>NC_137324.1:52328147-52678147 GCF_965287045.1 Carcharhinus amblyrhynchos
GCTAGGAATATAATAACAGATAGCAAAAGTTTTGACTGGTATTTAAATAAGAAAAGGGGAACTAAAACAAGTGTTTGTCAACAGAGGAATGAATACTGAAAGACAAAGAAATGGTGGAAGAAATGAAGAAGTAGATTTGTCTGTCCTCACTGTAGAAGACTCAAAACTTCATAAAGTTACTTGAAAATCAAGAGGTGGAAAGGAGGGAGGAGCATAAAACAATTGGCTTCACCATTTGACCGAGTGTGGCATCAAGGAACCCCAGCGAAACTGGAATCAGTGGGTTTCAGGGAGCAAATTCTCTGCTGGTTGGGGTCATACCTGGTACATTAGGAAGATGGTTGTGATTGTGGAGGATCAGTCATCTAGCTCCAGGACATCTTTGCAGGAGTCCCTCAGCGTCGTGTACTATGCCCAACAATCTTCAGCTGCTTCATCAATGACCTACCATATGTCATAAGCTCAGAAGTGGGGGTGTTTGCTGATGATTGCACATTGTTCAGCACCATTTGTGACTTCTCGGATACTTAAACATTCTATCTTCAAATGCAACAGATCTGGACAATATCCAGGCTTGGGCTGACTAGTGGCAAGTAACATTTGTGCCGCACAAATACCAGGCAATGACCATCACCAATAAGAGACACTCTAACCACTACCCCATGACATTCAATGGTGTAACCATCACAGAATCCCTCATTGTTAACATGCTTGGGGGTTGCCATTGACCAGAAACTCAACTGGACTCACCACTTAAACACAGTGGCTACAAGAGCAGGTCAGAGGCTAGGAATACTGCGGTGAGTAACTCACCTTCTGACTCCCCACAACCTATCCACCATCCATAAGGCACAAGTCAAGAGTACTCTCCACTTGGCTGGATGGGTGCAGTTCCAACAACACTCGACAAGCTTGACACCATCCAGGACAAAGTAGCCCACTTGATTAGCACCACGTCTACAAACATTAAATCCCTCCACCACCGACACTCAGTAGCAACAGTGTGTACTATCTACCAGATGCCCTGCCGCAATTCACCAAAGATCCTTAGCGCCTTCCAAATCCATGACCGCTTCCACCTAGAAGGACAAGGGCAGCAGATAAATGGGAGCATCAACACCTGCAAATTCCCCTCAGTCACTCACCATCCTGGCTTGGAAATATATCACTGTTCCTTCACAGTCACTGGGTCAAAATCCTGGAATTCCCTCCCCAGCAGCATTGTGGATCAACTGACAGAACATGGACTGTAACGATTCAAGAAGGCAGCTCATCACCAACTACTCAAGGGCAACCAGGGATGGGCAATAAAAGCTGGCCAGCCAGCGATGCCCATGTCCCACAGATTAATAAAACAAAAGACAGGAAAAAGGTTTTGGCGAAACTATTTGAATAAAGTCAGACAAAACTTCAAGACCTGATGGCCTGCATCCCAAGATCTTAAAGGAAGTGGCTACAGAGGTGGAGATGTTGGTAATAATCTTCAAAAATGTTTTAGTTTGTGGAAGTGTCCTAAGTAGATAACAAATGTAATTGATTCAAGACAGGAGGGAGATGGAAAGCAGGCAACTACAGATCAGTTTGGCTTGTAGTTGTCATAGGGAAATTGCTAGAATCCACTGTGAAGGAAGTTACAGCATGGTATTTAGAAAATCACGATGGGATCAGGCAGATTCAATGTAACTTTTCCTAATTTAGATGAGGAAGAAAGAAGCAAGGTGGATAAAGGGGAACTTCTAGGTGAAGTGCACTTGGATTTTGAAAAGGTCTTTGATAAAGTGCCACATCAAAGTTTGCAGCACAAAATAAGAATTCATGGTGTAGGGGATAACATATATGGATCAAGGGTTGGTTAGCTAACAGGAAGCAAAGGGTAGGGAAAGTGGGTGTTTGTTTGATAAGCTGTAACCAATGGAATGCCACAGGGATCAATGCTGGAGCGTCAACAATTCGGAGGAAGGAACCGAATGCAAAGTAGCTAAATTGCACCAAGATCAATAGGAAAGTCTAGATGGGTAAGTGAGTGGACAAAAGTTTGGCAGATGGAGTATAATTTGGGAAAGTGTGAATCTGTGCTCTTTGGCAGGAAGATTACAAAAGCAGTATATCATTTAAACAGAGAGAGATTGCAGAACTTGATGATTCAGAGGGATCTGGGTGCCTTGGTAAGTGAATGTTGGTATGCAGCTACAGTAAGTGATTAGGAAGGCAAATGGAATATTAGCATTTATTGCAATGGGAGTGGGGGAGGAGGGAGTTTCCTGCAGTTATACAGGGTTATGGTGAGGTGGCATCTAGAAAACAGCTTGGTAAGCTTTTCTAACAAAGTATATTATTTCATTCGAAGCAGTTCAGAGTAGGTTCATATGACTTGTTCCAAGCCTTATCTTATGAAGAAATGTTGGACAAGTTGGGCCTTTTTCCATTGGAATTTAGAAGAATGGGAGGTGATCTTATAGTAACATGCAAGATCCTGAGGGGCTTTAATAGGATAGATACCAGGAGGATGTCTCTGCTTGTAGGGGAGACTGGAACTGTTAAATACAAGTAAGAATAGGAATACTTCCTTTAAAGACAGATGGTGAGAATTTTTTGAGTTATTAGTCTATGTTCTCTTTATTCAAGGTTCAGTTTATGGCTAATCCATTCAATTTCTGGTCAATGTAACCCCAAGGATGCTGATTTGGTTGTGATAGCCACAATGGCTATATAGCTTGCTAACATTTGCTTTCTCATCTTTGGCACGAAAAATGAACTCTTGAAAGAAATAGTGCCCTGTTTATATTAGAATCATAGAATCACTACAGTGCAGAAGAACACCATTTGGCCCGCTGAGTCTGCACCGACCGCACAATCCTGCTCAGGCCCTTTTCCCATAACCCCACACATTTACGCTGCTAATCCCCCTGATACAAGGGTGAATTTAGCATGGCCAGTCCACCTAAACAAACACATCTTTGGACTGTGGAGAAAACTGGAGCGCCCTGAGGAAATGCACGCAGACATGGGGAGAATGTGCAAACTCCACACAGACAGTGACCCAAGGCCTTGGCGCTGTGAGGCAGCAGTGCTAACGACTGTGCCACCATGTCACCCATATGGAACTGGATAAATTGGTGTCTTAAGATAGAGGGTAAGAAGGCTTTTGCTAAGATCAAATGGAGGATCAAGTCCAAGATCAAGTGTTCTTGACTGCTTGGATCTAGTATTTCTCTCTTGTGGAGACCAGGAATTGGATTCAATTTGATTCTGAATTGTGCTTTGAAGCAAGTAGTTGCAATAAGAACTTGCTCTGTCCACTGCACGTTAGCTTTGTAACTTTGAGAAATTAATAAAATTAAACACATTACTGGTTTTTCTGAAATATGCATTCCACCAGGACTTTCTGAACCATGGCATTCTATTTACTTCAAGAGGCATTTAAAAGTTAAATTCTTTCCTTTAGATTTGTATTTACTTGGGTATACTGTGGTGTTGTGGTAATTAATGTAACTGGATCAGTATACCAGAGTCCCAAGCTAATGCTCACATCCCACCACAGTAGCTGATGAAGTTTGAATTCAATGAATTAATAAATCTGGAATTGAAAGCTAGTCCCAGGGATGTGACCCTGAAACTGTCATTGATTGTCATGGAAAGAATCAATCTAGTTCACTAATGTCCTTTCGGGGGAAATAAATATGCCAACCATACCTGGTCAGGCTTACATGTGACTCCACATCCACAGGTGGTTAACTCTTAACTGTCCTCTGAAATGGCCCAACAATTCAGTCAGTTCAAGGACAATTAAGGATGAGCAACAAGCCCTTGCTTTGCCAATGATGCCCATTTATCCCATGAAAGAATAAATTCTGAAAAATGTTCTAGTTGGGAGTTGAGTATTTATAGAGTCAAATCATCCAGTTGCTATAGAAAGAAAATACCAAGAATTTGGGAATTCCTTGTCTTATAACTAATTATCTCCATTTGCGGGTGATAAGGGTGATGAAACTATCTGCTTTAACTGGGCTGGTGCCAGTATTTACTGGACCAGATCCATTGTCATCACTTTCATTCAAAATTGCTGAGATTACAATGAAAGCTGCCTCTGAGGTAAAGGAAAACGCTTTCATAAAAATTTTGATCTGAAAACAAACTCTGATGAGTTAAGCAATCTTCAGCAGCTTTGATGTGCCTAAAGTGGTGCAGCTGATTGTATGTGATCACAAGTTATTTTCTTACTACGTTCTGTAACTTAATTTTCCTTTTAAGTTGGTTGTTGATTGAGCCAGTCTATGCCACATACCTGTTTTCTTTTTGTGGCTATTAAATTATAAGTCTTCCATTCTTATATCACTGTGTGCACTTGGATCAAAGCAGTCCAGGAGGAAAGCAGAAAGGTACTTCCTCTTTCCAACTTTTTTTCTGAGAGGTTTGCCTTTGTCAAATGACGTTAGTGGCCATTTCAAAAATGTTTGTGTTTTTGTTTCCATACAATCTGTTTGCTTTTATTGTAGTACATTTTGGCTTAATTGATGTTTTGTTTCCAGTAGTGAATTTATATTTATTTTTCCTATCTAGCAAGAAATGGCCAAAGCAAGCTGGGACTTGGTGTTCTCCTTCTGGAACCTGAAGAGATTAGTTTTCTAATGTTGGTGAGCAAGGTAGAAGAGCCAAATGGATTCAGTTTGTTTCTTGCACCTTGTTCAACCTCGTTGCTGTCAATTTCCTATCTTATTTGCAAAATCTACCAAAATTCTAACTTTTTTCCCATTTCTGATAAAGGGTCATCTACCTAAAATATTAACTCCGTTTCTCTCTCAACAGATACTGGCTGCCCTGCTGAGCTCTTCCAGAATTTTCTGTTATTTCAAGTTTTCAGCTTCTGCAGTATTCTGCAATTAGATTCATTTTCTAATGTTATGATCTCCGTAGAGACTGAACTTTTAAACAGAAATTCAAACTTCAGTTAACAATAGAAAGAACAATCTGTCAAAATGTCATTTTAAAACTTTTACTGCAACAAATGATTCACAACATTATTTATTACCACTACACTTTTTTATAGGAAAAAAGTTCCTTTTAACTTCATTGCATGTTGTATTCTCCACAAAATTAAGTTAAAGTTTATTTATTAGTGTCACAAGTTACATTCACACTGCAATGAAGTTATTGTGAAAACCCCCTACTCGCCGCACTCCAGTGCCTATTCGGGTACATTGAGGGAGAATTTAGCATAGCCAATCCACCTAACCTTAACATCTTTGGAGTGTGGGAGGAAACCAGAGCACCTGGAAGAAACCCACACAGACATGGAGAATGTGCAAACTCCACACAGTCAGTGACTCAAGCCGGGTATCGAACCCAGGACCCTGGCGTTGTGAGGCAGCAGTGCTTGACCCTATGCTGTCTTATCACAAACAGTTCATAGGTGCTTCCAATGGGTTGTTCCCTTATTACTTTCCCAGTGTGGTAAACTCTGATCCAAAAACATTCTCTTGCTATGAAGGTTACACTAGATAATGTCTTCTAGCTTCAAGCTAGGCAAATGTTGGAACCTCCTTTTAAGTCCTCACAAACTTTGTCATCAATCTGAGCATTCTGCAGGGTGAACAATGAGGTCAGCATTTTCTCAGTTTGAGATGCTGGTCTGGTTGATTTTTATTGGCTACAGAATGCACAAGACAAAACTACTGCTGCTGCCTGTCAATATTATCCCTGGGTTTAAAAGGAAGGCCTGTAACCTGATCTCAAAATCCCTTCCTTTATTGCTTCCCAATGAGAATGAGGAAAATATTAGCAGTGTACCTTAAGTAGAAATGTTAATTAGTTCCCCTGAATTAAGCTTCCTTTCGTAACATAGAAAAGGATACGTTAAAGCATAACTGTTTACTTAGAATCTGTAACACCTTTTTTGGCCTTTGAGAGACTGAGTTCCCTCATTGTGTATTTAGAAACAGCTATCATTGTCCCCACACAAAAATACTTTGCACCTCCCTTTCAAAGAAACTATTTGAGTTTCCTCATCTCTAACAATTAAACCTCCCATGCTTGCTGTCAACCAGACTTGTGATGGTACTGTGTCTTAAAGAAATATATTTTAATCAGGATGTTTTAGCAGTCCCTGAGATCTTGTTGGCATCAGGTTGTCTGTAGCAGATATCCTTTATTGTTACTGAAGCTGTATAATTGACATCATATTGATTTTAATCTGAATGAATGCAGTGTTCTGTTCTTGGGATTACAATGTAGAGCTTAATTGAGGGTAATTGACAAGTCGGGTCATGTGCTTAGGAACAGCTATTTTTCAGAGCATTCCAGTTTCAGTTTTGCTTTCAGAAGCTGAGAGAGGCAGCTTGTTTTTCCTCCTCTCTGAAGTTAGAAGTTCTGCTGTCTGGGTGGGTGTTTTTGGAAGCTGCCAGAAACTGGGTTTACCTCTCTGAGGCTTTGCTGTTTGGAGACTATATCCTTCTCTGAAAACTGCTGCTGTGAAGTTCCTTGTCTAGAAGTGTTTAAAAGGCTGGAAGACTGGCGTCATGTGAGCATGCTTATTTTTGTGTTAACTAATGCTGATGAAAGGTGTAAGTCATTGGGATATTGCTTTACATTTGAACACCAGAGATGACTAGTTGTTAAGGGTTGTACTGTGTCATGTTTAAGTCTTGTAATTGGTAAACATCGTGCTAACATTTTTTTGTTATATTCTAACTGTGTTCTTAAATAAACTTTGTTTGATAAAAGCTTCCTAGTGAGTCTCTTGAATCATGCCTGGAATGAAAGACCTTGTGCTCATCAATGTCAAAATCAAATGTAAAAACTGAGGGTCTAGGCTAACTTCACAAAACATCTTGGAATTTCTGGCCTGGGTCATAATAAACTCCAGACACGTCACATAAGCCCTTTCATTATCCTACACTTAAAGCTACAGTTTAAAGTTTATAAAGTTTATTTATTACTGTCACAAGTAGACTTACATTAATGCTGCAATGAAGCTACTGTGAAAATCCCCCAGTTGCCACAGTCTGGCACATGTTTGGGTATGCTGAGGGAGAATTGAGCATGACCAATGTACCCAACCAGCATATCTTTCAGACTGTGGGAGGAAACCCATGCAGACATGGGGAGAACATGCAGACTTCGCACAGACAATGACTCAAACCGGGAATTGAACCCAGGTCTAGACCCAAAAGAGAATAATTTTATAATCTAAAAGATATAATCCTAAAACATTAATCATATAAACCTCACAGTTGGAACAAATGGCTGGTTGCCATTTTGCTGCTTTGAGTATTTGCACGCTGACTTGTGCTAGCTATTAAAAGTTATGTTAAATATCATTGCATTTCACTGTTGTTTGTCCCAACTGATGTTTCATAGGGTGACCAGATAATCTGCTCCCAGACTTTTGTAAATGCTCATTAGAAGCTGATCATTGGGAATTACAATAAAATCCAACAATTTCAGTTTATTTATTAGTGTCACAATGTCACAACATTAGTG
This sequence comes from Carcharhinus amblyrhynchos, assembly GCF_965287045.1. NCBI lineage: Eukaryota > Metazoa > Chordata > Chondrichthyes > Carcharhiniformes > Carcharhinidae > Carcharhinus > Carcharhinus amblyrhynchos. The sequence goes on from NC_137324.1 coordinate 52,335,627, forward strand.
CTTACATTAACACTGCAATGAAGTTACTGTGAAAAATCCCTAGTTGCCACACTCCAGCGTATTTTCGGGTACACTGAGGGAGAATTTAGCATGGCCAATGCACCAAACCAGCATGTCTTTCAAACTGGGAGGAAACCATAGCACCTGGAAGAAACCCATTTAGACACAAAGGAGAACATGACAATTCCACACAGACAGTGACTCAAACTGGGAATCGAATCTCGATCCCTGGTGCTGTGAGGCAGCAGTGGTAACCACTGTGCCACCCAGTAAGTAGTTCCCTTTTCTGTGGAGAACCAGTTAACCTGTTTGCAACTTTTTAAGGGTATGGCTATGTTTGGAAATGTTGTCCTGTGAAGAATTTGTGGCAGAGCAGCCATGTCTTAATTCATGGTAATAAAACTTTTTAAAGAAAGCAATCTGGAAACCGGTTCAGCAAATGCTGAAAAGATGCAGCAGTGTATGGATGCAGTGGTGTGATAGTGGACTTTCTGTAAATCAATATTATAAAAGAAAACCAACAAAACATGCAGAGTGGTACAAAGTCCTTTTACTTCTGAAATTGGTGTTCATTTATGGTTTTTTTGACTTGTAAAACATCCTTGCTGTCATTCATTTTAAAAACTCAAAACCTCCCCATAATCAATGAATTTGGTATGGTGTTCATATATATATGTTTAATAGGCAGTATTTGGTAGTGTGCTTACTCGTAGCATGGGGTGGGGGAGTGGGGGGCTGAACCTGGGTAAGGTGCTCTTTGGAGAGTTAGTATAGATGTGATGGGCTGAATGGGATTCTAAGGTTTTGTTCTAATTGAATTTCATATTCCAAACTTATCTAGAATTCTATGTCTTGTTTGGAACAAGATAGGAGAATATCTTGGAGAATGATTTAATTGAGCTCAGGATTCTTATTTGGGGATCTGGGTGCTCTTGTGGGTGTGGGCGCACAATTTGGCAGAGTTGCAGGTTGCTGGAGAGCATAAACTATTAGCAGGTCTGGATGCTATTCAGACACTTCTTGACTTCCTGTTGTCATAGTTGGCACTTCTCTAAGTGAAGGCCGTTTCAGGCTGAATCCCCAGGGAATCAGCACAGACCAGGAATCTGAGCCTTTACCCACTTAACCAGCAGTGAGGCACTCGCTCAAAAATAACTTCTGTTGAATTTGTAAACCTGCTTTGTGAAGTGCTTTAATGTTTTGTGAGGCTGTTGATCCAGGGAAGTTTTACATCTGTGGGCTGGCAATTGGTTAATGAAGTATTTTTTAAGGTACTAAGTGTACCAATTGTTAACTTTTGCTCCATCTGATATAGGGCACCTGGAGTAAAGAAGATGGTCCTTTTTTATGACCAGGATATGGCTTTTCTAACCTCTGCCTCCCTCCTTGGCATAGATTCCACCACCTGCCTCACTGTATTGAAATTCTTTATTTTCAAATCACACCTGGGTGTCTCCTCCTCCTCTGGCACCTTCTATTTTTGGTACCTTAACATGTTGCACTCCTCTTATCTGTTTTGTATTCATTTTGCTTGTCACAACTCCCTTTCACCAGGTAAGTACAACTCTCCTTGAGATGCCCTTCGCCTTTCCGTTTTCGGCCTCACTGTTAAACAAATCTCTATCCTTACTGATTTCAGTCTTCCTAAATTCCTTTTTCTTCTTTCCCCAGTATTTCACTAAATTGCTCTTTTCTATAAACCTCTCCCTTCATATAAATGGATAACTCAGTGACCGTGCCATCTCCCGTGATTTCAACCATTGATAAGCCCATTTACGACTGCACTTTCAAACATAAGCCGCTGAACTCTGACCCGTCCATTCATTGAGGTGTTTTTGTACTTCTGTCCCCATGACTTGCTGAAACTGTTGATCACCTCAGCATTATTCTCAGAAGGACTGTTATTATTGGGCTGTTCCTCAGCTTGGATTGATCTTCACCCCCTCCAATCCAAGTGAGCGGACTTGACTGCATCTTTTACACAACTAGTTTAGCTATCCATCACTAGATGTGGTGTTCTATTATTTGTGGCTCTGACAATAGCTCACTGTCACTCCTCAGTCTCCCTGATCAATCTGCATGTCAGCTACACCATCATGTTGCAGTCCTCCTTAATCCAGTCAATTGGGCTACTTTTGTTTGGTACCACTCTTCTATCAAGTCATCATCAGCAAATCTCCAGCAATGGTTTATTAAGATAGCACGGTAGCACAGTGGTTAGCACTGCTACCGCACAGTGCCAGGGACCCGGGTTCGATTCCTGGCTTGGGTTGCTGCCTGTGTGGAGTTTGCACATTCTCCCCATGTCTGTGTGCGTTTCCTCCGGGTGCTTTGGTTTACTCCTACGTTCTGAAAGACGTGTTGATTAGGGGTGTTGACCTGAACAGGCGCCGGACTGTGGCGACAGGGGAATTTCATGGTAACTTCATTGCCGTGTTAATGCAAGCCTGCCTTGTGACTAATAAATAAATTTTAACTTTACTTTCTTATATTACATTCATGGCAATGGAATACTCCACTGATCAATCCTTGGTCTATTATTCTTTCTCGTGTACGCCTGCCTCTTGCAAAATAATCCAGTGATCTTGGGTCATCTGAACTGTACCAGGATGTCCTTCATGAACTCTTCCATGCAGACTATGAGGAACGATCATTCAGATTTCTTACAATAGACACCCACTTCGAATGGTCAATTTGAGTTTCCTTGACACGTGGTTTCAAATCAGGATACATACAATGTGTTTCAGCTATTATTCCTTTCAATACCATATCCATCACCTTCCCCATCACAGGATCATTTCCGATATGTCTCTGAATTTGAGAAGCTTTCACTGACAAATGATCTACTAGCAAAAAATAAAGAACATTAGCAAAGCTAATTAATGGGTAGGTAAAGTTAAGCATGATTATGCATTAGCACGGCACACTTATTGATACTTTATATCATCAGAGTCTGCCAGTCACATCAGTGACCATCTTTGCAAGTGGCTAGCAGCTAATGAAGGTATGCCTTTATATGATCCAAAAATAGTAAAGGGTCAACACCAGTCAATAATGTGAAATGATGAAACCTTTGTATGCCAAATATTATACTCAAACACTTTTTCTAGCTGAGTATAGTTAAATTCAGCACTAGTCAGAGTATACAAAGTGAAAGCTATTGGTTGTTTTTCTCCTGAAGGCATAATTTGTGAGTTGACTGCCCCTACTCCATAAGGTGAAGTGTCGCAAACAATAGTGCTAGCTTCAGATTAAAATGAATCAATGCTTCAGACTTCTGCAAAGCATCTTTGACATCCTTATATGCTTTCCCACATTCTGTTGTCAAGTTGCATGATGGTTTTGCATGTCGTAATTTATGTAATGGCTTCAATAATTTTAGATAGGTTTGGAATAAATTTGCCATAATTTACTAATCCTAGAAAGAACCTCAAATGCATCACCTTCATTGGACATGGTGCTTCTAAAACAGTTTTCTTTTTTTAGGTGCTATATATAGGGTTTTGCCATCGATAACATGACTAAAATACCAGACAGAAGTTTGGAAGAAGTCATACTTTCTTGATATGCGCGCCATGTGTATGAAGGCATTCCGTTTTTAAATTATTCAAGTGCTGTTGTTCATTGGACCTTGTAATTAGAATATCATCCAGGTAACATTGTACACTAGAGAGGCCACTTGAAAATGATCCATTAATCTTTGAAATAGGGCTGGTCTGCATGTTGTTGTAAAAGACAAGCTTTTGTAACAAAATGGATGTTTGAGTAACAGTGATAAACAGTGGCTCAGATTTGGTGGCTGCATTCATCTGTAAGTATGATTGTGAAAGATTAATCTTGCTAAAATTTTGCCTGCTTGATAACCCAGCAAACTAATATTCAATTAAAGGAAGCAGATATTGACCAGCATGCAACATTGGATTTATGGTTGTTTTAAAATTGCCACAATTGCGAACTGAAACATCTAGTTTTCTGAGGGGTATGATGGGAGTCGCCCAGTCACTAGTGTTAACAAGCCATACTAATCCTGACTTGTCACCAGTTTTCGTTTTTAATATCACAGCTATGTTGGGTTATGGGTTTCAAAAAGATGTGGGTTGCACACAGTTTCAAGAGAACATCAACAGATTTATTGTAGGAGCTGTTGCCTGTACAGAGTAGAAATTGAAACTAAGCAGGAGCTGTGAAACTACAGTGGTATCGCCAGATCTTGTGGCTAGTTCTTAAAGCAATCCAAAAACCACTTAAACATATAACAGTTACCACTTCTAATATTGTCTTATTTGGCTCAGTAGTGATTTTTTTCCTTGAAGCATCTTGAGATGTTTTTCTATCTTAAGGGTGCTAAATAAACACAAGCTGTATGTTTAACATAATATTCATGCTATATATAGTGATATTACAGGATTATATTAATATTATTCTGATCAAATTAAACAAGAGAAAAAGTTGAAGGGAAATTGGAACCCAATCAGAACTGTTGATTCATTGCATAATGACCTAATTACTTGAGTTTCAAAAGTATGAAATTCTTATTCATTAATAACTTCAACATGTTGGTCAAAGAAATCAAAAATCAGGGATCTTTGAAGTAAAAATATCACAGTTTTCTCTTTTTTTAACATTAACCAATAAAATGAATACTATTAACAGTGATATTCCCCATGAGATTTCATCCTATTCATATTTTAATTGGAATGAAAAAGTTAAGATTCCTTCTATAGCTTCTGTTTCTGCATTGCTACCTTTTTGATGGGTAGAAATTTTAGAAGTAGCTGTGTCAAAGCTGTCGCTGTCTTGCTGTCAGGGTATTGCGAAGTATCCAAGCCCATAGTCGGTGATAAGCTGGTGCATTTTGGTGATGAGCCATTTTGAACTTGTCAAAATTTATATTTTTCATTTAATAAAACAATCATTTTAAGCTATCTGAAACTAAGTTATCTATATATTAAAAGTTGTGTCCATCATAGAATCCCTGCAATGCAGAAAGCGGCCATTCAGCCCATCGAGTCTGTATCGACTCTCCAAAAAGCATCTTAACCAGGACCCCTCCCCCTGCTCTATTCCTGTAACCTTGCACATTATAATGGCCAAAGCAGCTAATTTTCACATCATTGGAGTGTGGGAGGAAAGAGGAGCACCCAGTGGAAATGCACACAGACACGAGGACATGCAAACTCCACACAGACAGTCACCCAAGACCAGAATAGAACCTGGGTCCCTGGTGCTGTGAGGCTGCACTGCTAACCACTGTGTCTTACGAATGAACAGCTGTCACCACAAATGAAAGGGCAACCAATTCCCACAAAATAATAAGAACATAAGAAATAGGAGCAGGAGTAGGCCATCTAGCCCTTCGAGCCTGCCCCGCCATTCAATAAGATCGTGGCTCAGTTCCACATTCCCGCCCTCTCCCCATAACCCTTAATCCCCTCGCTTATCAAAAACCCATCAACCCGCGTCTTAAAAATATTTAGCGAGGCAGCCTCCACCACCTCAACGGGCAGAGAATTCCAGAGATTCACCACCCTTTGAGTGAAGAAGTTCCTCCTCAACTCCGTTCTAAACCGCCCCCCCCCCCCCTTTATCTTAAGGCTGTGCCCCCTAGTCCTACTGTCCTTTCTGAGCGGGAAGAGTCTCTCCACCTCTATCCTATCCATCCCATTCATCATCTTATATGTCTCAATGAGCTCTCCCCTCATTCTTCTAAACTCTAACGAGTACAAGCCTAGTTTATTCAGCCTCTCCTCATAGCTCAACCCCCTCAACTCCGGTATCAGCCTAGTAAACCTCCTCTGCACTCCCTCCAAGGCCAAAATATCCTTGTGTAAGTGCGGTGACCAAAACTGCACACAGTACTCCAGCTGTGGCCTCACCAATGCCCTATACAGCCGCAGCAAGACCTCCCTACTTTTATATTCAATCCCCCTCGCTATGAAGGCCAGCATCCCATTCGCCTTCCTGACCACCTGCTGCACCTGCAGGCTGGGTTTTTGTGACTCATGCACAAGAACCCCGAGGTCCCTCTGCACCGTCGCCTGCTGCAGTTTTCTGTGTGACTGTGTTGATGTCCAGTTTCTCTTCCTTACAACAACTCTTGTAGCCTATTGCAGCCTGAATCTGGCTGTTTAACATGTTGGCTGTTAAAATCATGGTACACAACAAGATGTTGAAGTCAAAACGTGAATGAAGTACCCAGCAAAGAGAACTGTGGAAGAACTAGAGGAGGTTTTGGGAAACAGAATTGAAAATGAGTAGATGGAAGGAAAATCTTTACACAAAAGTTCACCATGATGATGTCAAGGATGAAATGTATAGCTATAACATACTTGAGTGACATACTGGAACAGTTTCCACTAAGCCAGAGAAGTTTTGGGGGACATTTACAGTGACAAGTAAAATGATGAAAGGTATTGAAAGAATGTATAGAAAAATGTTCAGGGTGTAATTAATGAAATTTTAAAATTTCTATGAAGTGAGAAGATTAAACATTTGTGCAGATCTTCGTGGTTGTACGGAATGCTTTGCCACAGGGAGTGTTTGAGATCATTGCATTTTCTAAAGAGAAGTTGAATAAATTGTGAAATCATAGAATCCTACAGGAGGCACTTGGCTCATTAAGTCTGTGCTGACTACAATCATATTCAAGCCCTATTCCCATAACCCCATGCATTTACCCTAGCTAGTCCCCCTGACACTAAGGGACAATTTAGCTTGGCCAATCCACCTAACTTGCCCGTCTTTATGCTATGGGAGGAAACCAGAGCACCTGGAGGAAACACACGTGGACATGGGGAGAATGTGCAAACTAACACAGACAGTGACCCAAGCCGGGAATTGACCCCCAGTTCCTGGAGCTGTGAGGCAACAATGCTAACGACTGTGCCAGAGCAACAGAGTACATGACAATGGAGTTGGGAAGCGGGTTTATTTTAATTGCTTGAGCACAAAATCAGGCTGGAGCTGTGTGGTTGAATAACGCCTTTAGTGCTGTGAGCATCCTTGGTCCTAAAGAGGAAAAAAGTGAAACAAGTATGTGTGTGTGTGGTGTGGGTGTGTGTACGCATGTTTGTGGAACATTAAGGAAAGGCACTGTGTGACAAGAAGCTGCAATAGGCGGAAAAGAGAAACAGTTATAGGGAAAAACTTGTTCATGATTAGTGCCATAGGAGATCAATTAATTGTAATAAATTCATAAGGACAGATAGCCCCTTGAGCCTGCTCTGCTATTCAGTAAAGTCATGGTTTTCTGTGGCCTCAACTCACTTTGCTATTTCTGGAGAAAGGCAAATCATGAGGCAGGCAGGCTGAAATGTCCACCTCTGTTTTCTGGGAAATTGACCTTTTGGCTCAGTTTTAATTGTGAATGTCCTCAGGCCTTTACCCTTCATACCCCTAATGTTCCCTCATATTCCCCATGCCACCTCTTACCCCTTCTCCTCCTGCTCATGTATCCTCCATGGCTACTCGGCCAAAATCCACCATGTGCCGATATCAGGATATTTTGAAATGGATGGTAAAAAGAATAACCTTCTAGCAATCTGATAGATTTGTTGTTCAAACACGCTTTGGTACTAAATATTCTCTCATTCGTACAAGCTATTTTTTTAAAAAAAATTCCCTAATGGTCAAATTGTAGTAAAAATAAACATAAACTTATTGACTTACAATATCGAATATCGATAATCCTTTACTAACCTCTTAGAATTGTCAATGAAAATGTGAACATTGTCATTTCCTGAAATTGTGGTTGAGCATCTTTTGAACACAGCCACGCTGTGAACACAGTCCATCATGGGCTCAGCCAATGAAACAAACCCTAGGACATCTAAGCAACAAAATCTATTGAAACCGGGGAAGAAAAATAGATGACATTTTTTTCCTAAACTGCACCAGATGTTCTCACAATCAAAGCAGTCCAATGGGAGGTGGCTGCGTTTTATTCTCCAATAAAAATCCTGTAACAAGCCCCCCTAACAGCACCTTGAGTATACCTACCGAGATGGACTGCAGCAATTCAGGAAGACAGCACACTACCATCTTCTCGCAGACAATTAGGGATAGACAATAAATGCTGGCCTAGCCAGTGACATCTACTTTAGTGAAGACTGTTGAAGATGTTTTCAACTTAAATGAAATGGGCTCTGGAAATGTCAATCCCTAATATTATTTTCTTTAGTTTTGTATGGATAGTAACACTTCTTCTATTCTTGCATCTTGGCACTAACATGATGCCAATCAGTGTAATTGTCAACTTAGCTTTGCAGGACAGAATCCTTAAATCAATCATTACACTAAATGCATATCTAGCAACATAGAATTTAACTATTGAAATGGAAAGAACATTTTTTTTATATTTTAAAGCCTGTCTCGATGTTTTTCATTCCCCCACTTGGAATTGGGGCTTCCTGTGATTCATGATTTGAGAGCTTGTGAACCACAGCTGCTTATAGAAAGATCCTAGCTCCTAGGGGTAGGATTTGAAATGCCTATCCCTCCAATGCAGCCAGCAAGATTGGGAGTACTCAATGTGGGCTAAATGACTGCACTATTATTCTGCGCTCGTGAAAATTGTCAGAAGGGGGAATGGGGGCAAGATTCCTCTAATCTGGACTCACCTGACGTTTTTAAATAGCTTCTGAGCCAGCTTGACTCAGAAAAAGTTCAGTCTTTTGTGTCCTCTGCAAGACTTTCTTTCCCACTTTTTTTGTATGGTGAGCAAATCTAGCTACAATACACGTCGTTCCTTATCCAGTTCATGATGTAGATTGCAAATAGTTGAGGCCCATTGCTAATCTCTGTAGTATTTGCAAACTGAAAATGACCCATTTATCCTGTCTTTCTCATTCGTGTTAGTTAGCCCTCTCTCAATGCTAATATATTATCCCTAACCCCGTGACCTCTTAGCATGTGGGTGTGTGTATCCACACATACACAGTGGTTTCCAGGGCACTGAACCGTGTTTTACCCATCCCTGCACTTCTTCTACTCCCTCCCAGAATCATGATCGGGCAGCCTGCCCCCACCCTCATCAGCCTCTGCGTTCAAAGGATCAGCCTCCACCATCTCCAGCATGATGCCACCACCAAACACATTTTCCTCATGCTCTCCTGCTAGCATTTCACAGGGACTGCTCCCTCTTTGACACACTGGTCCACTCCTCTATCATCATAACTTTTCATCCCCTTTCCATGATACCATCCTATGTAATCACAAAGTTCAATATCTACCCCATTGCCTTCTCCCTCCTCACTGCCCAAGTCTCCTTTCTTGGGCAAGAATCTGGCAGATGGAGTATAATGTTGGCAAGTGTGAGGTTATCCACTTTGGAAGGAATAATAGTAAAATGGATTGTTATTTAAATGGTGAAAAATTACAACATGCTATTATGCAGAGGGACCTGGGGGTCCTTGTGCATGAATCACAAACTCAGTTTGCAGGTGCAGCAGGTGATCAAGAAGGCAAATGGAATGTTGGCCTTTATCGCAAGAGGGATGGAGTATAAAAGCAGGGAGATCTTGTTGCAATTGTACAAGGTACTGGTGAGGCCACAACTAGTGTACTGTGTGCAATTTTGGTCCCCTTATTTGAGAAAGGATATATTAGCTTTGGAGGGAGTGCAGAGAAGGTTCACTAGGTTGATTCCGGAGATGAGGGGGTTATCTTATGAGGAGAGATTGAGTAGACTGGACTATACTCATTGGAGTTTAGAAAGCTGAGGGGAGATCTTATAGAGAATACAATATAATGAAGGGGATAGACAGAGTAGAAGCAGAGAGATTATTTCCACTTAGAATGGAAACAAGAACTAGAGGGCACAGCCTCAAAATAAGGTGGAGTCAGTTTAGAACAGAGTTGAGGAGGAACTTCTTCTCCCAGAGGGTAGTGAATCTTTGGAATTCTCTGCCCATTGAAGCAGTGGAGGCGACCTTGTTAAACGTGTTTAAGTCACAGGTAGATAGATTTTTGACCAATAAGGGAATTAAAGGTTATGGGGAGCAGGTGGGTAAGTGGAACTGAACCACTATCAGATCAGCCATGATCTTATTGAATGGTGGAACAGGCTTGAGGGGCTAGATGGCCTACTCCTGCACCTATTTCTTATGTTCTTGTGTTCTTCAACCCCCCCTCCCCCCCACTCCTTTTCAGGTATAACAATCTTTTATTTGCACCTCCTTCAATTTGATCCACTGTAAACATTGCTCCCAATGCAGTCTCCTATACACGGGGGAAACCAAAAGCAGATTGGGTACGGTTTTGTGGGGCACCTTCATTCAGTCCACAAACATGACTCGAACTTTCCTGTAGCTTGCCATCAACTCACCATCTAGCTGTCAAGTCTACGTCGTTGACTCACTGCATTGTTTCAGTGAAATCCACCGCAAACTACAGGTACAATATCTCATCTTTCAAATAGATACTTTGCAACCTTCTAATTTGCACATTTCAGTTCAATAACTTTAGACTGTGAATGCTCTCCTCTGTCTTTAGCTCTGTTTTTTGCTTCAAATGTTTTTATCCCAGTGCACCCACCCTCTTCCACAGGACCATCTGTCACTTGTTAAGTCTTGCTTCCATAGAGTGCTGACTTTTGTTCTGCTATAAACAGATTCTGCTATTTTATCTTTATCTATTTTATCAGCACCTTCTTTAGTCTTTAATACCATCATAAGCACTTCCTTTGTCTTATGCCCAAAACATTTTTGTCCTATCTCTCCTAGCTCTCACCTATCCCTGACTTCTGCTTAGCTCTACCTATTCCACCCTGTCTTAAACAGTGTAAAATCTATCATATTCCCCACTCCCTGGCGAAAAACTGCAGCAGGTGACGGTGCAGAGGGACCTCAGGGTCCTTGTGCATGAGTCGCAAAAACCCAGCCTGCAGGTGCAGCAGGTGGTCAGGAAGGCGAATGGGATGCTGGCCTTCACAGCGAGGGGGATTGAATATAAAAGTAGGGAGGTCTTGCTGCAGCTGTGTAGGGCATTGGTGAGGCCGCAGCTGGAGTACTGTGTGCAGTTTTGGTCGCCGCACTTATGCAAGGATATTTTGGCCTTGGAGGGAGTGCAGAGGAGGTTTACTAGGCTGATACCGGAGTTGAGGGGGTTGAGCTATGAGGAGAGGCTGAATAAACTAGGCTTGTACTCGTTAGAGTTTAGAAGAATGAGGGGAGATCTCATTGAGACGTATAAGATGATGAATGGGATGGATAGGATAGAGGTGGAGAGACTCTTCCCGCTCAGAAAGGACAGTAGGACTAGGGGGCACAGCCTCAAGATAAAGGGGGGGCGGTTTAGAACGGAGTTGAGGAGGAACTTCTTCACTCAAAGGGTGGTGAATCTCTGGAATTCTCTGCCCGTTGAGGTGGTGGAGGCTGCCTCGCTAAATATTTTTAAGATGCGGGTTGATGGGTTTTTGATAAGCGAGGGGATTAAGGGTTATGGGGAGAGGGCGGGAATGTGGAACTGAGCCACGATCTTATTGAATGGCGGGGCAGGCTCGAAGGGCTAGATGGCCTACTCCTGCTCCTATTTCTTATGTTCTTATGTTAGTTCTGAAGTAGAGTCATATGGATTTGAGATGTTAATTCTATTTTCTTTCTCCACAGATGCTGCCAGACCGACTGGGTTTTTCCAGTGTTTTCTGTTTTTGTTTCAGATTTTCAGCATGTATGTTATTTTGCTTTTGTCTCAGCTGTAGATGAACTGGTACTAATCCTACACAAGTGAGTTAAATGCATCTCAGTCACTTGTATGGAAAGTACTTGTACACAAATTCCCTCTGGCCTGCACCTGGCTGGTAACTTTGAAAGTCTAATCTTTCCTTTTAAAGCTTAAAACTTTGGGAATTACAACAAATATTGTGCAATAGTGTTTAGTTCCCAATTGTTTTTGGATTGTTCCTGATTTGGAATGGTTTTGTATTTAACAGATCTCCCATGTTTCTCGTATTAAAAATAAATATATCATTTGTCCTGCTTGAATTTTGTTATAGTGGTACTTGTTTCTGGTGTTTATTACATGTGTAATACCCAGTGTTGCCTGTCTGTTCATGTGAAGGATTACATGAGTAATCTGATATTAAGGAAATGATTTGTGTGGATTACATGTGAAACATAGACAGATTAGGCAATGTTTGTTCATCATTTCAGCCTCAGCCTAATCTGATAATATTGAAACAAAAAAGGCTTTTCTTTAGGGATTTTTAAAGATCTGGCTGGTTTTAAAATCTAAACTTCACAGACAGTGTTATTTACCTTTCTTTTGTTCATGAAATGTTGGCATCACAAGCCAGACAAACATTTATTGCCCATTGGCATTTGAGTCAACCGCATTGCTGCGGATCTGGAGTCACATGTAGGCCAGAGTAGATAAGGATGGCAGATTTCCTTCCCTAAATGGCATTGGTGAACCAGATGGGTTTTCACAACATTCGACAATGGTTTATTTCTTGGTCGTCATCAGACTTCTTAATTCCAGGTTTTTATTGAATTCAAATTTCACCATCTGCAGTAGTGGGATTTGACCCCAAGTCCCCAGAGCAGTATCCTGAGCTTCTGGATTACTATTGCAATGACAATACCATTACGTTACCACCACCCTAAATTTTTAGGTTAAGGACTAACATCAAGTTATTATGCTACAGAATACCCAAAATGGATTTGTTTCCATGACTTTCAGTCGTGGGCACAGTAAGAAGTCTCACAACACCAGGTTAAAGTCCAACAGGTTTAATTTGATAGTAAACGCCACAAGCTTTTGGAACGCTGTTGCTTCGTCAGATGAGTGGAGAGTTCTGTGATGAAAAGCTTGTGGCATTTACTATCAGATAAACCTATTGAATTTTAACCTGGTGTTGTGAGACTCCTTACTGTGTTTATCCCAGTCCAATGCCGGCATCTCCCACATCATTTCATTTGTGTGAACAGGAATGTAAACAGAATTAAATGCAACTGTTCTTGGTGTTGAATGGGTAATTTAAACTGTTCAAACTTTCTCTTTGCTACTTGCAGTACTACGCGTGATTCTCATGTTCTTTGTGGCCTACAACTTGAGACAACATTACTTGTTTATTTTTCTTAAGTTAATGGGTTTAACATTTCAGCTGAGCCTACTGCACAGTTTAAGAAACTATTAGCTAAATGGGACCACCTTTACTGCTGTCCCTCATTTATTGGACTATCTTGCTTGCATGGACTTCTTCCAATCATATTTTGTCAGTAGTTTAAGATGGTTTATCCCTTGCAGTGGATAATTACCAATTAGGTAAGGCTCAATCTGTGATTCAACCTTGGATACTCTTGAGGACAATGTAAGCTTAACTGTCATACCCATGACCATATCAGAAATCACCAGCAATTGGTTTGCATCCTGAGCATATCTCTAGCCTATATGATAGTAAAGTTATTGCAAGTCTGCATCATAGAATGGTAGAGAAGGAATATTTTTTGTGGGGAAGATCAATTTCAAATTCCAAATTATTTTTTAATAGAGAGCAGATAGTTGCATTTATTCCAAAGTGATTGAGCAGATGGCTCGGTACAGGAGTTCATGTCCACTCGGATTTTGTTATTTCCATCTCCACAGAGCCTTCAGCCATTTTGTTGTTGCACACTTAAAAGACTCAATTCCTAAATGTTTTTTCTTCAGCTTTCATTGCTGTTTCAAGATCAAGTCCTACTTCTGCAACCAGGTTATCTCTTCTAACCGCTGACCCCCACCCCCCATACTTGTGCGCATGCACGCACATACACGCATGCGCATGCTGCCCACACATGCACGCACACCATACATCTGTGCACGCACACGCCACGTGCACACACCATGCATACTCCATGTGCACATTCCACGCGCACATGCCCACATGCCACATGTGCATATGCCACACTCATGCACCACATGCACATACACGCGTGAACACGCCACCACATGTGTGCACATGTGTACACACACGCACACCACACATGCCATACACACATGCACACCACACATGCCACATGCCATACACACCACACATGCCACTCGCACACGCACATCTAGTCTAGCTCACTTCTGATGCCAAACTGTGACTGCCTTGGGATGTCTCGCTGTGCAGAAAGGGTTCGGATTATATAGATTTTGCTGCTGTTGAACTTGCATTTATTTCAAATTTATTTTCTTGCAGCATTGTATAATTATCTTTTTGACAGTAAGGAATTTTTCCCTTCTTCCTTCCAGGAGTGCAGTGCCAAATATTAGTACTGAGCTCTAAGGAAATGTGTTGGCCATCTCTTTTTGGAATCTACTATTACATTGTTTTCTAATGCATTAATCATTTAAGACCACAAAAGTCCTTGAAACTATGCTTTTTAAATTAAAAATATTTGTGCCTCCACTGACACCAACTTCTTTCTCATTTCTCTTGACAACAGCACTTCCCCCGTTCATCCAACAAGCCTCTCTACTAAGCAAACTTGCCAACCCTCCACCCTCCCCAGCGATAGCGTAGCATTGGTTAAGATGTTTTTTTTAACTCTACTTGAAAGTTATAAACCAGTCCGTCAGATCCGAAGCTCTGGCTGCTCCATATGGATGACAAGAACTTTTTTAAAAACAGCCTTGTCCAAATTTTTTGCCAACGGTGGGAGGGGGGTGGGGGGAAGTCAAGTCAGGGTCATATTTGGAATTTTTCTTTCCCTCAAGAGGCCAATGAGTAAATTTCAGAAAGAAATGGTTCACCACAGCAATAAACTGAATTTCAAATAAGTCTTGAGGTATACAGAAAATTGCTGAACCAATTAAAACACTAGTCATCGCAAAAGTGTTTTAAAAATGTAATTAGAGGGTCAGAGAGAGTGTGTGTGTGTGGGGGGGTGGTAGTGGTGTGGGCCAGCCTCACTCCCAGTATTGGGGTGCTCATTCCTTGTCACCCAAAATGAGTGGGTGTGTCTATGTATTGTTGGTAGGTCAGAAACTTGAAACTGGGAGTAAGGTTGACATACCAATTCTCTCACTGGCACGCGAGCGCATGCACCCAAGCACAAACTTGAGCTTTTGATTACATGTGCGCATACTGTTCCTCAGCATACGCTGTCACGTGGCATACACTGCATGTATGCACTATCACTGCCGTGGCCCATGTGTGTGCAGCATGTGCAGGTGCACAAAATTGCTCTTGGGTTGCACTCACTTTCAGGCTTTGATACCCTCTTGCTCTCACGTGCCATCTTTTGCCTGCCCACCTTTGCGCGCCTGCCTTCCCACCCCTGTGTTCGCACCCCTGCCCCTTGCGACCACGGGCATGCACTGCAAGGCCAGTATTTGTTGCTCATTTATGATTGCCTGATTTAATATTGGATGGCAGGCAAACACTCTGACAGTTTAGAGACAGTGGAAATGTCGAGATAAATGAACGTGTTGTCAGCAAACGTGTGGAAACTGACACTTGTATTTGTGAATGATGTTGCTGAGGAACAGCATGCAGATGAGAAATAGGAAGGGGCTGAGGTAAGATTCTTGGTAATATGTGGTAACTGTCCAGAAATGGGAAGAGATGCCTTGGATGGCAATTTAATGGTTGTGATTTAGGTAGGTAAGGGTGGAACTAGGTGAGAGCCGTCTCAGTCAGCTGGACAAAGATGACAAGACACAGGGTGAAGATAGGTGATGCACTATGTCAAAGACTGCAGACTCCTCAGATACTGAAGCAGTTCATGACCAAATACAGCAACTCATGGATGATATCTAAGTTTGGGTTGACAAGTAGCAAGTAACATTTGGCAAATGTTAGGCAATACCATCTCCAACAAGAGGAGATATGACCATCGTCCCTTGATATTTAGGGGCATTTCCTTCACTGAATCCCTTACTATCAACATTCTGGGAGCTACTATTGACCAGAAACTGAACTAAATTAGCAATATAAATAACTAAACTTAATGAAAAAAAATTCTGTGACTGTTAAAGTGGTCAAAGGCTGGGAATCTTGCGGCAAGTAACTCACCTAAAACTTGTCCCACCATTTACATGGCACAAGTCAGGAGTTTAATGGAATACTTTCCACTTGCCTGGATGAGTGTAGCTGCAACAGCACTGGAGAAACTGAACACCCTCTAGGGCACCCACTCGATTGCTACCCTTTGCATAAATATGCAATTCCTCCACCACTGGCAAACAGTGGCAGCCATGTGTGCCATTTACAAGATACACTGCAAGAACTCACCAATGTTCCCTAGGCAGTACCTTCCAAACCCACTATCAATACCATCTACAAGGACAAGAGCAGCAGATATCTGGGAACACCACAGTAGCAAAGTGGTTAGCACTGTTGTCGAACAGTGCCAATGAGCTGGGTTCGATTCCCAGCTTGGGTGACAGTCTGTGTGGAGTTTGCATGTTCTCCCCATGTCTGTGTGGGTTTCCTGCGGGTTCTCCAGTTTCCTCCCACATCAGAAAGATGTGCTGGTTAGGTACATTGGCCATGCTACCTTCTCCTTCAGTGTACATGAACTGATTCTGGAGAATGGCGATTAGGGGATATTGACAGTAACTTTATTGCAGTGTTAATGTATGTCTACTCATGACAATAAATAAAATTAAACCATCAACTGAAGGTTCCCCACCAAGTCTCTCACCATCTTGACTTTGAAATATATCACTGTTCTACCACGTGTTGCTGGGTCAAACCCTGGAAATCCCTTCCCAACAGTACACCTCCGGGACTGCAATGGTTCAAGTAAGCAATTCACCTCCACCTTTTCGAGGGCAACTAGAGGAAGGTAATAAATGTGGGCCTAGCTTGACTCGCACATCCCCTAAATGAATTTAAAGAAAGATAGATCAAGATGGACAGCGAGTAAGAATTTGCTTTTGTCATGATGTCGAGCACCGTTTTGACATATTAGGGAGGGCAGAACGAGGAAAGGAAACATTGTTGGAGGCCAGGCATCAGTAACTAAAATGGGAAAGAGAGGGAGAAAATTTAAAACGGAGTTCTGTCCTGTTCAGAATGTTTGTTTTTCATGTTATGTAATGCACAGAGTAATAAAATTCAACCACGGCTTTATTTTCTTTATAGAGAATGTGTTTTTTTTCAAAAAAATTGGATTTGGTTGTATTGTTCTATTTTAAAATGAATGCTAACAATTTTACTTAATTCAAAATAAAATTCACATTCACTTCAGTCAATCCATTTAATGCCTCTGACCCGATCATTGTTTTCTGCCAATGCCTTACTGTACCTCCCTGAAAAATGGAATGATTCAGACCATCTGTTTCAATGACAAATGTATTACCTCGAGCTGGTCTGCCGACAAGCAATTCAGTAATTTTATTAATGAACTTCGGTTGGAAGTTGCTTGCTCAAACACTTTTAAATTCCCAATCTCCTCCTGAAGGCAGCTCTACAATAGCCCAAGTGGCCATTTTTCATTGGCAGTCAAGATGGTGAAGATAAGCGCACTCCTTGAATGTTGAGGTTAGCGGTGTTTGAAGCCAAGTGTAGCAACTGCGCTGCTGGTTGGCTGGGAGATTCATTGCAGAGCTGGTATTGAACCTGTGACTTTCCTGTGTGGTGCAGTGGCACACTAGAAATTGCACTTGCCAAATTAATCCCACTTGAAAATTTAAGCAAAGTCTTACAAGTGGCTGCTTGTCATTAGATGCTGCATTTAATTCAAAGCCAGCGTGGGGAAATCTGATCAAACAATGTAGACTCGTGATCGAAATAATATAAAATCTTACATCACGGAAACCAGTCACTTTTTGTTTACCTTCTACATGGGCAAATGGTTCCAATAACATTTATAAACTTGTGTTCCTATAACCCTTTTATACCCCTTCCTTTCATCTACCGACCCAATCTAATCATGAATTTTAACGCAACTTCTGCCTCAACCACGAACCCCAGAGGGAAATTCCATAGCCTCACAACTCCCTGTGATGAGGTTTCTTTTGTTCTCTGTTCTAAAGCTTTTACATGCAATCTGGTATCTATAGTTCCTTGTTCCAAGCTTCTTTTTGTACACCCCTCAAATACTGGAAAGAATCAACTTTTATTAACTGCAACTTACCCATTATATCAAATTGTCGTCTTGTCTGCATTGGTCTAACAAAAAAAGTCACAATTTGTTAAGTCTTTCTTTGTATTTGCATTTTCTCAAAGCAGACAACGTTCTCGTTAATATGCAATTGTACCTTTTCCAAAGCTTCAGTGTTATTCTTATAATAACATAAATTATTGTTCTGGATTTCTGTTTACAGTATTAGATAGGGCTCGTCATTATTTCCTGGCATTTACATTATCTCTTTGTGATAAACCTGGAATTCTAGTAGCTCTTTCTCTGACTCTAAGTTCAAACTTTTAATGTCCTGCGAATTGGTATCCTTTTCATCTTCCTCAATGGCTGAACTAGTTCTGTTCAGAGTATAAAGTTTATTTATTTTCAATCAATGTAAAAACATAATCTCACTCTTTATGACATTATCTGCCTGCCACCTGTAAAAAGAAATGAAAAATATTCCTGCCGAGAGTTAACAAAATGTAAATGGTAAATTCAGTACATTAATTTTAAATTGTACATACAGGACAGGATTTGAGTAAGATTAGAGCTGGTATCATGGAGTTAGTTGCATGGAATGCCACTGAAATGGACTCGCAGATAAAGTAGTGGTGGTGAAAAACATGAAATCACTTGAGAAGCAATTTTACGCTGCAGGGAGGGGAGGGAGGTGGTTCAGTGACTTGCTAGATGGATATAACAAAGGTGGAATGAATGGTTTCACTCGTGTTTAATGATCTTGAGAAAAAAATCATAGAATTGCTCCAACACAGAAAGAGGCCCATCATGTCTGCATTAGCTCTCCCAATGAGCAATTTGCCTCATGGTATTCTCCCACCTTCTGCTCTCCCCCCAACTCTGTAACCCTGTGCATTATTTTTCAGACAATAATCCAATTCCCTTTTGAATGCCGCAATTGAACCTGCCTCCACCACCCTCTCAGACCTTAACCGCTTGTTACATGGGAAAAAGTTTTCCTCACATTGCTTGTGCTTCTTGGCCAATTGCTTTAAATAAAGTTTATTTATTAGTCACAAATAAGGCTTACATTAACACTGCAATGAAGTTGCTGTGAAATTCCCCTAGTCGGCACACTCCGGCACCTGTTCGGGTCAATGCACCGAATCAGCATGTCTTTCAGATTGTGGGAGGAAACCAGAGTACCTGGTGAAAATCCACACGGACACGGGGAGAACGTGCAAACTCCACACAGACAATGACCCCAGCCAGGAATTGAACCTGGAACCTGGCGCTGTGAGACTGTGCTAACCGCTGTGAGACAGTGCTAACCACTGTGCCACCATGCCGCCCCTTTACCTTCTTAAGTCTCTACCCTTTTGTTCTCAATCCTTTCACAAATGGGAGTTTTTCACCATCTGCCTTGTCCAGACCCAACATGACCTTGAATACCTCTATCATATCTCCTTTCCATTTTCTCTCCAAGGAAAATAGTCCCAACTTCTCCAATCTATCTTCATAACTAAAGTTCATCATTCTTGGAAGTACTCTTTTGAACCTTTTCTGCACTCTCTTCAATCCCTTCACATCTTTTTTGTAGTGTGGTGCCCAGAACTGGATGCAGTATTACTGCTGAGGTCTAAATGGTGTCTTATCCAATTTCACCATAATCTCCTTGCTATTGTACATGGCACTTTAGTAATAAAACCTAGGATGTTGTATGCTTTATTACTGTTCCTGTCTTGCCACCTCCATTGCCTTATGCATGTATACACTCAGGTCCCTTTATTCCTGCACCCTCTTTGGAGTTGACATGCCAATCAAAATGCAGGTTTCCAAAGGGAATTACCAGGTTTTAAACAAGGGTATGAACTCTGCCACTCACCCCAGTCACATCCTCATTCGCCCCTTACCCATTCACCCTTGCTTCCATTCCCTCTCCAACCAGCTCAAAAAGCAACACGGGGATGTCAGTAGTAAAAAAGCAGAACCCTGCAGGTGCTGAAAATCTGAAGTTAAACAGAAACAGCTGGGAGAACTTAGCTGATTTGGCAGCATCTGGGGACAGAGAAACCAAGTTAACATTTTGGGTCCGTGTGATTCTTCTACAGATTCTCCTAAAGAAGTGGCACAGACTCAAAACGTAACTTTTTAACAAGTAGAATTAACACTGCAATGAAGTTACTATGAAAATTCCCTAGTTGCCACGCTCCTGTGCCTATACTTGGCTACACTGAGGGACAATATAGCATAGCCAATGCATCTAACCAGCGCGTCTTTCGGACAGTGGAAGGAAATTGGAGCACCCGCAGGAAACCCATGCAGACACGGAGAGAACGTGCAAACTCCATGCGGACTGTAACCCAGGCCGGGAATTGAACCTGGCACACTGGCGCTGGGAGGCAGCAGTGCTCACCAGTGTGCCCCCCCCCCCCTCCCCCCCCGCCAGCAACGACCCCACAATGTAACTGTTTCTCTCCCCACAGATGCTACCAAAGCTGCTGTGTTTTTCCAGATTTTTTGTGTGTATGGGGATGTGAAGGCCTATTTTAGTGTCCTTGTTATCATGCTCACTAAGATTAGTTAACTCAGCGGGTTCAAACCTCCAACTGTCCTGCTGTGTAATGCTCAGCTGCTCAGTTCATTAAATTACAAAACTCAGAACAATCATTTCATCAATGATCTTGATTTCTGGTGAATTGTAAATTTATTCAGATATTCTATTTATGAATAATAGAATAATCAAAATTAACCTTAATTAAGATTAAAGCTAAATTTAACCTTATTTTCTGTGCTTTGTTGCTACATATACCAACTACAAAAATGAAATGTAATTACAGCAGACCAGACCTAGGTTTGTACATTGGATTTTTGAGGAATTAAATAATGCCAATAATGAGAACCGCTTGTAATAGCGCAAACACATGGTCCTAGATTGAAGATGTTTTATTGACGATTTTTTTCAGTATTTGTGGAAGTGTTATAATTTGAAGTTAACAGGTAATTGTATTAATAGCTATTTCCTTTATTAAAAACAGACCTCAAATAGTTTGAAAGCTAGAATAGAAATAGGATGTGAGTGGGAATCATAAAGATTGCAGGCAAAATAAGATTTCACCAGTAAAGTTTAACGCAGTGATTTTAACTTCAGTGATTTTACTTTTGACATTTGCAGCCAATGCATTAACTTGAGTTTAATTTAGTTTTGTAATTTACAAAATGTGTGATCTTAATTGTGACCAAAGGGATTGTACTTTGTGACTGATGCTGTGAACATGCATCACGCTTAGCTTTTCATTGCCAATGTTCTCCCATAGGCTGGACAAAGAAAGCTGCTCATTTTTTTTGGTTTTTTTGTTGTGGAAAACTGGCCAGTGTTCACCACCAAGAAATATTTTTTGTTGTAAAGCTATTTTAACTAAATTTCTCAAAGTATTCATCAGATGAAAGATCGGAAATCTCCATCAACACCACTGCGTTCAAATTTTACTGTATCTATTGCTGTACTGAAAATGTCATGCTAACTTTGCCGAGGACTGAATCAGATTAGCACTTAGATTTGATTTGATTTATTATTGTTGCATGTATTGGTATACAGTGAAAAGTATTGTTTCTTGCACGCTATACAGACAAAACGTGCCATTCATAAAGAAGGAAACAAGAGAGTGCAGAATTTAGTATTACAGTCATAGCTAGGGTGTAGAGAAAGATCAACTTAATGCAAGGTAAGTCCATTCAAAAGTCTGATATTTAGCAGGGAAGAAGCTGTTCTTGAGTCTGTTGGTATGTGACCTCAGACTTTGGTATTGTTTATTTGACTGAAGAAGGTGAAAGAGAGAATGTCCAGGGTGTGTGGGGTCCTTAATTATGCTGGTTGCTTTGAATCATAGAACCCTACAGTGCAGAAAGAGACCCTTTGGCCCATTGCGTCTGCACCAAACACAATCCCACCCAGGACCTATCCCCATATCCTTACATATTATACCCACTAATCCCTCTAACCTACGCATCCCTAGACACTAAGGGGCAATTTCTTAGCATGGCCAATCAACCTAACCCGCACATCTTTGGACTGTGGAGGAAACCGGAGTACCCGGAGGAAACCCACGCAGACACAAGGAGAATGTGCAAACTCCGCACCGACAGTGACCCGAGCCAGGAATCAAACCCAGGACCCTGGAGCTGTGAAGCAGCAGTGCTAATCACTGTGCTACCGTGCCGAGTGGAAAGTGTAGATAGAGTCAGTGGATGGGAGGCTGGTTTGCATGAAGGATTGGGCTACATTCACGACCTTTTGTAGTTTCTTGCAGTCTTGGACAGAGCAGGAGCCATACTGAGCTGTGGTACAACCAGAAAGAATGCTTTCTATGGTGCATCTATAAAAGTTGGTGAGAGTTGGAGTTGACGTGCCAAATTTCCTGAGTCTTCTGAGAAAGTAGGGGTGTTGGTGGGCTTTCTTAACTATAATGTTGGCATGGGGAGAACCAGTTGTAAGTGATCTGAACAGCTAATAACTTGAAGCTCGTGACACTTTTACTTCATCCCCATTGACAGAGGCATGTTTGCCCCTGAAGTTCAATGACAATCTGCTTCATTTTGTTGATGTTGAAGGAGAGATTATTGTGGTTGCCCCAGTTCACCAGATTCTCTATCTTTCCTGTACTCTGACTCGTCATTGTTTGAGATCAGACCCACTACAGTGGTGTTGTTCACAAACTTGAAAATCGAGTTGGAGGGGAATTTGACCACACAGTCATAGGTATATGAGGAGTATAGTAAGGGGCTGAAAACACAGCCTTGTTGGTGCTTATCCTTACTGATTGTGGCCTGTGGGTTAGGAAGTTTAGGATCCAGTCGCAGAGAAGGAGCTGAGGCACAAGACGTGGAGTTTGGGGATTAGTTTCATTGGAATAATGGTGTTGAAGGCCGAGTTGCAGCTGACGTAGGTGTTTCTTTGTTATCTTGGTGCTCTAGGGTTGAGTGCAGGACCACGGACGTGGCATCTGCTGTGGACCTGTTGCGATGGTAAGTGAACTATAGTGGATCCAGGCAGTCCAGGAGGCTGGAATTGATTTGTGCAATGACTAGTTTTTCATAGCACTTCATAATGATGGATATCAGAGCCACTGGAAGATAGTCATTAAGACAAGCTGCTTGGCTTTTCCTTGGTACTGGGATGATGGTCGTCTGTGAGGTGTGAGTGAGCCAGCCAGCTGCAGGAGTTTGTACTGTTAAATATCCCCTTTGTATTTTATCAATGGAGCACATAATTATACTATATATCAAATGTTTGATTTTTGATTGCTCAACTTCCCTCTCAGAATTTAAGAAAATAAGCAGACCAGGAACTTTTTTTTTGAGAATGAGTGCTCACTTAAGAAGTGTAGACATTAGATTTCTGAAATGCATTTTGGGGATGGTATGATGTAATATCTATAAATAACGTGATGTAATATGTTTGTGACCAAGATTATTTCTTGTTTAATCATTTTTTTGGTTGATAAATCTACAATGAATTATATTGCAGCCATGTTGAGTGGAATTATTAACACAGAAAGAAACCATTTGGCTGATTTTGACAGTGTAAGTTCTTCATTTGGAGCTCTCCAGTCCCATTTAAGGGGAGATAGTAGTGCAGTGGGATTTGTCATTGGACATGTGACCCAGGGCAAGACGTAGGGATTGTGTTTGAATCCTGTCATGGTAAAATTTGAATTCAATAAAATTTAGAATTAAAAAGTAACGATGACCACGAAATCATTGTTGATTGTCGAATCCATCTGGTCACTAATGTCCTTTAGGGAAGGAAACATGGTCGAGCCTACATGTGGCTCCAGATCCACGGGAACATAGTTGACTCTTAAATTCGTTCTGAAATGGAAGGATTTAGGGACAGACAAAAAATGCTGGCCAAACCAATGATGCCCATATCCAATGACTCAAAAAAATCCTTGCCCTTTTTTTTTATATTATTTTTAGATACATAGCCAGTGCACTTTGAAACAATAATATTTTTATTGAAGTCAATAGAACATTACTCGGGGAATGCTAAATGTTTACTACTTTATAAAACACCTTTTGAAAGTCCAAATGCAGAGAAGTGGCTGCAATGCCCTCATCCACCCTCTCGTTTATCAAATTAGTCAAATTAAATCCACCTTTAACAAACAAATCCTGTTCACCACCAGTTCCTCTACCCAGCTTAACTTGTTCCATAACTACGTAATTTCTCCTTTAACTTGTCTTGCTTTCTGCAAATGAAGGGTGTGGCTATGGCTACCTGCATGGGTCCCAGTTATGCCCTCTCTTTGAGTTACATGGCACACTCCTTGTTCCCATCCTACTCAGGCCCACTCCCACAATTTTTTTTCCGTTGCACAATTGCCGTAATGATGCCGCTTCATGCTCGCTTTTGGACCTGAAAATTTTTTTTCATCAGTTTTGTTTCCAATTTCCACTCCTCTCTCATCTTCACATGGTCCATCTCTGACTCTTCACTTCCTTCCCTAACCTCTGTGTCTCCGTTTCTTGTGATAGACTGACAATCAATATTCATTACAAACCCATCAATACCCACAGCTACCTCGACTACAGCTCCTCACAGCCCACTTGCTCTCTGTAAAGACACAATCCCTTTCTCCAAGTTTCTTCATCTCTGTTGCATCTTCTGTAATGATGTCACCTTTGAAGATGGTATTAATGACATGTCTGCTCCCCCCCACCCACTGTGGTTAGCAGGGCTCTCAACCAGGTTTGACACATCTCCTGCTGCTTGTTCACCCTCACCCCTTTCCCTCCCTCCCAGAATCATGATAGAGTCCTCCTTGTCTCATTTTTCATCCCACCAACCTCCGCAGTCAAAGAGGGAAGACATTTGAAGAAAGAGTACTGCTACTATGTATTCCATTTTGGGAGGATTATGCCCAAATACATTTCTGCTGGGATTCCTGAATACAAGGAATACTAAATCAAAGCACATGGGCTCGGGAGTATTCAGTTGGATAGGAAACTTCTCAGACAGGAAACAAATAAACAGGTCTTTTTCCAAGTGGCAGGCAGTGCTAGGGCTCCAAGCTATTTACAATGTATATTAATGATTTAGATGAGGGAACTCAATGTATTTATGTCTCCAAATTTGCAGATTACATAAAGCTGAGTGGGAGGATGATCTGTGAGGATGATGCAAAGATGCTGCGGTGTGATTTGGGCAAGTTGAGTGAGTGGGCAAAAACATGGCAGATGCAGTATGTTGTGGATAAATGTGAGGTTACCTACCCTGGTAGCAAAAACAGGAAGCCAGATCATTATCTGAATAGTTATAAATTGAAAGAGGAGAAGGTGCAATTGGACCTTGATGTCCTTATACACCAGTCATTGAAGGTAAGCGTGCAAGTGCAGCCAGTGGTGAAGAAGGCAGGTTGTATGTTGGCCTTCATAGAATGAGGATTCAGCACAGGAGCACAATGGCTTGCTGCAATTAATCAGGGCCTTGGTGAAGTCACATCTGAAATATTGTATGCAGTTTTGGTCTCCTTATCTGAGGAAGGATGTTTCTACTATTGAGGGAGTGCAGCAAGGGTTTGTCAAACTCATTCCTGGGATGGTGGGATTGACGTATGAGAGGAGATTGAGTTGGTTACAATTATGTTTGCTGGAGTGTAGAAGAATGGAGGGAGGTGGTGGAGAGGGGAAAGAGCAGAATCTTGTAGATACCTGTAAAATTCTAACAGGACTAGATGTGGTAGATGCAGGAAGGATATTCCTGATGGCAGGAGAGTCCAGAACCAGGGTTCACAGTCTGAGAATAGAGGGTAAACCATTTAGGACTGAGATGAGGAGCAATTTCCAGAGAGTGGTGAGCCCATGGAATTCTCTACCACAGAAAACAGTTGAGGCCAAAACATTGTTTGTTTTCAAGAAGGAGTTGGACATAATTCTTGGGGCTAAAGGGATCAAAGGATAAGGGGGGGGGGGGGGGGAGATGGGGGGGATGGGGGGAGGGGCAGTAGGAACAGATTACTGAGTTGGATGATCCGTCATGATCATAATGAATGACAGAACAGGCTTGAAGGCCAAATGGCCTACTTCTATTTTCTATGTTTCTATGTAGGAATATGCATGCTAAAGGGAAGAAAAAATCCAAAAATAAAGTAGATATAATTATTATGAAACCAGTTTCTACAATTTCAAAAACTAGCATTCTTCCAGACAATTCTGTATTTCAGTTCTGAACTTGTACTGAGGTGAGGATAGCAGGAATCAAGATCCTCAAATGAGCCATTCAATATCTCCGTTCCAGCACTGTGACCCCACTAATGACCTGTGATGCCATTTTTCAGACCCATGTTCATTTTATATTTTGAGTGGTTTATAATTGCACAATCAGAATGAGCTTTTTTTTGGTTTGTTACCAAAAATATTTTTTTGTATTGCACTGACAGAATTGTAATGCAAAACTTTCATGGGCTTCATTTGTGAGATACGATGGTCTTTTTAAGAATGTATGTCTTTACCTCTGTTTTGTTTGATTAAATCTGTGAGCGTTGTTCTCTTATTTTGCTGGTTTTGCGTATGGGTCTAGTCCTTAGCTTGTGACCGCTCTATGTAACTGCTGTAATTGTATTTTACGCAAGTGTCAAAAATGGACACAACAGTCATTCATAATCTGAAATCATCTCTTATTAGACCTGGAAGTTCAGTGCTCATCAGCACCACACAACAGCTTACCAACTGTGCCTGTTACTCTGCTAATGTGTATTGCAGCTTTATGTCAACCTTGTTAAATATAATTATAATGGAACAAATAACCATGACTATCAACTTAACCCAATTAAATAACACTGACATACACCAGAGCACAATGTTTATGTGATGCATTTTCACCTTTTTACACAAATGTTATAATGGAGACTTGTAATATGTTCATATGTATAGACATACATGATAGAAATTATATGATTTGGGTTTCTTTGTGATCAAGCTTTGTTCTTGCTCTATGTTTCTGTTGAATAGATTACACTGCAATCATTCTGAGTTTATGATCTTTTGTATGTTTTAATTTTTTAAATTATAACTGTATTTTGTGAAGATTGAGGTGTGATTGCCTTTCTGTTCTCCCCTTTGGAATGTGCTTCATACTCCTGAATACAGGCACTGCTACTTTCTTTTCACCTCCTGGACATTCATTTTCAGAAGTTTCTTTTCTTTGCTAATCTCTTCTTTACTCTTGTGAAGATGAATCATTCCATGCATGCCAGCGGCCCTCTGGTATCTCAGCCAAGTGTTTTGAGTTGTGAGCTTAAAGACCAAATATCAGGCTATCTGATTGTGAAATAAAAGAGAGATTACTGTTCAGCCTGGCAAGCCTCAAAACATGAATCTGAGAGAGGGCATGTCCCCTTTTCTCTTGCTCTGTCACTTTTCGTTTGGCTCATATCCAACCCTTGTTGCCCCTTGTGATGCCATGCCCTTATATTATGGCTTGTTGTTTTGCCCCTGGAGCTGTACCATTTTTATTTGTGTTCATTTTTTTTGTGTGGAGTGGGGATGGGGGTGTATTTCTGTGGCGCGGGGAAGAAAGGAAATGGGGGAGTTATTTTGTTCATGGGGAATGTGGGGGGGGGGGGGGGGAGGCGGGTGGGAAACTTGAGGAGGTAAAAAGTGGGCCTGAGGGTTTGTGTACTACATTGGGTAGAATCCTGAAAGATTCTGTAAATGTCTAGATCAGTAGTGGTTTAAGGGAGACGTTCAGGCCCTTTGGGGACCAGGGATTATTGTGCGTGAGAGGGTGATGTGTGATACTTCTCTTTGGGGTAAAGGCCACACTTGGAATACTGTATACAGTCCTGGTCACTCGATTATGGAAAGGATATTACTAAACTGGAAAGAGTGCATGAAAGGTTTACTAGGATGCTACTGGGACTTGATGGTTTAAGTTATGAGGAGAGGCTAGATAGGCTGGGACTTTGTTTGCTGGAGTGTAGAAGGCTTCAGGGTGATCTTATAGAGATGTATAAAATAATGAGGAGCATAGATCAGCTAGATAATCAATAGTTTTTCCTAAAGGTAGGGAGTCTAAAACTAGAGGGCATATGTGTAAGATGACAGAGGAGAGAGGGGCAATATTTGGAATTGCCCCCGAGGGGCAATATTTTAACACAGAGGGTGGTGAGTATCTGGCTCAAGCTGCCAGAGGTAGTTGTAGAGGCGGGTACAAGTTTGTCTTTTAAAAAGCATTTAGACAGTTACATGGGTAAGATGGGTACAGAGGGATATGGGCAAAATGCGGGCAATTGGGACTAGCTTAAGAACATAAGAAACAGGAGCAGGAGTAGGCCATCTAGCCCCTCGAGCCTGCCCTGCCATTCAATAAGATCATGGCTGAACTGAAGTGGCTCAGTTCCACTTTCCCGCCTTTTCCCCATAACCCTTAATTCCCTTGCCTACCAAAAACCTATCTACCTGTGTCTTAAATATATTTAGCGAGGTAGCCTCCACCACTTCAACGGGCAGAGAATTTCAGAGATTCACCACCCTTTGAGTGAAGAAGTTCCTCATCAACTCTGTTCTAAACTGCCCCCCCTTATCTTGAGGCTGTGCCTTCTAGTCCTGCTGTCCTTTCTGAGCGGGAAGAACCTCCTCAACCTCTACCCTATCCATTCCCTTCATCATCTTATATGTCTCAATAAGATCCCCCCTCATCCTTCTAAACTCCAACGAGTACAAGCCCAGTCTGTTCAGCCTCTCTTCGTAGTTCAACCCCCTCAACTCCAGTATCAACCTAGTAAACCTCCTCTGCACTCCCTCCAAGGCCAAAATATCCTTGCGCAAGTGCGGCGACCAAAACTGCACACAGTACTCCAGCTGCGGCCTCACCAGCGCCCTGTACAGTTGCAGCAAGACCTCCCTACTTTTATATTCAATCCCCCTCGCTATGAAGGCCACCATCCCATTTGCCCTCCTGATCACCTGCTGCACCTGTAGGCTGGGTTTTTGCGACACATGCACAAGGACCCCGAGGTCCCTCTGCACCGTAGCATGCTGCAGCTTTTCACCCTTTAAATAGTAGTCCCTCCTACTATTATTCCTGCCAAAGTGGATAACCTCACACTTGCCAACATTGTATTCCATCTGCTAGGTCCTTGCCCACTCGCTTAGCCTATCTAGATCCCTCTGCAGACTTTCTACACCCTCCACACAGTTTGCTTTTCCACTTATCTTTGTGTCATCAGCAAATTTCGACACCCTCCTCCAGATCATCTATATAAATGGTAAATAGCTGAGGTCCCAGCACCGATTCCTGGGGCACTCCACTAGTCACCAACCACCAATCCGAATAGCACCCATTGACACCTACTCTCTGCCTCCTATTAGACAGCCAATCCTCTATCCACGCTAACACCCTATCCCCAACTCCATGCCCCCTAACCTTCTGTAACAACCTTTTGTGCGGCAGCTTATCAAACGCCTTCTGAAAATCGAGAAACACCACATCCACCGGTTCCCCTCCGTCCACCGCACTAGTCACATCCTCATAGAATTCCAATAAATAAGCTTACGGATTTAACAAAAAAGGGTGGCATGGACAAGTTGGACCGAAGATCCTGTTTCCATGCTGTAAACCTCTCTGACTCTAATCCCTCAGGGATATAATTGAGGTGCATTAACCCTTTACAGGAGAAGTTGTGTGAGGATGATAAGGGACGGGGATGTTGATTCATTTTTCTCTCTCACTCTTCTGCACAACTGTCTGACCCTCCAGCCCCCATAGAAAATGAGAGGCTGTGTGCTCTTAAATAAAATAAATTCTAAACTTTCTGTACTTGATGTTTTGTATTGGAAGTGTTGGGCTCCACATTGAATATCCATTTCTCTCTGGTTGGTGATACCTTCAAGAGATTGGCCAAACTACCAGAAAGTATATTTGAGAAACATAGGTGTTGTATTGACCAATTTTCAAAAAAATTGGAGTGATTCTGCTTAAGTTTATCTTAAATTAATCTTTAGTATCTACACTGGTGTGAAATTCATATGTGTGCCATTTCACCGCATTTGTTAGCCTTTTACTTTAAAATTTACCGATAAAATTCCAGTCATTGATAGCTGCGCCTAAATTTAAGATTATGACAATGCCCTGAAGGAAGTGTCAAAGTTCTTCTGTTGATTGAATGGAATTGATGCAACTTTTCTGCAGTAGGAATTGTTTAACTCTTAGGGTTGGTTGGTTTCCTCCCACAGTCCAAAGATGTGCAGGTTAGGTGGATTGGCCATGCTAAATTACCCCTTAGTGTCCCAAAGTGTGTAGGTTAGATGGATTAACTATGATAAATGTGTGGCATTATGGAGATAGGGTGGGGGAGAGGGCCTAGGTACGATACTCTGTTGAAGAGTCAATGCAGACTCAATGGGCCGAATGGCCTCCTTCTGCACTGTAGGGATTATCATGGTCCTTGGAAGTTGGTTTTGCTGCAGAAAATGTTGTGATCCTTAATTTATCGGCATACTTTGTACCATAAGGGACTGCCACTGTTTTCATTACCAATAAAATTCCAAATAACTCATGAAAAGATTGGGGATGAGAGGGGAGTAATTTAAAGCGCTTGGAAAAAGGGTAAGCAGCAAAACCTTTTTTTGTTGTGAGTGGGTAAGGGCTGGATGCACTGCTGAGTGTGTGGTGGTTCAATTGAAACAGTCAAAGGGAATTAAACTTATTTATAAAGGAAAAAGGCAGGCAATAGCAACAGGTAAATTGCTCACTCAGCGAGCTGGTACAGACACAATGAGCCGAATGGCCATCTTTTGTGCTTTAGCAATTCTGTGAATGGTTGAGAAATGTTATGTGGGATTTACTCTGGGCGTCTGTGGGAGTCTGCGTGGATTTCCTCTGGGTGCTCCGGTTTCCTCCCATAGTCCAAAAGACATGGCGGTTACGTGCATTGGCCATGCTAAATTCTCCCCCAGTGCACCCAGACAGGTGCTGGAGTGTGGAGATTAGGGGATTTTCAGAGTAACTTCATTGCAGTGTGAATGTAAGCCTACTTATGACACTCCGGTTATAACTTGGACAATTCCCCACGTATTATTATGTGACTAAACTTTCTTGACATGCAAAATGTTTTGCTCCAGTTTACAAAGTGTGATTTCTTTAACACTACGCATCCAATAGCTCATGCATTGTCAGTAATGTTGCTATTCTGCTGAGTATCTTCACTGATGTTATGATTGGAAGAAGGTCCATAGTGTCCAGGTCCCGACCCCAAGATACTAGACCTTAGTGGCAAGTGCTTATGCATGTGAGTCTTTTAGCTTTGCATGTCTTGTCAGAAACACCACTACTTGTGATACTAATTTTGCCACTTGAAACAAACTTCTGATTTAGGTATTACTGGGGAAATAATTAGCTGATAATAATTATCAAAATTTATTGTTACTTTTGGTTCATATAATGAATAAAAATATGGTTGTGTCACAATGATGGGGGAAAACCCCAATTATATATGGGCATACTGACCTCTTAAATAAGACCTGTGGTTTTAAAAATGGACATATAAGCCAAAGATGGCTGAGGATGTAAAATTAGTCATTGGTCGAATTGCTGGTGGGTGATAAGAGACAATCACACCATCCGGTTTCCAAACAAGGAAACATCAAAAGTGCAAAAGTCCTACCAGAACTATCTGCCTTCTCCTGTGGAGATAATGGAAGCTGATTTCTCACGGGGTATCATTTCTTCTGAGATGATAATGTCGTAGACTGGTTTGTGGATTTTCCTCTTCGATGAATAACAAAGACTAGGATAAAAGGCAGCTGGAAAACCTAGTCAATGTGGACTAGATGTGGAGGTGCCAGAATTGGACTGGGGTAAGCACAGTAGGGAGTCTCACAATACCAGGTTAAATTCCAACTGGTTTATTTGGCAGCATTAGTTTTTGGCGCCTCTGGTATTGTGAGACTTCTTGCAGTGTGGACTAGTGCAGGGTGTGTATCTTGAGGAAAGACAGCAGTAGTTGTCCCATTTCTTCCCCCCCACAAACATCCTCCCTCCTGCTCTGAGGCAGGTAAAACACAGGTAACACACTCTTTCATTGCTGACACATGAAAAGTCATAGCTGAAAAGAATGGCTTCTCACCCAGACTGCAGACCACTGGAATCTTGAAACCAACTTTTCATCTGCTTGAGTCAGTGCTGCTGGAATCATGAATCACAGCTTCCCACCATCAGCTCTTCACAGACAAGTTAAGACTGGTTGATATTTCTTTTTTAACTTTGGATTCAATTCTCATTTCTAATCTGTTTGAATTTATGAGCATGGGCTTTCTCATTTTCCTAGTACTTAGTAGCTAATAGCTCAAGAAAGCCTGATTAAATTGGCTCATTTTAAAACATAACTATTGGACTTGGAAAAAATACCACAAGGGAAGAATCACTTTTAAATTAATCTTGTTAGGCCCAACTGAGGGGGGAGGGTGGGGGATGTTGAATAAAGAAAGGGAATCAGTTCAGTCCTTCTCACCTAGGATAAGAAATTTTGGGGAACTTCATCTGGGAACCAGGCGTAACAGTTGCTTGCACAGACCAAGTGCACCTGCAATTAA
Organism: Carcharhinus amblyrhynchos; assembly: GCF_965287045.1. Classification (NCBI taxonomy): domain Eukaryota; kingdom Metazoa; phylum Chordata; class Chondrichthyes; order Carcharhiniformes; family Carcharhinidae; genus Carcharhinus; species Carcharhinus amblyrhynchos. The sequence goes on from NC_137324.1 coordinate 52,368,215, forward strand.
AAAAATGTTACGTCAAACTTACAATCTTGTTCCATTCAGGTGTAGTTGCAAATTGTCAACAAGTCAACAAAAATAAATATTTTTGATTTAAGAATAGTCCATTCAGGGCATGAAGCCTGCGCTTATCAGTAGCCCATGTCCAAGAAATAACATGTATTCCAGATATTGGTTGGAAGCTCACATGGGAGTTAAATTAGACCGTGAGTTTAGGAATAGTCTGAAACATTGCTGGGAGTGTTATGCAATCGTTGATAAGCTGATGGAGTTTCTGATGGGGATCAAAAAGAATGGCTGGGTTTTTCAGCCACACTTGCTCCGAAACTGGAAAAGCCCCAACCAAAGTCAATGGGCCTTTCCACAATCTGCCCCTCATTGGCTATGATTCCCGAGGTGGGTGGAATGGGAAAATTTGCCCCAATGACTTTGGTCTTCCCTATATTTAAGTAGAGGAAATTGTGATTCATTCAAGATAGGATAGAGGAAGAATTCAGGCAGGTGTTGGAGAGGTAGAGCTGATTGTCAGCAGTGTACGTGCAGAACTTGATGCTGTTTTCAGAGGATCATGCCTAAAGGCAGCATTTGGTTGGGAAAGAGCGGGGCAAGGGTAGATTCCTGAGAGACTTCAGAAGTAACAATGCAGAAGCATGATGAGTAGTTACTGCCCTGTGAATGATTGGATAGATAGAAGTTAAACTGATAAAATGTCACTCAGTTGAGAGTGGAGGAGAGGCTTTGAGGATGTAGTCATATGTGGTAAAAGACTTTAGGCCATTCAAAAAGAGTAAGGAGGGAAAATGTTCCAAGCTTACAGTCGTATATGCTGCTACTTGAAACGTTGGGGCTGTTTCAGTTCTGTGGAAGGAGGTGGTAACCTGATTGGAGAAGTTCAAAGATAGAGTTGTGGGAAAGATGGACACAGATTTGAAAGTTAATAAAATCTCTTGGATGTGGTGAAAGTTTGCAAGGTCAAATGTGTGTTTTTGTGGAGTGGTGATGACCAAGGTATGAATTTTAATAATCAATTCTGGAATAGGAAGGCAAGTTTAAAAGGATAATAATTCTGGAATAAGCTGTCAAGGTAAGGAGCAGATGCAGAAAATTTTATGCAATGTCCAGAGTCATTTTTGGAGAGATCAAATGGGATTAAACTTTCCTGGCCTTTTGTGTCTATGGATTGAACAGTTCCTGAATGTTTCTAGGTTAATTAATCTGCTGCTTTTATGTTTATATCTTTTAAGAGCAACTAAAGATATAGCTGACCAAAGCGAAAGTCTAGGAACAATGAGAAATCAACAGAGACTGATTGATGCTTAAATATTAAATTCAGCAGAGTTTTATTAACATTACAATATTCCCCACTGGAGTAATATTGAACAAAGTAAATTTAACCCTCCTCCTCAGTTCAAATGAACTGGATTACTCCATTTTTTTTTATCTGATTTATTTGAAGGTAACTCAGCTGTAGCTTCTAGTAGCATATGATGCCTGACATTAATTTAAAGTACGTGTGGTCAACTTGATCTGACATTGGGGAAGAATAACTTTTACAATTCTAAAGAGCAAAAATGTGGCTGTCAAATTATATACAGCCTAAATTTACAACCAAGAATAAAAAAAACTGGCAGAACTGTCCAAGTTCAAGTACCGTTAATTTGCACCTATTTTTCTGATTTCGTACAGCATTGGTCAACAGTTATTCAAAACTTGCTAATTTTAGTCTGAATAAATATCGTTCAGTAGTTTTTTGAAGTTTATTCGTTAGTGTCATAAGTAGGTTTACATTCACGCTGCAATGAAGTTACTCTGAAAATCCTCTAATCTCCATACTCCAGCACCTGTCCGGGTACACTGAGGGAGAATTTAGCATGGCTAGTGCACGTAACCGCCATGTTTTTGGACTATGGGAGGAAACTGGAGCACCCAGAGGAAATCCATGCAATCTCCCACAGACAGTGACCCAAGCCAGGAATCAAACCTGGGTCCTTGGTGCTGTGAGGCAGCAGTGCTAACCACTGTACCACCATGCCACTTCTTGTGCCACCATGCTGCCCACACGAAGAGCTCCTGAATTCTTTTCAGAAAAAGAAATCATGAATGCTGGAAATATACTGCAGATCAGCTTCTGAATTAGCAGTATGGGCTAAAGTTTTGGATGTGACCCTCAGAGCACTGAGCTCTCAGGAATCTCTGAAAGGATAACCATCACTTTTGAGGTAGAGATTGAAGGAGAAGAAGGAAAAAGTTATATGTGCAATTATCCCATTGTGTGTGTAGGTGAGCCCTATTTGCATTGTGTAACGATGGGTTCAACCAAAACACCAACCTGCATTTCAGATGCGATCTGACTTGTTCTGCATTTTCTGTTTGTATTTTGGATTTTTTTTTAGTCTGTGATATAAAAAAACAGATGGTATGTAATGTTCAGCAAGTGAGATACCAGGGTTATTTGAAAATTGATAAATTGATTAGGCAGTGGGGTTAGATTTAATGAACCTGTTGCAATTGAGTTTCTACTTAATGCGTCACAACACGTTTTCTTGTAATCAGATTTCTGTTGTGTACACCGTAAGCTAGGTGTGAAAATATTGCCATGTGGTGATGTATTTAATCCAGCAATAAGGAGGTTAGTTGAGACACTAAGTAGAAAAATTGATTCATTCCGTTAATATTTTAATGATTTGAGGAATTGTATATGGAGTTGAACACTGTTAGCGTAGTGAATACTTCACTTCTGATCTTACGATAGCCATTGATAAAGCATCTGAAGATGATTGGGTTTTGGCTGCTGCCCTGACGAACTCCTGCAACAATGTTCTCTGGTGACCACCATTATCTTCCTTTGTGTGAGGCAAAACTCTAACTGGTGTTTACCCATTAATCTCCTTTAACTTCAGTTATACTACAACACCCTGGCTCCAAACACAGTCAAATGCTACCTTGCTGTCAAGGTCAATAACTCTCACATCACCTCTGGAATTGAGCTTTTGTGAGCATCTTTGGACCAAGGCCCAAATAGGGCCTGGAGCCAAGTGATTTGAGCTGAATGCAGTTTGAGCATTAATGAGTAGGCTATTGCTGAATAAGTGTCACCATATAGCACCACTGACCACTCCTTCCACTACTTTGATGATTCTAAGTAGGATGATGGGAATGGTATTTGTCTGGATTGGATTTGTCTTGTTTTTTTGTGGACATGACATAACTGGACAGTTATCCATATTGTCAGGTAGATGCCAGTATTATAGCTGTACTGAGACAGTTTAGCTGAAGACACAGTAATGAAGCACAGGACACCAGCATTATACCTGTGATATTTTATATTGCCAGGGTCCATAGATTTTACTGCGTCTTCTTCACTCGTCTTTTCCTTAATGATATGGGAAGTGAAGTCAGACTTCAGTTAATTCAAATTAATTGGTAGATAATTCATAATTCAGAACTTTTAATTATATATAAAGCATACCAAGGGCACAAATTGGTGGACTGAATAACCTCTTTCTGTGCGGTTATGACTCAGACATATGATGAATTACTTTGAAGGATTGATATTTGATCAAAAATAGAACCTATCTGTGAACAGTATATGCCATAAAGCAGCAGCAAGACAAATGAACTTATGACACAAATTGAGAAAACAAACTTGGCTGTGACAACAGAGGAACAGTTTGCCTTTTTTCAAATAACTTCACCATGAACCACCAGAACAGGCAGATTGAACTTCCCTTTAATGAGCAAATCAAATCATCTTTCAATAATGTACTAAACTCGTGCAATGTTAACTGAAGTGATTACCTTAAGCTCCTGGCATAAGACCTGAGCTTACACATACATAGCGCTCATGTGTAAGAGTGAACAACATGCATTGATATAGCACAGTGCATGTTCTTAGAATGTCCCAAAGTGCCTTACAATCGCTGAATGAATTTTGACATGCTTTTTATTACAGAAGGTCAGGGGGCATGGAGTTAGCGTGGATAGAGGATTGGCTGTCAAATAGGAGGCAGAGAGTGGGGGTTAATGGGTGCTATTCGGATTGGCAGTAGGTGACTAGTGGAGTGCCCCAGGGGTCGGTGCTGGGGCCTCAGCTATTTACCATTTATGTAGATGATCTGGAGGAGGGAACCGAGTGTATGGTGTCGAAATTTGCTGATGACACCAAGATTGGTGGAACAGCAAATTGTGCAGAGGGTGTGGAGAGTCTGCAGAAGGATCTAGATAGGCTGGGCGAATGGGCCAGGAACTGGCAAATGGAATTTAATGTTGGCAAATGTGAGGTTGTCCACTTTGGTAGGAATAATGGTAGGAAGGACTATTACTTACGTGGAGAAAAACTGCAGCAGGCGGCGGTGCGGAGGGACCTCGGGGTCCTTGTGCATGAGTCGCGAAAACCCAGCCTGCAGGTGCAGCAGGTGGTCAGGAAGGCTAATGGGATGCCGGCCTTCATAGCGAGGGGGATTGAATATAAAAGTAGGGAGGTCTTGCTGCAGCTGTATAGGGCACTGGTGAGGCTGCAGCTGGAGTACTGTGTGCAGTTTTGGTCGCCGCACTTACACAAGGATATTTTGGCCTTGGAGGGAGTGCAGAGGAGGTTTACTAGGCTGATACCGGAGTTGAGGGGGTTGAGCTATGAGGAGAGGCTGAATAAACTAGGCTTGTACTCGTTAGAGTTTAGAAGAATGAGGGGAGATCTCATTGAGATGTATAAGATGATGAATGGGATGGATAGGATAGAGGTGGAGAGACTCTTCCCGCTCAGAAAGGACAGTAGGACTAGAGGGCACAGCCTCAAGATAAAGGGGGGGCGGTTTAGAACAGAGTTGAGGAGGAACTTCTTCATTCAAAGGGTGGTGGAATTCTCTGCCCGTTGAAGTGGTGGAGGCTGCCTCGCTAAATATTTTTAAGACGCGGGTTGATAGGTTTTTGATAAGCGAGGGGATTAAGGGTTATGGGGAGAGGGCGGGAATGTGGAACTGAGCCACGACAGATCAGCCATGATCTTATTGAATGGCGGGGCAGGCTCGAGGGGCTAGATGGCCTACTCCTGCTCCTATTTCTTATGTTTACAGGTTTATTACAGCATGTTATTGCAACAAACTTAAGAATGACAAATTATAACAATCAGCATTAGAAGAAATGACCAATTCATTTGTATCAGTTGGCATTGGTTGTGAGATGGCTAGCAAAGAACTCTACATGGAGTCAGCTGCAGGCGAATCAAGCAGCAGTTTATTCAGCAGTGTGCGTACAGGGAACTGCACCCCTAGACAACTTTGCGAGGCTATTCAAAGATGTACACATCTATTATGTATTTATGCCATGTTTGTCATACTTTATAACTCACCGTTGTTTTTACCATGTATGTCTAGTTTGGTATATCTATTGGAAGTGAGGTTACAAAATAGTTTTGGAATGACCTGACCCTTATCACAAAAGGTGCCCAAAGTTTAGTGAATCACAAACTTTGCCTTATCTGCTCTGATGATTTATTATTGTCCAGTCATCTGCATATCTTAGACAGTAAGAAGTCTCACAACACCATGTTAAAGTCCAACAGGTTTATTTGGTAGCAGACGCCACTAGCTTTTGGAGTGCTGTTCATTCGTCAGGTGACTGGGAGTTCTATTCACAAACAGGGCATATAAAGAAACAAACTCAATTTCCAGGATAACGATTGGAATGTGAGTCTTTACAGCTAATCAAGTCTTAAAGGTACAATGTGAGTGGAGAGAGTGTTAAGCACACATTAAAGAGATGTGTATTGTCTCCAGACAGGACGGTTAGTGAGGTTTTGCAAGTCCAGGTAGGTCGTGGGGGTTACAGATAATGTGATGTGAACCCAAGTTCCCGGTTGAGGCCGTCCTCATGTGTGGAACTTGGCTATCAGTCTCGGCTCAGCGACTCTGCGCTGTCGTGTGTCGTGAAGGCCGGCTTGGAGAACGCTTACCCGAAGATCAGAGGCCGAATGCCCAAGACCACTGAAGTGTTCCCCAACAGGAAAAGAACAGTCTTGCCCGGTGATTGTCGAGCGGTGTTCATTCATACCTCCACATCATATCTTAGACTGGCCATGAAATTTACATACTTTAACTTATCGTGGCCTGATCCAGAGTTCAGTTAGTTTCCTGGGCAGATACAAAGGTCATATTCCTTACTATTTCCGCTCTATTGTTTTTTATTTGCAATTACTTTTAAATCTTAAACCAGCATTTGGTCAAGCCTGTGTAACCCCATGGCACACCACTTCAGCTTGAATCTTCATTGTCTACTTTCAACAGACAGACAGACAAGGCCTTATTTGTTAAATCTTATTCAGAATATGGTGCCACACGTTGCAGTACATGCGAAGTGCCAACCTAGATTATGTTCTCAAGTGCTGGAGTGGCGCTTGAACCTACCACCTCTTGACACAAGTGAGAATGCCAGTACTGAGTTATATGACACTGAATATTTTTGGGGGTATATGTACGATGACTTTTCCTCTGCAGTGGTATGCATAATAAATTAATAAATTTTGAGAAGAAATAACTGCAGAGTTTCTGTGAAATGAGGTAGATATTGAAACATTTTGGCAAGAGTTTCTTCACAAAGAATGTACTTCTCTCACCTCACGACCCCATTACCATTTTGCAATTTCCATTTTTCGCTCCAGCTCCAAATGTTCTTAGCTCAGAATCACTTTTTTTTCAAAAATATACTTTATTCATAAAAATCTCAATTAAAACATTGCAAACCTACATGTCTATAAATTGTAAACAGTGCAGAATAAAAAACATTGTTACAGTCCTATACAAATTACAGCCATTACATTTCAAAACTTAAAACTATATACATCCCTCAAAATTTACTGTGTGCTGTTATTTCTGTCAGAATCACATGGCACAGAAAGAGGCAATGCCACCTATAAGCCAATGTTATCTCATTGAAAGAGCTATCCAATTAGTCTCATTCCCCTCCTCTTTTCCCATAACCTTGCAAAATTTTCCTTTTCAAGTATAAATCCAACTCGTGCTGGAGTATGGTTCTGTTGATGCTGGCAGCCCTCCATATCTTGTCCAGATGTCTGCATGAGTATCAATTACAGATCACATCACAGCTTAATCTGATCCTGTCCTTACCCCAATATCCATGCATATGCTTCCCAGAGAGCAATATTGCCAACTGCTCTGAATCTAAGATTGTAAATTTAGGAACTGTGATGGACATCATTGTACAGCGTAGACTGGCGTTTCAAGATCCTACTGAAGGATGGCTGCACTGTCAGAGGTGCCATCTTTTGGACAAGATGATAGCTGGTGAGATAAATATAGATATTCCTACAGCACAATAATGAGAATGGGGAAGGAGGGAATTTACAGTCTCCTGCAGACGGGGTGGCAGTAAAATTTCCTGGATACCCTGCACTCTCTATCCTCTACCATTGTGCAGCACCTGACCTGTGTGCAATGGAGCAGGGAGCGGGCTAGGCCAAGTGCAGCCCCAGTTAAGGCCTTTAAGTATTAAGTCATTAGCTAATCAAGGGCTGCTTCCCTCTTGGTTGCAGATTTTTGACTGGTTGGAAGAGAAACCAAGCAGATCACTCTGCTCAGGTCTTGGGCAAAAAGAAGTGGGGGAGGCACCTCCATTACAGTATCTAGCCCCCAGTGCTCCCTCCCTGTTTGGCCTTGCCATTAACACTCCCACTGGCTCCTTTCCATATCTCGTTAGACCCCTCCCATCCCTATTGCAAAATCCTTGCAATTGCCTCCACCCTGGCTTTAAAACAAGGGACTCTTTGTCATCCCAGCAGAGATCACTGCCCCAGATAACAAGCGCTGGGACTACTGTTTGGCTAGCAGGACTTTTGAGTGAGGGCCACAAAGTCTGCCAATGGCAATACAATACTCCTTGGACTGTGAAGTAACTGCGGGACAGCCTGCACTGCAGGGTGAGTTCTCCATTGACTCTTAGGGTAGCAGGGTGAATAGTCCAACCACCTGTGAAATTCTACTCAGAGGATTTCCTGATATCCTGGTTGATATTACGCTCTCGCCTAACATCATGGAATGGGAAGAGAAAGCAAGACAACATAGATGCTGGAAATCTGAAATCAAAACTGAAAGTGTAGGAAATACTCAGCAGGTCAGGCAAGCTCCATGGAAAGAACAGATAAATTGTTGCTTGAAAATTAAGCCTTTGGTTTTAAAGTGCTCTGTAATGTGTTGTGGATGATGCTTTATGAATGGAAGTTTTTTTTCTTGTTTTCTGCTGAATTTCTGTTCTATTATTACTGATCCAAAAAATTGCTGCGGTTTTTTTCCCCCCCAAGTGATAATATGAAAGGGATTTTTCTTCTTCTTCCCCCTTCCTTTCTTCTTGCAATTTCCATTCTATAACGCCATACCCATGTGATGTATCCTTTTTTTTAAGTCCAATGTATGTCGATTGCTCTTGTCTAATTTATATGACTGTACTCTGAATTTATGCCATCACAGAATACCAGTGCAGAAGAGGCCATTTGGCCCATCCGGTCTGCATTGACTTTCTGATAGAGTATTTTACCCAGGCCCTTTCCCATGTCCTATCCTTGTAAACTACACATTTACCATGGCTAATCCATTTAACCTACACATCTTGGGACAGGAAGGGAAATTTAACATGGCCAATTCACCTCATTTGCACGCCTTTGGACTGTGGAAGAAACCCACGCAGACATAGGGAGAACGTGCAAACTCCACACAGTCATCCAACGCTGGAATTGAACATGTGTCCCTGGAGCTGTGAGGCAGCACTGCTAACCACTGTGCCACCGTGTTGTCTCTATAGTTTTGTTGCTAACTTTCTTTGTCGATATTTCTCATCTGCTCTGATTTGTTTTGGGTTATGGTTTCGTGGCTGTGATTGGCTCTGGTAGCTTGTTCAGGATTCACATGTATACTTTCAGCAGAGAGACCATTTGATACCTGGATTTCTGGCAGACTTTCCTCTCTGCAGGCCTGGGCCACTGAGCAAAGCTCAATGTCCCTCACGTGACTCCAGGTGACACACTATGGATCAAACTGGGATTCATGTGTTTTGTATGGTTCAGCTACTCACTTTCAGCAACGTTGCACTTTCAGTTTGAAAAAAATCTGAGTACGGAACAAAATGTTTGCCAAAGAATCACTTTGAAATGCAGTAATTTCATTTTGATTAGTTTCTATTATTTTGATGTACGAGATATGCATCAAGAGAAATCTAGCTGATCTGAAGAATCATCAGTAGACTTCTCAGAAACCCATCTTTTCTATTCATAAATGCCTGAACTATAAACTGGAGCATTCATTGTGAAATATTCATTATGGAAAAAGGGAGCTTTTTACACAAGGGGGCCGTAAGTGCCTGAAATGCATTGCCAAAGGAGGTGGTAGCAGCAGATACAATAGCAATGTTTATGAGTCACCATGATGGACACACAAAAAGGCAGGGAGTAGAGGGTTACAGACCATGTAGAGGCCAAAGGTCTTTAGTTTAGAAAGGCATGAGGTGTGGGCACAGGTTTGGTGGTCCAAAGGGCCTGTTCCTGTGCTGTATTGTTCTCTTGGGGTGTCTCTACATTCACCACAACACAGGAAGCTAATGGGATCATTTCTCTTTTTCTTCCTCTTGTGTTTAGATCTGGAAGACAGAACAAACTCTGGATCCTGGGGAGCCGGGGATCAACCTAGTCCATCCAGGGTAAGGTATCGGACGGCACGGGACTAAACTTCAATTTGTGTGTGACAAAGTGCTAATGAGAAATTGATTTTATTTAGATGTATCTTTTTGGGAGGTCAAACTTAAAACTCAGGCATTTACAACTACAGGTTTGTAAATTGAATAATGCAAGTCTGTTGTGAATATTGTTCAGAATTTAGTGTTAGTTTTAGCATAGCACTGTTGTCCTTAAACATGTATTTCAAATTGCTACCAATTAAAAAAAATAATAAACTACAGGGAAAATTGCAAGCAAGCCAATTTGCTTTCATATAGGTAGTGCTTTTCTATGGGAGCTTAACTGAAAACTTCAAATTTCTACTATCGCTTTGCCAGTGTTGCAGCTCAGAATGCTTTGCCGAAATTCAAATTGAAATGACAGCTCTCAAAATTGCACGATGCTTTTTATGGCTCGAGTGTCTTGGCCTCCTTGAGCACATGGTCACTATATTATGCTTAAAATCCTATGGTGACCAATATATTACAAGAACAACTTGCATTTATAAAGCGGCTTTAACATCGGAAAAGTCCCTGAGGTAATTTGCAGGAACATAATCAAATAAAAATTTACAAATGGACCGAAAAATGCCACAATAATATGATGTGATTAAAAGAATGGGCGGTACAGTGGTTAGCACTGCTGCCTCACAGTATCAGGGACCTGGGTTCGATTCCGGCCTCGGGTCATTGTCTGAGTGGAGTTGGCACATTCTCTCCGTGTCTGTGTGGGTTTCCTCCAGGTGCTAATGTTTCCTCTCACAGTCGAAAGAAGTGTGGGTTACATCGATTGGCCAGGGACTAGAAGAGTAAATATGTGGGGTTACGGGGGTGGGACGTAGGTGGGATTGCTGTCGGTGCAGGTTCGATGGGCCAAATAGCTGCTCCTGCACTGTAGCTTCTATTCTATTTTAAGTACGTATTAAGGTGGGTCATGAAGATGGAAAAGTTTAGAGAAGAACTTCCAAATCTTTGGGCCAAGAGGACGGAAGATCTGGCTGTCAGTAGCACGGCAAAAGAATATATTGGCGGGTAGTAGGTCTGAAGGTGCCAAATTGCATAAATGTCTCAGCAGGTAGGCCAAAACAGGTCAGAGAGGTATAAGTAGGCAATATTTGTGATTGGGAAATATATGGGATTAGTAGATCAGCTGGGGTTCAAACAGGCAACCGAGGCTGCAAAAGTTTGGTTTCAAATTTAACCAGTAGCCAAGGAGAGGAATGGACTTGGTGGTGAAGGTCAAACTTTTGGCCGGTATGCAAGATAGCTTTTTTTTAAGTCTTCCAATTTGTAACTGGAAGTGAATACTGGGCAAGTTGGCTGACAGCACTGAAGCAGCGGAGAGGCCAGTTGAGTCATGGAGACGTAGAGCTTTATAACTGAGAGGCCCTTCGGCCAATCATGCAATCATGTCTGCTCTGACCATCGAACACCTATCTATTCTAATTCAATTTTCCAAAGCTAGCCTTGTATGATGTGGCATTTCAAGTGCTCATCTAAATACTTCTTAAATGCTGTGAAGGTTCCTGCTTCTACCAGCCTTTCTGTGAGTCCCAGTTACCAGTTCCTTATCACCGACTGGGTGGAAAAGCTTTTCCTCAAATCCCATCTAAATTTCCTGTCCCTTGCCTTAAATCTATGCCACCTGGTTTTTGACCCCCTGTATCAATGGGAGAAGTTCCTTCCTAAGTACTCTATCTATGTCCCTCATAATTTTATTGAAATGAAGGTGTCATTAGTGTAAATCTGATGATGTGTTCGGATAATGTAGATAAGGAGGGGACCAAGATTATATCCTTTGGGGGAGTTCAAATATAACTGAATGGAGATTTGGCTACAATAGGCTGGATCAAGTGATGGGATAACCTTCTCATCCCACATATCAATTGAGTAAACTTTCTCTGAGCTATTTCATAGAATCACAGAAACCTTATAGTATAGAAGGAGGCCATTCGGCCCATTGAGTCTGTACTGACCACAAACCCCATCAGGCCTATTCCTGTAACCCTGTACATTTACCCTGCTAATCTCCCTGGCTTTGGGGTCAACTTGTCATAGCCAGTCAACCAAACCTGCATGTTTTTGGACTGTGGGAGGAAATTGGAGCACCTGGAAGAGACCCATGTGTAGACACAGGGAGAAAGTGCAAACTCCACACAGACAATTTATAATTTGTTTCAAATGCAATTATCTTCTTCCTTAAATAAAGACATCAGAACTGTACATAATACTCCTGATGTGGGTTCACCAATGCTCTTTGAACTGTAGCAAAACTTTTACTTTAATATTCTATTGCTCTGTAATAAATAACAACATTCAGTGTGCCTTCCTTATCACTTGCTGTATCTGCATGCTAGATTTTTGTGCTTCATTTACCAGGACACCCAGATCCTTATGCCCTCAATTCCGCAATCTCTCACCACTTACGTTATAGTCTACTTTCCTACCTGCCAAAATGGACAATTTTATCTTTTCCAACATTCCAACATTGGTGGTAATTTAGGTACTTGGATCAGGAATTGGTTAGCAGATAGGAGACAGAGGGTGGTGGTTGATGGTAATTATTCATCATGGAGTTCGGTTACGAGTGGTGTGCCTCAGGGATCTGTTTTGGGGCCACTGCTGTTTGTAATCTTTATTAATGATCTGGATGAGGGTATAGTTGGGTGGATTAGTAAGTTTGCTGATGACACCAAAGTCAGAGGTGTGGTAGATTGTGAGGAAGGGTGTCGAAGTTTGCAGGGTGACTTGGACAGGTTGCAGAGCTGGGCCGCGAGGTGGCGGATGGAGTTTAATGCGGAGAAGTGTGAGGTAATCCATTTCGGTAGGAATAACAGATGTGTTGAGTATAGGGCTAACGGGAGGACTTTGAATAGAGTGGAGGAGCAGAGGGATCTAGGTGTATGTGTACATAGATCCCTGAAAGTTGGGAATCAAGTAGATAAGGTTGTTAAGAAGGCGTACGGTGTCTTGGCGTTTATTGGTAGGGGGATTGAATTTAGGAGTCGCAGCGTCATGTTGCAACTGTACACAACTCTGGTGCGGCCGCACTTGGAGTACTGTGTGCAGTTCTGGTCCCCACATTACAGGAAGGATGTGGAGGCTTTGGAGAGGGTGCAGAGGAGGTTTACCAGGATGTTGCCTGGTATGCAGGGGAGGTCCTATGAGGAGAGACTGAGGGATTTGGGGTTGTTTTCACTGGAAAGAAGGCGGCTAAGAGGGGATCTTATAGAAACATATAAGATGATTAGAGGTTTAGATAGGGTGGATGGTGATAGCCTGTTTCCTCGGATGGAGAAATCTAGCACGAGGGGGCATGGCTTTAAATTAAGGGGGGGTAGTTATAGGACGGATGTCAGGGGCAGGTTCTTTACCCAGAGGGTGGTGAGGGACTGGAATGTCCTGCCTGCTGCAGTTGTAAATGCGCCTAGTTTGGGGGCGTTTAAGAGATTGGTGGATAGGTTTATGGACGAAAAGGGATTGGTCTAGATTAGTGGGTCAATGTTTTTTTTTAAAAATAAGACTGGTCGGCGCAACATTGTGGGCCGAAGGGCCTGTTCCGCGCTGTAATGTTCTATGTTCTATGTTCTATGTTATACTCCATCTGTTAACATGCTTCCCATTCAGTTAACCTGTGAATGTCATTTTGTTATGCTTTCTGGTGGGACCTTTCCAGAATCTAGGGGATTCTGGAAAATTAATATATTTATTATCTTGGCAGCCATTCCTTTTAAAACCCTCGGATGACGTCCATCAGGACCTGGGACCTGTTTCTCAATGGCCTTTCGCTGCTGATTGTAATCCTAAACTTTCACTATTGATCCACAATTATTTCTGGATGTTATTTGTATCCTTTACAGTAAAGACAGATGCAAAATATCTATTCAATTTATCTTCTGTTATTAATTTCCCATACACATTCTAAAGAGCCAATACTCACTTTACTTATCCCTTTTCTTTTTAAATATAAGAACATAAGAAATAGGAGCAGGAGTAGGCCATCTAGCCCTTCAAGCCTGCCCCGCCATTCAATAAGATCATGGCTGATCTGTCGCGGCTCAGTTCCACTTTCCCGCCCTCTCCCCATAACCCTTAATCCCCTCTCTTATCAAAAACCCATCAACCCGCGTCTTAAAAATATTTAGCGAGGCAGCCTCCACCACTTCAACGGGCAGAGAATTCCAGAGATTCACCACCCTTTGAGTGAAGAAGTTCTGTAGATCTGTAGATCTTTTGCTATTCTTTATGTTTCTAGCTAGCTTTCTCTCATAATCCACTTTCTTCTTCCTTATTATTCCTGTAGTCATTCTTTGCTTTTTTTTATATTCTGTTCAATCTTCCCTGCCACTGATCTTTGTGGAATTATATGTTTTGATTTGATTTGATTTATTGCTGTCACAGGTATTGGCATACAGTGAGAAGTATTATTGTTTCTTGCGCGTTATACAGACAAAGCATACTGTTCATAGAGAAGGAAACGAGAGAGTGCAGAATGTGGTGTTACAGTCATAGCTAGGGTGTAGAGAAAAGTCAACTTAGTGCGAGGCAGGCCCATTCAAAAGTCTGACAGCAGCAGGGAAGAAGCTGTTATCGAGTCGGTTGGTATGTAACCTCAGACATTTGTATCTTTTCCCTGACGGAAGAAGGTGGAAGAGAGAATGTCCAGGGTGCATGTAGTCCTTATTTATGCTGGCTGCTTTGCCGAGGCAGCTGGAAGTGTAGACAGAGTCAATGTATGGGAGGCTGGTTTGCATGATGGATTGGGCTACATTCATAACCTTTTGTCGTTTCATGCAATCTTGGGCAGAGAAAGAGACATACCAAGCTGTGATACAACCAGAAAGAATGCTTTCTGTGGTGCATCGTAAAAGTTGGTGAGAATGATAGCTGACATGCCAAATTTCCTTAGTCTTCTGAGAAAGTAAATGTATTGGTGGGCTTTCTTAACCATAGTGTTAACATGGGGGGACCAAGACAGGTTGTTAGTGATCTGGACATCTAAAAATTTGAAGCTGTCTCTGTTGATGTAAGAGGGGCATGTTCTCCTTTATGCTTCCTGAAGTTGATGACTGTCTCCTTTGTTTTGTTGACGTTGAGGAAGAGATTATTGTTGCTGCACCAATTCACCAGATTCTCTATCTCATTTTGTTCTAACCGACACTACCTTTAACTTCTTTAGTTAGCCATGGCTGGTGTCCTCTCCTCCAATCCACCCTTCTTTCTCACTTCAATGTATCTTTGTTGAATGTTATGAAATATCTCCTTGTGTGTCTTCCACTACATCTCTGACCTGACCTTTAACGTCATTTCCCAGTTCACTATGACCAACTTTGTTTTCATATTGTATTAATTGCTCTTATCTAAATTTAAAACACGATTTAGATCCATTCTTCCCTCTTGCAATCTGAATATGAAATTTAATCATGTTATTGTCATTGCCACCTAGAGGTTCCTTTCCTGTGAGATCATTAATTAATCTTGCCTCATTGCACATTTCCAGATCTAGAATAGTCTGCTCTCTCATTGGCAGTAGATGTGTTGCTCTGAGAAACAATCTCAAATACACACAGTGAGCTTGGCTTTCAGACTACTCTTGCCAATCCGATTTGCCCAATATCTATGCAGACTAAAATTACCCATGATTATCACCGTACCTTTGTCACAAGCCCTCATTATTTCTTCCTGTATACCTTGCCCTACAGTGTGGTTACTGCTACGGGATCTATCAATTACTTCCACAAATGACTTCCTAGCTTTACTCTTTCTTATCCCTATCCAAACTGATTCTGCATCTTGATCTTTCAAACTAAAGTCATCCCTCTCCAATAATCATCACTTAGCAGAACTAGCCCTCCATGTTTCCTAGCTTACTGTTCTCCCAACATGTGATGTAGCATTAAGAATTCAGGTTCCAGCCATTTCTATCTTGCAGTATGCCTCTAATGATTATTATATCATGCATATTTATTTCTATTTGAATGTTTATGTTCATGAATTTACAAATGTGAAGAAGTGTTTGGATGCTGCCACCACTTATATTAAATCTTCTATTTTTTTAAAATAATAATGTTTATGAATAATGTATGCTTGCTTGGCAGTTGCTGAGATGTTGAATTATGCTTGTATTTATTTTTATGTCTTGTAGAACTACAATGATAGTGTGCACTATGAGCAAGTGACCAACAGGGATCTTGGATCGCATGACAACCTTTCCTCTTCATTCATGAATTCTCGAATCCTAGGTATGTACTCGACAAATGTGCTTGTGTTTGTCCCGAAAACTTAACTTTCCAAATGTGAAGTGACTGTTGCGATTATTTTTCTACCCTAACTGTCTACCTACAGATTTACATTAAAGATAGCCTTCTTTCCCGAAGGTTACTGGTACAGCTCAGATGAAGATTAATAACTAGTTACTTTATGTACACTACTTACTTCCAAGAATCAGAGCTTTAAGAAGAGAAGCTAGTCTAAGTGAAATTCAGCAGGTGGGAGAGAGGGAAGAAGGGGCTGGAGAGAGATAAGAAGGATATAATTTTTCTCTATCCCATATGATCTTTCTGATACAAGTTATATTACTCTCTTTGCCGCCACTGCCTTTATCTTACTAACCATTTCAAAGCTACCCTTGTATCTTTGCATAGCTCTATGTAAATGACTTCACCTCTTGATACAAACAGGCATAGTCTGCATCTGAATTGTTCTGAATTGACAGTGCGGAGAAGTTAAAGTATCTTCGAAATTAATAACTTGGGCAAAAACTTGAATAATTGAGTATAAAACCTTTTCCTTTATATCTTATAATTGTTATATGCTGAGTTACAATTAGTTCATTTTTCAATAAATATATAATTTGCGATGCACGTTTAATCACAACTTGGGCTTTCCCCTTCTACATCAGAGTACAAATATAAAAATAGATTGTTCACAATTCAAATCTGTTTCCTATGCTCTGACCACAATGCACATTGTATTTTCATTGAAATTTAAAAGTATAATGTAAGTTTATGCTGTCAATGCTCTTACATGTTTCTGATGCCCATATGCTGGGTGTAAGAAGCATGAAGTTTGATAAAACTATTTATGTTCTGTAAAACAAAAATACAAGATGACAGTCCAAATGAATAAACCCAGCTATAGCAGTGGAGGATCTTTAAGGAGATCTTTCTTGGTGCTCAGCGGAAATTTATTCCGATGGTCAAAAAGGATAGTAGGAGGAGAGGTAATAAGCCGTGGATAACGAAGGAGGTGAAGGAAAGTGTTAAACTAAAAGCGGAGGAATTTAGAGTAGCTAAGAGTAGTGGGCGAGAAGAGGATTGGGAGAAGTTTAAATGTCAACAAAGATTGAGAAAAAAGTTGATAAAGGAGGGTAGGAGAAACTATGAAGCTGGGCTAGCGCTTAATATAAAAAAGGATAGCAAGAGTTTTTATAAATATATAAAAAGGAAGAGGCTGGCTAGGGTGAATGTTGGTCCTTTAGAGGATGAGAAAGGGGACCTAGTGGTAGGGGATGGGGATATGGCTAAGGTATTGAATTACTTTTTGGTTTCTGTCTTCACGGAGGAGGACGTGAATAATTTGCCGGGTGTTAGCGATGGAAAGGTGGTAGGACTGGAGGGTCTTAATGACATTACTGTTACTAGAGAGGCAGTGCTCGACAGACTGGAGGGGCTGATTGTGGACAAGTTCACAAGTGGACTTCTATGTTCTAAGTCCCCAGGACCGGATGGAATGCATCTGAGGGTTCTGAAAGAAATGGCGGAGGTGATAGTGGATGCCTTGGTGGTTATTTTCCAAACGTCGCTGGATTCCGGGGAAGTGCCGGACGATTGGAAAACAGCTAATGTTACGCCGTTGTTTAAGAAGGGTGCCAGGCAAAAGGCGGGGAATTATAGGCCGGTTAGTTTAACATCTGTGGTAGGTAAAATGTTAGAATCTGTCATTAAGGAGGAAATTGCGAGGCATCTTGAAGGGAATTGCTTGATAGAGCAGACGCAGCACGGTTTCATTAAAGGGAAGTCGTGTCTGACAAATTTACTGGAGTTCTATGAGGATGTGTCGAGGGCGGTGGATAGAGGAGAGCCGGTGGATGTGGTCTTTCTAGATTTTCAGAAGGCGTTTGACAAAGTGCCTCACAAGAGGTTATTGCAGAAGGTCGAGGGACATGGAGTTGGGGGTAGGGTGTTAGCGTGGATAGAGGATTGGTTGTCAAATAGGAGGCAGAGAGTGGGGGTCAACGGGTGCTATTCGGATTGGCGGATGGTGACTAGTGGAGTGCCCCAGGGGTCGGTGCTGGGGCCTCAGCTTTTTACCATTTATATAGATGATCTGGAGGAGGGAACCGAGTGTAGAGTGTCGAAATTTGCTGATGACACCAAGATTGGGGGAACGGCAAATTGTGCGGAGGGTATGGAGAGTCTGCAGAAGGATCTAGATAGGCTGGGCGAATGGGCCAGGAAATGGCAAATGGAATTTAATGTTGGCAAGTGTGAGGTGGTCCACTTTGGTAGGAAGAATGGTAGGAAGGACTATTACTTACGGGGCGAAAAACTGCAACAGGCGATGGTGCAGAGGGACCTCGGGGCCCTTGTGCATGAGTCGCAAAAACCCAGCTTGCAGGTGCAGCAGGTGGTCAGGAAGGCGAATGGGATGCTGGCCTTCATAGCGAGGGGGATTGAATATAAAAGTAGGGAGGTCTTGCTGCAGCTGTATAGGGCGTTGGTGAGGCCGCAGCTGGAGTACTGTGTGCAGTTTTGGGCGCCGCACCTGCGCAAAGATATTTTGGCCTTGGAGGAAGTGCAAAGGAGGTTTACTAGGCTGATACCGGAGTTGAGGGGGTTGAGCTATGAGGAGAGGCTGAATAAACTGGGCTTGTACTCGTTAGAGTTTGGAAGAATGAGGGGAGATCTCATTGAGACGTATAAGATGATGAATGGGATGGATAGGATAGAGGTGGAGAGACTCTTCCCGCTCAAAAAAGACAGTAGGACTAGGGGGCACAGCCTCAAGATAAAAGGGGGGCGGTTTAGAACGGAGTTGAGGAGGAACTTCTTCACTCAAAGGGTGGTGAATCTCTGGAATTCTCTGCCCGTTGAGGTGGTGGAGGCTGCCTCGCTAAATATTTTTAAGACGCGGGTTGATGGGTTTTTGATAAGAGAGGGGATTAAGGGTTATGGGGAAAGGGCGGGAAAGTGGAACTGAGCAGCGACAGATCAGCCATGATCTTATTGAATGACGGGGCAGGCTCGAAGGGCTGGATGGCCTACTCCTGCTCCTATTTCTTATGTTCTTATGTTCTTATGAGATACTGAATGGTATAGTATGAACTTGAAACTTCCCAACACCTTGTTGGGACTTGTAACTTTTTTCAGCAGCTAATTTCTTGCCATTTACAGGTACCAAGTCTGTCAGCTTACTCTAGAGGGAATGATGTGTGTTTGAACCTGGTGAAGAATGTCAGCAGTCCTTTTGGCCATGTGGATCACAGCCAAACCCAGTAATGTCCTCACCTGGGCTGCTCAATAGCAATCAGTATAAAGGACATAAATCAGTTATTTATTTTCCTTTCCCGAACTCTGGAGGGCTGAGGTTAATTATATGTAGCATTCTAGCCTAGGTCTCTGTATCAGTACGGACTGATGATGCAATCTTTGATTGTCAGATTCTGCGAAGTTCAGCTAGTCATTGGATAAACATCTTAAGCCATTATGAGGGAACCTCCTCTTTGATAAACATTAATTGTTTTTAACTTTCTGCTAACTATATACCTTTCAATATAAAGTAATTTTACTTTGAGAATGCAGCTGGAGGGTGGTGTGTGTGTGTGTGTGTGTGTGTGTGTGGGGTAGAAAGGTGGGGGAGTCTGTTTTACACTTGTTTTGACTTCTTCCTGTTGCTGATATTTCCCATCTTTTTCTGAATACAACATTTGTTGTTAGCCTCAGATACATGAACTAGGGAGATTATTCCTTCTGACTGTGTTAACATCCAGATAGGACCTAATTTTCTGTGAACCATGGCAATTGGAGGGGAAGCGTATAAACTAAAATCGCTACATACTAAACATTAGCAATTATTCATACCAATTCTTGCCTAATAACTACTTTTCCTATTTTTTTCAATACAGAGAAGTATGAAGTGGTGCATTGGGTAGGAAGAGTGAGGAAAGTAAAGGATACCATTCTAAAGAGGGTAAAGGAACATAGGGGCCTGGGGGTATATGTGTACAAATCATTGAAGGTGGTATATTAATAGAGCTAAAATAAGGGATCCTGGACTTATAAATAGAGGGATGGTTTAAAAAGAAGGAAGTTAAGATGAACTTGTATCAAACACTGCTTTAGCCTCAACTAGAATATTGGGTGCCACAGTTTAGGGAGAATGTGAAGGCATTGGAAAAGGTTCAAAAAAGATTTACAGAATGGTTCTGGAAATGCAAAACTTGAGTCATGAGGCGATACTGACTCTGATAGCAAAGAATATAATTTTAGCATATTGTTTTTAACAGGGCATCCCCCCCCCCAGAAAAAAGTAGGACCCTGTTTTAAATAATGCAGATTTGGTTTGGACTACATCATCCCAATTGATATTGTTTCCCAAGGCCTTGGTGAGGAAGTTGTCATCTAGTACAATAGATAGTAGTCAGAAGGATATTATTAGGATTTTCTCTGGCTCCTTGTGGAAGTGTGCATCTTTGCATGTAGCATAAAAAATGTATTTGTTCATGTAACTGTTTTTAACCAATGTTTTTTGTGGAAAACAGAAGTTGTATTAAAATCTGTGCAGTGTTATGTCTTAATTCCACATGATAGTATTTACAAATAATTTGAAACTAATCACTCAGTGCCAAGACGTACTGATGGGGGAGCTACCAAGTTTCATTTGCCATCAATATTAAGTTAGACGATCTCACCTGAGTTCGTTGATAATCAGTTCGTTGTTTCACTGGACAAGAAAGGGAGCAACGAAATCAGCTCAAATCCTTGTTTCTAGTTACTATTCAGTGTCAACTTTGTGAAGGTATATGCACCTCCATGACATGGTCATGTTTAGTTGAAATTTCTCACTCCTAATTATAGTGCTTTTCATGATCACTGGACGTCTCAAAGCGCTTTACAACTGATTAAGTACTTTTGAGGTATAGTCGCTGTTGTAATTTGGAAAATAAAGCAACACATTTATACATGGCCAACTCCCAGAAATGGCAGTGACTGAACCAATGATTTACTTTTGTGATGTTAATTAAGGAATCACCATAGCTCCTCTCTTTGAAATAGCACCATGAGCTCTTTTATACCACCTGTGAAGTTTGGTTTCACATCTCGTCTCAAAGATTGTACCTTCAGCAGTGCAGCACTCCTTCATGGCTGAAGCCGAGAATTCTAAAACCATTGTATGGCCTTATGCCATAGAAGGTTGCTGTACCATGTTCATTCTTGGTCTTTGAAAGGATGAGCAATTTAATCCTTAGCTCTTCAAATTAGTTCTCTTCAAATTGCCTTTTGAAAGTTGCTATGGAATCTCATTCCACCAGTCTTTGGTATAGTGCATTCCAGCTCTCAACAAACCCACTGCACAGAAAAAGTTCTCCTCGTTTCCACTCTAGTTCATTTGCCAATTGTTTTAATTCTATGACCTCTGTTAACTGACTCACTCACTGGAAGAAACATTTCTGTCAACTTGTCCCATTAAAATGCCTTAGAAATATTCAGAATTGTGATCAGGTATCCCAATAATCTTCACTGTGAGAATTATCACACTTTCTGCAGTTCCTCTGTGCAACTGAAGCCCTGCTGGGAGGGATACCAGCTTTGTTTTAGTGGCTTGTGTTCAGGGAACTGCAATGCACCATGAAGAAGGAATAATTTACAATAAAATCATCTTTTGCATCTGATTTTAATAGTGGGTACGGCTACATATATTTAGAGTTCTCACTATTATTCTTCATCTTGTTCACTGGTGGTTGGTGTTACAAGAGGCCATTCAGCCCCTCACATCTATTCAGCCATTTCATTTGATCATGACTAATCATCTAAAAACCATTCACTCTGAGTACCTAACAAAATCTGAAATTTTCAATTAACTTGACTTCAGCAGATTTTCGGAGCACGTTTGGGATTTCAGCCACTCTTTTTGTTATGAAAATGCTTCCTTGATTTTAAGGTTGTTTCTCCTTCCCCAGGACTTGCAAAATTAGTTTCTCTTTCCACATTCCAGTGTCATGTTGGTTGTATTTAGCCCCCATGCTGTGTACAATCCCTTGGCTGGAAGGGCTACTAGCAGTCACAGTTACTTATATTCCATTAGGTTTTCTTTCCCATTCTTCAAATAGGAAGAGCCTTGGTTGAAAACCTTCAGAATTCCAAAACAAAACCTGAGGGGATTTTGAGCCCAGACACTCCATGCACTGGATTGTCATTGCGGGTGTGAAATCCAAAGGGAATCGGGAAACATGATTCTGTCACAAAGAGCGGGAACCTGGTTTAAATAGATTTTAATGCATTTAAATATTATAAAAGGGCCACCCGTCACATGATTTCCCCTCACTAAATAGTTATACTTTGCTGACGTGACAACACGTTGGCGATAGGGGCGGTATGGTAGCACAGTGGTTAGCACTGCTGCCTCTCAGCACCAGGGATTTGGGTTTGATTCCCGGCTCGGGTCATTGTCTGTGCAGAATCTGCATGTTCTCCTCATGTCTGCGTGGGTCTCCTTCGGGTGTTTCGGCTTCCTCCCACAGTCTGAAAGACGTGCTAGTTAGGTGCATTGACCCGAACAGGTGCCAGAGTGTCACGACTGGGGAATTTCACAGTAACTTCATTGCAGTGTTAGTGTAAGCCTTACTTGTGACTAATAAATAATCTTTAAGGTTCACAACATGTTTTGTGAAATGAGAGATAGTGAGGATCTCTCTGGAGGCACAGAAGTGAATCCAGAGATTCACCACCCTCCGTGAGAAGAAATTTCTACACACCTCAGTTTTAATGACCAGCCGTTTATCTTATAGCTATCTCTCCTTGTTTGAGACTGTCTGGCGAGTGAAAACATCTCTCTATCTATCCTGCAAAGTCCCTCAAGATCTTATACGAATTACATAAGAGCGAATCACTCTTCTAAGCTCCAACTAATATAGACCCAAACTATTCTGTCTCTCTTGATAGATAACTCTCAAAGCTGAAATTAACCTGGTGAATCTCTTTTGGATGGCCTCCAATGTTACCATATCCTTTTTTAGGTAAGAGACCAAACCTGTACACAATATCCTGGATGAGGTCCCCTCAACACCTTTTACAATTGCAACAAAACCTTCCTATTTTTAAGCTCCAACCCCTTTGCAATAAAGACCAAAAAGCCATTTACCTTCTTAACCACTTGTTGGACCTGTCTGGCAGCTTTTTGTGATTCATTCACTAGAACACCGAGATCCTTTTGTACTTCACTCACATGCAGTCTCTCTCCATTTACTACTGAAGTGCATGACCTCACACTTCCCCACTTTAAACTCAATCTGCAGGTTTTTGCCCAGTCACCCATTCTATTTGCATCCCATTGCAGAATCACAATATCCTCATTACAACATGCCCTTCCACCTATCTTCCTAACTTTGGCAAACTTGGAAATCTTACTGGTTTCTGGAAACTGTCACTGTTGTAGTTTGAAGCACCAGTGTTCTAATTTTCTATTTTCTTCAAGATTTCTTCATTTTGGCCATCTTCCTTATCATAGAATCCCTATAGTGCAGAAGAGGCCATTCGGCCTATCAATTCAGCACCAACTCTCTCTGACAACATACCTTATGCAGACCCTTCCCCCCATACTATTCCCATGATCCCACACATTTACCCTGGCTAATTTAACTAACCTAAACATCTTTGGTAACAAGGGACAATTTACCATGGCTAATCCACCTTTCTTTCCACCCTATGGCCCATCTTTGGAGAGTGGAAGGAAACCAGAGCACCGTGAGGAAACCCAGACATAAGGAGAATGTGCAGACTCTGCACAGATAGTGACTTGAGCCAGGAATTGAACCCAGCTCCCTGGCACAGTGAGGCAGCAGTGCTAACCGCTGTGCCACCATGCCACCTTTTATAGCTTGGTGTTCAATTTTGCCTCATAATAGAACAAAGAACAGTACAGCTCAAGAACAGACTCTTTGACCCTCCAAACCTGTGCCAATCACATCCTGCCTAGACCAATCGCTTACATCCCTCTATTCCTCATCTATTCATGTGTCTACCCAGATAAGTCTTAAATGTCGCTAACGTATTTGCCTCAACCACTTCACTCAGCAGTGCACTCCAGGCTCCCACCACCCTCTGTGTAAAGATCTTCTCCTTCACATCTCCACTGAACTTTTCCCCCCTTATCTTGAACTTGTGCCCGCTTGTAATTGTCATTTCTGCCCTGGGAAAAAGCTTCTAATGGTTCACCCTATCTGTACCCCTTATCATTTTGCAAGCTTCTTTCAGGTTGCACCTCAGCGTCTGTCTTTCTAGGGAGAACAATCCCAGTTTATTCAATTTCTTCCCATAACTGAGACCCTCCATACCAGGCAACATCCTGGTAAACCTTTTCTGTACTCTTTCCAGAGCCTCCATGTTCTTCTGATAGTGCGGTGACCAGAATTGAACACAGTATTCCAAATGTGGCCTGAACAATGTTTTATATAACTAACATAATTTGCTAACTTTTATACGCCGCCCTTTCTGATGAAGGCAAACATGCCATATGTTTTCTTTACCACCTTTTCCACCTGTGCTGCCACTTCTAAGGATTCGTGGACCTGTACTCCCAGATCTCTCTGTGTGTCTGTGCTCCTGATGGACCTGCCATTTATTTTATAGCTCCCACATTAATTGGATCTACCAAAATGCATCACCTTGCGTTTGTCTGATTAAATTCCATCTGCCATTTCTCCGCCCAATTTTCCAGCCTATCTATATCCTGCTTATTCTCTGACAATCTTCATCACTATCTGCAACTTTGTCAATCTTAGTATCATTCACAAATTTGCTAATCAGACCAGCTATGTTTTCTTCCAAGTGTTTCTTCCAAATCCATAATTTTCTGGTAAAGCATGTTTGGGGTGCTTTATTATATTAATTCTCCAGCTGATATTTGGAGCAGAAGCAACCAGGAAAGACAGGAGGAAATCAGCTGGGAACCAACCTTTTTTTTCCCTGTAATTTCCATCATTGGTGCCACTGGTGTGGGTGTGGAGAGGGAAACCTTAGGTAGGTTTGTGCCATTTGCACATTTGTGCCATTTCTTCCAATTCCATCCCTGGACTAGTGAAAACAAATGCAACTCTAGAGCTCAAATTCCATCTTTATGTACGTTTTCAAGAAGGTAGAGTTTTACCGGACGCTCTCAGACATGGAGAAAATACATTGGAGCCATAATGCTAAGTTCAAGAAATAGCATTGAGAGCATCTACGGGCTCGGCAAATTGACTTGTTAAATTGGCATAATCAAAATTGAAATTTGTATGAACTTTAAATATGTGATAATCCAATAGCTGTAATAAAAGAAACTTGGATTTTTTTTAGTGCCTTTCATGCTTACAGGACTTCCCAAAGTGCTGTACTGCCAATGAATTACTTCTGAATTGCAGCCCCTGTTGTAATGAAGAAAATGCACCAGTCAATCCACATGCATCCAGCTCCCACAAATACCAATGAAAGAAATAACCAGTTGATTTGCTGTGTTGTTGGTTGAAAGATAAATATTGGCCATGAAGAAAACTCTCCCTTGATAGTGCCATGATGCCATGTGATATTTTACATCCTTCTGAGCAGGCAGATTGACAGGGGCCTCATTTAACTGATCTCATCTGAAATGCACTATTGCCTATAGTGCAGCACTCTCTCAGTACTGCACTATAGTGTCAGCCTAATAAGGATGGAAGGAAATACAGTTTAATTTAGGGTTACTATGCACGTATGTGAATTTGCAGAATATGGTGAATAAGGTTGGTGAGTTGCAGGTGCAGATAACCATGTGGACGTACAATGTGATGGTGATAATGGAGACCTGGCTCAAAGAAGGGCAGGACTGGGTATTAGATATTCTTGGATACAAATTGTTCTGGAAAAGGGCAAGAGTAACGATGTTGATTAAGGAAAACATTGTGTTGTTAGAAAGAGAGGATATTTCATGGGGGTCAAGTACAGAATCTATTTGGCTAAAGGTGAGGAACAAAAGAGTAAAGTTTATTTATTAGTCACAAATAAGGTTTACATTAACAATGCAGTGAAGTTATTGTGAAATTCCCCTAAATGCCACACTATGGCACCTATTCAGGTCAATGCACCTAAGCAGCACGTCTTTCAGACTGTGGGAGGAAACTCATGCAGACACTGGGAGGACATGCAAACTCCATACAGACAATGACACAAATTGGGAATCAAACCCAGGTCCCCGGCACTGTCAGGCAGCTAACCACTGTGTGAGTTGCAAATGCATTGCTTGTTGTAGTCTATAGACCACTGTCTGGTGGGAAAGATTTAGAAAAATAAATTTGCAATGAGATTGTTGAGCAGTGGAAGAAACAGAATAGTTATGCTGGGAGACTTAAATAGTCTCGATACAGATTCTTAGTAATGGAGTAAAGAAACAGAGTTCCTCCAGCATGTTCAGGAGATTTCTGCAGTAAGTTTCCAGCCTGACAAGAAAAGAGGCACTGCTAGACATAGTCATTGCTAATGAGGTGGGCTAAGTGGATTGAAAGCCAGTAGGGTAAAGTTTAGAGGCAGTGATCATTGGATCATAAAGTTTAGGTTGGTAATAGAAAAGAACAATCTTGACTAAGAATAATTAACAGAAAAAAGCTTAGTTCAATGGAAAAGAGTAGACCTGACCCAGAGAAATGGGAATTAAAGATTGGCAAGCTAGATTGTAGCAGAATAATGGGATATCTTTAAAGGAGATAGTTTAATTTGAGCACAGTCAATGTCTGTGCCCTCAAAAGCAAAATCTAGGCGCATGGTGCATTTCAGATGAAATAAATCCAGTAGTCCCTGTATCAAAAAAAGAGATGACGATTAAAATGAAGCAGAAACAGTGTCAGATGTTAGGTGGATAACAACATGAGAATCAAGCTGAATGTAGAAGGGAAGAGAATAAACAAATAAGAAAAAACAGTATAAGATGATACTGGCAGTTAACAAATGGGAATTCAAAAGTCTATATATATATATATATATATATATATAGTAAAATGAGTGGGACCAAAAAGGAATTTGCACATGGAGGCAGATGGCATCATTGAGGCAGTAAATGTACACTTTACATCTGTGTTAACAAAGAAACAGATGCTATGCAGATCATGCTGAAAAAGGAAGGATGAAAGTTGATAGAAGTATTGGATAGGTTGTCTGTACTTAAAAGTATTTAACACACCATACACCAAGACCAGGTGTGATGCATCCAAAGATACTAAAGGAAGTGAGAGTGGAATTGTGGAGGCATTGGCCTCATTTACCAATCTTTCTTAGATTTAGGAGTGGTGCCAGTGAACAGGAGAGTGGCAAATGTTCCTC
Source organism: Carcharhinus amblyrhynchos (assembly GCF_965287045.1). Classification (NCBI taxonomy): domain Eukaryota; kingdom Metazoa; phylum Chordata; class Chondrichthyes; order Carcharhiniformes; family Carcharhinidae; genus Carcharhinus; species Carcharhinus amblyrhynchos. The sequence continues at coordinate 52,395,469 of NC_137324.1, forward strand.
TCGTTCAAAAGATAGTGTAAAGATGAGTCCTGCAATTATAGGTGAGTTAATTTACCATTGATGATGGAGAAGCTTCTAGAAATAGTAACTTGAGACAAGATGGTACAGAATCCTATAGTGCAGAAGAACCCCTTGAGTCCATCAGGTCTGCACTGACATGTGAGAAACACCTCCTAGCTAATCCCATTTACTGGCACTTGACCTGTAGTCTTGAACATTGTGACATGCCAAGTGCTCGTCCAGTTACTTTTTACTGGACGTGAGGCAACTCGTCTCTACCACCCTCCCAGGCATTGCAATCTAGACCACCCTCTGGATAAAAAAGTTTTTTCTCACATTCTCCCTTAAATCTCCTGCTCCTCATCTTGAACTTGTATCCCCTCATGACTGACCCTTCAATGAAGAGGAACAGCTACTCCCTTTTCACTCTGTCCATGCCTCTCATTATCTTGTACACCTCGATCAGGCCCCTCAGTCTTTGCTCCAATGAAGGCATCCCAAGCTTGTCCACCCTCTCTTCATAACTTAAATGTTCCATCCCAGGCAGCATCCTGGTAAATTTCCTCTGCACCCGCTCCAGTGCAATCGCATCCATCCTATAATGTGGTGACCAGAATTGCACACAGTACTCTAGCTGTGGCCTCACCAAAGTTCTATGCAATTCCAATACAACTTCCCTGTTTTTCTAACCTATGCCTCAATTGATAAAAGCAACCGTCCCAAATACCCTTTTCATCACCTTACTAATATGCCCTTCCACCTACAGAGATCTATGGATAAGCACTCCAAGGTATCTTTGTTCCACAGAACATCCAGTGTCATGTCGTTCATTGAGTACCTTCTTGTCAAATCACTCCTTCCAAAGTGTATCAACTCTCATTTTCAGGGTTAAATTCCATCTGCCACTTACCTGCCCTTTTGACTACACTGTCTATATCTTCTTGTAGCTTAAGACACTCGGCCTCACTGTCAACCACCCAGCCACTCTTTGTGTTATCAGCAAATTTGCTGATCCTAATCATCGATGTCATTTATATAAATGATGACTCAGCACAGATCCCTGCGGTATGACACTGAACCCTGGCTTCCAGTCACTAAAGCAGCCGTCTGTCATCACTCTCTGTCTCCCACAACTTTGATGTTGAATTCACTTTATCAAATCACCCGGTATCCCACGCACATTTTTTTAAGTCTTCCATATGGGATCTTGTCAAAAGCTTTGCTGAAATTCGTGTAAACCACATCAACTACACTACCCTCATTTACACAGCTGGTCATCTCCTCAAAAAATGTGATTAAATTTGTTAGGCATAACCTCCCTCTGGTGAAGCCATGCCAACTCTCCCTGATCAAGCTTTGCCTCTTCAAGTGGAATTCGATGCTCTCCTTCAGAATTTCCCCAATAGTTTCCCTACCACTGACGTGAGACTCATTGGTCTGTAGTTCTCTGGTTTATCTCTACAATCTTTCTTAAATAGTGGAACCACATTAACTGTTCTTCAGTCCTCTGGCACCTCCTCCATAGCCAGAGAGGAATTAAAAATTTGGCTCAGAACCCCTGCAAATTCTTGTCTCACCTCCCACAGCAGCCTGGGACCCAATTCATTCAGACCTGGAGAACTGTCCGTTTTTAAGCTTGCCAACACCTCCAAACCTTCGTATGCCAATTTGCTCAAGAACCTCACAGTCTCTCCCCCTGAATTCCATATCTTCATTCTATGGCTCTACTGTATCTTTAAGGAATGTATTTTTTAATTGTGTTCTCTGCAGTTTATAAGCAAGCCTTTTGTTTTTGTTACTAGCACCAAGTGACCTGATTAGAGGTTCATTTATTGCTGTTTAAATGGGGTTTTGTTTATTTTTAATTTGGGCCTAATGTGCTGTCCTGGAGTTCTATGGGTTTATGACCCTTTGAATTGTTAGGGGGAAGAATGATTGACAGATCAGGTGACAAGAGTTCTTTTACTTTCAGTTTGGCCGCTGTTTTAGTTAGAAGGTGTTTGGACTTCAGACTGAAAGGCAGTATTTCTGTGCCTCTCTCTCTGGTCTTAGAAATTCTGATGTATTGGAAACAGTTTTTCTTGCCTTCCTGGAGTGAAAGATTCTGTTGTTGATGGCTTGCCAGATAGAGGCTAGCAGTAGCATTAACTTTACCTCGAGGTGCTGGGATTTCCAGAATGCAGAGGCCAGAGTTTCAATTTTCTACCCCAAAGACTGATTCACAGCAGGTATTGCTGAACTGCAAAATCACATAAGCATTCAATTTTCTGTGCTAAACCTGTGGCAGGTGTATGTTTATAAGGAGATTTGTTGTATTGGAACCATGCATTTCGTTAAAAGTTTATTTATTAGTCACAAGTAGGCCTCCGTTCACACTGTAGTTTTAGGTTACTGTGAAAATCCCCTAGTCGCCGCACTCCGGCTACACTGAGAGAGAATTTAGCATGGCCAATTCTGCAAACCTGCACATCTTTGGACTATCAGAGGAAACCGGAACACCCTGAGGAAACCCACGCAGACATAGGGAGAATGTGCAAACTCCACACAGATAGTGACCCAAAATTGGAATTGAAGCCGGGTCCCTGGCACTATGAGGCAGCAGTGCTAATCACTGTGCCATCCTGTGCCACTGTGCCGCCCACATTGTTAAAGTTTATACTTTATCATCGTTGTTTTCTTGTTTGTCATTGGTCAAAGTTCTTCCCAATTTCTTTATAAGTGTTAACTGCATTCTTAAATAAACTTTGTTTGATAAAAGCTCCCTTGTGGGTCATTTGAATCTGATCTAACTAAATTACATGTGCAAAATTTATGGCCTAGGCTGACTTCAAAAGATGCCTTGGAGTCTCCGACCTGGATTGAGTAAACTAGGGAGTTTTCCCTGGAAAGACGGAAGATGAGGGGTGACCTAATAGAAGCCTATAAAATTATGAAGGGCATAGATAGGGTATGAAGGGTATGAGGGGCATAGATAGAAGCTTTTTCCCAGGTCAGAAATGACAAACACAAGGAGTCACGAGTTCAAGGTAAGGGGGGCGAGGTTCAGTATGGATATGCGGGGGACATATTTTACACAGAGGGTGGTGGGGGCCTGGAATGCACTACCAAGTAAGGTGGTTGAGGCAGACATGCTAGGATCATTTAAGACTTATTTAGATAGCCACATGAACAAACTGGGAATAGAGGGATACAAACGGATGGTCTAGTTAGAAACACATGATCGGTGCAGGCTTGGAGGGCCGAAGGGCCTGTTCTTATGCTATATTGTTCTTTGTTCTTTGGATTGTAACAATTCTCATTCTCTTGGGTGAACATGTGAAGACCTCATTCAAAATTCTACAAATGTCCTCTGGATCCACCCACAGATTGTGCACTTGGTCCCTAATGGGCCCTACTCTTTCCCTGGTTATCCTTTTCCCATTGATATACTTACCGAATAGCTTGGTATTTTCCCTTTTACCAGCCAGAGCTTTCTCACATCTGCTGCAACCTGATTAAGAAATTGGTTAATAAAGTATATTTGATTTGATTTGATTTATTATTGTCACATGTATTAACATACAGTGAAAAGTATTGTTTCTTGCGTGCTATACAGACAAAACATTCCGTTCATAGAGAAGGAGACAAGAGATTGCAGAATGTAGTGTTACAGCTATAGCTAGGGTGTAAAGAAAGATCAAATTAACGCAAGGTAAGTCTACTCAAAAATCAGACAGCAACAGGGAAGAAGCTGTTCTTGAGTTGGTTGGTACATGACCCCAGACTTTTGTATCTTTTTCCCAAAGGAAAAAGATGGAAGAGAGAATGTCCGGGGTGCGTGGGGTCCTTAATTATGCTGGCTGCTTTGAAGAGGCAGCGGGAAGTGTAGACAGAGTCAATGGACAGAAGACTGGCTTGCGTGATGGATTGGACTACATTCACAATCTTTTGTAGTTTCTTGCTGTTTTGGGCAGAACAGGAGCCATACCAAGTTGTGATACAACCAGAAAGAATGCTTTCTATGGTGCATTTGTAAAAATTGGTGAGAGTCATAGCTGATGTGCCAAATTTCCTTAGTCTTCTGAGAAAGTAGAGGCATTAGTGGGTTTTCTTAGCTATAGTGTCGGCATGGGGGGACCAGGACAGCTGATTGGTGATCTAGGCACCTAAAAACTTGAAGCTCTCGACCCTTTCTACTTCATCCCCATTGATGTAGACAGGGACATGTTTTCCTTTACGCTTCCTGAAGTCGATAACAATCTCATTCATTTTGTTGACGTTGAGGGAGAGATTATTGTTGCCACACCAGTTCACCAGATTCTCTATCTCATTCCTGTACTCTGTCTCTGTCATATAATACCTTAGGCTTTATCAATAGGAACATGAGAATATAAGAATAAGGAAATAATGTTTAACCTATATAAAACACTGGTTCCGCCTCAACTGGAGGACTGCATATAGTTCCGGTCACCTCATTGTGGTAGATGAGAAGGATTGGAGAGTGTGCAGAAGAGATTCAGGAGAATGGTTCCACTCAGTTACATAAATAATTTGGGACTCTTTTCCTGGAGGATAAAAGGGTGAGAAGAGTTTTGATAAAGGTTTTCAAAATCATGCAGTGTCTGGACAGTGTAGATTTTGAGAAATTGTTCCCATTGGTGGAAGATTTGAGAACCAGATGGCACAGTTTAAGGTAATTGGCAAACAAAGCAATGGTAACATGAGGAAAAGCTTTTTCACGCTGCATGGGGCTAGGATCTGGAACGTACTGCCTGGGAGTGTGGTGGAGGCAGTTTTAACTGAGGCATTCAAGAAGGAATTGGAATACGATCGGGGGAAAAAACAGAATCTGCAAGATTACGGAGAGAAGGCACAGAAGTGGCACTCAATGAATTGCTCATTCAGAGAACTAGCACTGACATGATGGGCTGAATGACAACCTTCTGTGCTTTGAATTTTTGATGGTTTTAGTGTCGACTATATTTTCATCCCTCACTAGCCAAATAGCCTGCTACCTCCTCGGGCATAACAAATGATCAGTCAGATGTGACACCAGTATGGTTAGTGCCCCTAGAAATACATCCCTCTATTAATTATGGTTGGGTGACAAGGGAAAGAAATGAACAAAAGAAACGGTATTGAAAGATTTAATAAATGCTACGGGTGTTTAAACATGAATGAGAAATGAATTGATAATTGGAAAACAGAACTCGTACCTCTTTATCTGTATCCCTTTTCATTGAGCTCTTGCTTGCCAGGCAGCTTGCTGTTGCTCCTGATGCTCTTTTCACACCAATGATAACCTCACTACCATGCACATTCGGAGAAGATGGCAAATACTATAGTCACAGCTAGACTGTGCTGCAACTGATTCCAAAGGCAGACCTTGGTCTACCGAGGTGCAGACAAGTACATTTCATGGAGTCAAATTATTTGAAGGTTGACACAGCCAGGAGGGTCTGTGCTGTTGAAACAGCGGCCAACATCACCTCTACATTTCAAAATGTGCAATATTTAACTTTTTTAATTGAATTATTTATCTTTCCTTTTTAAATCAGGAGTTTAAATCTCAAATTAAAAAGGTGCTTCCCTTAATAGTTGTGTGTGTGTGTGTGTGTGTGTGTGTATGTGTGTGTGTGTGTGTGTGTGAGAGAGAGACATGAATTGGATTTATGCCGTATTCCTATCTTCAATGCTGTGTGGAAATTGTTCCAAAACATTTTGACTCAATGCCTTGAATCTTCCTGAATTTCTGATCAGATTCCAATAAAACTAGCTCATTTGGATCATCATTTAAGACTCTTACTGTGCAACACTATACATTCCTGAGTATTGCAGTGATAAATAAATATCTAATGTATACCTTTGGTTGCCTTTTTTTTGTACATGGTAGACATTAGGGATATTAGAGTACTAATTGAAGAGGCAGGGAGTCTTGCAGTTTCTTAATCAACATTCCTACTCCAATCAACATCACCAAAATAACATCTTGAGTTTGTATTGCAACTTTAGCATAGAAACTAGTCCAAAGGATATTCACAGTAGCAGAACATTCAAAAATTCACAATGAGCCAAAGAAGGGAATATCAGAAGGGGGACGCAAAATTTTGTTAACATGGTGAGGCTTTATCCAAGATTTTCAAAGGGAAGTAGGAAGTAGAAAGAGGCAGATATGTTCATGGAAGGAATTTTCTTTTTCAGGGTCTACAATGCTGAAGACATCATTAGCAGTGGAGTGAAGGAAGTTGAGGGTATACAGAGTTCTGGGATGGTTGTAGGGATGGTGGCGATTACAGGGCTAGAGAGTAGTGGGGCATAAGTACAAGAGCACGGAGGTTATGCTGAACATATACACGACACTAGTTAAATATCTGATGGAATATTGTGTGCAGTTCTGGACACCTCACTATAGGAAGGATGTGTATATGTTGGAGGGAATGCATGAGAGGTTTACAAGAATTGTTCCAGGAATGAGAAACTGTAGTAATGAGGATAGATTGGAGAGGCTGGGACTCACTTTGGAGAGAAGAAGGCTAAGAGGAGATTTGTTGAGATGTTCAAAATAATAAAGGGACTGGACAGAGTAGATAGGGAGAAGCTGTCCCCACTCGTAAAAGGATCGAGAACAATCAGGCACAGATGTAGTGTGATTTGCAAAAGAAGCAAATGTGATGTGATGAAAGCTTTTTTCACACAACGAATGGTTCAGATCTGGAATGCACTAAGGCAGGTTCGATCAAGACATTCATCAAGGCATGCGATAATGATTTGAATGGAAACAGTGCGCAGGGATATGGGAAAAGGGCAGGGGAATAGCACCAAGTCATAATGCTTGTTTGCAGCAATAATGAGCTAAATAATGACAAAATACTGCAAATGCTGGAATCTGAAACAAAAACAGAAAATGCTGGAAAGCCTCAACAGGTCTGACAGCATCTGTGGAGAGAGAATAGAGTCAACGTTTGGAGTCTGCATGACCCTTTGTCAGAGCAGATGGGCTAAATGGCCTCCTTCTGCACTGCAACAATTCAGCGATTTTTTTCAACGTGAGGGTAAGAATTTTAAGTTACCATTTCAGCAGCAGATGGGCAAAGGTGAGAGCTGTTACATATCTTTGTAATGGTGTGGATATGGGGTTGATAGTTTAGCTCAGGGTAAAATAGGATGTTGTGGTTACGAACAGACTGACCTGAAACAGTGGTTGGGAATAACAGTTGAATTAGTGGTGTGGGAATAAGATTTATGCTAGCAGATGAGTACCAGAGAGAATGGCTTCTTCCCAGTATTTAAATAAAGGAAATTGTGGGTCATCCCAGATGCTGAATAACACAGGAAGTGGCAATAGATTTGCTAGTCACTAATCTCATCACTGATTAGATCTTGCTTTATACCAAATGTCTGCTACATACGCCTATAAATCAATACATTTTGAAGTAATTAATCTTATGCGAAGTAGTGAGAACTGTTTCTGATGGACTTTTGATGGTAGCACATCTGAAATAAAAGGTTGGGGATTCAAGTTCCATTGCAAAATCTTGAGCAAAATCTAGAATGAAATTTGAGCACAGTATGAAGAAAGCACTGAACTGTTAGAGGTACATTTTTTGGAGGTATGGCATTTCAGATGGGCATATGGGTGTCATTGACACTATGCAGAAGTTCAGGGAGGAGTTCTCCCATCTGCCTGCCAAGGGAATCAAAGTGGGCAGGGGCGGACCACACAAAGGTTCATTGAACATGGACGGGATTCCCCAGTTTTGGAGTGAGCACAATCCCACCCCTGATGTCAATTAAAAACAAAATTTAGTGGATTCTATGATAGCCTCCATTATGTAACCGTATTCATACCTCAGCAGTTTTCCAGTGTCACTACTTCTTTTGGTAGAGTTGGCACCTCCATGGTCTCAGATGCCCATACGAATTATGGAGAATAAAAACAATTCCTCATTACTCTTCTCCCTAAGATCTCTATTCTATTGTTTGACTCCAATACACACTCCATCTTTATCACCCTAAAGTTAATGTTATTATATTTTGTTTCTGACTTTGTCTCAGGCACTAAGTGTAAGGTGCTATTTAACATTCCGCCCAGAGGTCAAACTGTTCTCCCACTGACTACCTCCATCCTCCTGCAATGTCACCACCTCCCGCCCAAACCTCTCCAGATGAAAAATTAATATCCACCTGACTGAGTTCCAAACTTGAATCCTTCCCATTCTTCCCCTACTTTTCTTATCACTTTCTATTGATGAAGTTAGCTTCCAGCTGGTCACATTATCATCTTGTCTCAATCCTCCAGCATGGTTCCTAATTCCTTCATGCTTACCAGGTGGCACGGTGACACAGTGTTTAGCGCTGCTGTCTCAGAGTGCTAGGGACCCGGGTTCAATTCCTGGCTTAGGTGACTGTGCGGAGTTTTCACCTTCTCCCCGTGTCTGTGTGCGTTTCCTCTGGGTGCTCCAATTTCCTCCCACAGTCCAAAAGATGTACTGGTTAGGTGCATTAGCAATGCTAAATTCTGCCTCAGTGTACCTGAACAGTGCCAGAGTGTGGTGACTATGGATTTTCATAGAAACTTCATTGCAGTGTTAATGCAAGCCTACTTGTGCCAATAATAAATAAATGTGAATGAAAACTTCTTTGTTGTTCATTCATGGGACATGGGCATCACTGGCTGGCCAGTATTTATTGACCATTCCTAATTGCCTGAGGGCAGTTGAGAGTCAACCACGTTGTTTTGGAGTCACATATAGGCCAGACCAGGTAATGACTGCAGATTTCCTTCACTAAAGAACATTAGTGAACCAGGTGGGTTTTTATGACAGTCAACAATGGTTTCATGGTCATTAGTAGATTTTTAATTCCAGATATTTTTTGTTGAATTCAAATTCCACCACCTGCCGTGGCATGATTCGAACCCCAGAACATTAGCTGAGTTTCTGGATTAATAGTCTAGCGATAATACCATCAGGCCATCACTTGCACATTGGACCTGCCTCTTCCATTATTACTTTTACTGCTTTCTTCACTGGACATTAAGACCTGGATGATTTATAATTTCATTTAATTTATTTGACTGTTATGTCCTTACTCTTTCCTTGTACCTGTTAATACTTATTTGCTTCTTTGAATGTCCAAATCGGTCTTTGCTTCAATAATTATGTGGGTAATGCATCCCAAATTCTGAGAATCTTTAGTGTGAAAAGAACATCTCTCTCTTTTACCATTTAATACCATTTTTATAGCCCCTTATTACTGATTCATCAGTTAATGGAAGTAATGTTTTCCTCTTTATCCTCTTTAAAATGTTGGGCATTTTTATTAGAATCCCTTTAACCTTTTTCTATGATGCTGAGTATGATCAGAGTTTTTCAAATCTCTCATCATAATTGTATCACGTTAACTGGCAGAGCAAGCTTGAGAGACTAAATGGCTGGTTCATGTTCTTACATTCCTATGGAGCTTCAACCTTTGTTTCACCACAGTAAATCTATTTTGTGTATTTTCTGCTCTGTGGTATTTTTTCTATGGTGGCTACATGGCAGAATACTGGATGGTTCTTGGCGTACATGAATTAATAACCGAGGAATGGAGGAGAGAAAATTGGTTGGTTAGAAATCATTAAAATGGTTTTCTAGAGCACACAATCTATAATCTTTTTAGGAACACCCTGTGATATTGCTGACATAATATGTAGTGGTAGCTATTGTGAATTAAACACTTTAAGTAATAGCTGGTCAGAATTGAAAAGGATTTGATTTAATGCCAGAGTTCAAGAAATTCTGAATTTCTTGCCTTAATAGTTTGAAAAGCCATCTGATCCCCTACGATTAACTTATTGGTCACTATCAGTCTGTATTATGAACCATGCAAATGCTCAAAAATTACTAATGCTTATAAAAGCTTGCATTGTTAATACAGGTTGAGACTTCATTTGTGCAGTGACACTTTTGGTGTGAAATCTAGTGGAAAGTCACATATAAATGCTAAAACAAACTAAGTATCTGCTTGTTGAACATGCAAAACATAAAATGTGGTTAGAATTTGTTTTAAAGACTTGCTTGTCTCCCCTGCTTATGCTATCTTGCAACAGTAAGCATTAGCTTCTTTCACAATGTGCTGGATCATCAGATTCTGCAGCAGGAAATTGCACTTCAAATTGCAGTAGCAGCAAAATGAAATCTTGAATTCTGGCATGATAAAATACTGAGAAGTACACAAATGTCATCTGGTTCCCAAAATGGATTACAACTGGGTTGCCTGACTAATGTTATGGGAAGCAATCGTCATCAAACATTGTAGAGAGAGGGGAAGAAAAAGAATAATCCCTTCTTTTGAGTTGATAGGATTGAAGAAACTAGAACTTGACCTAATTTATGCCAACCTAAATTTGCTTTATATTGTCTTTGGTTGCAAGCTCCACTTATTATCCATAAGCAAGAAAAAGTGTAACTTATAAAACAAGCATGCTCATTTGTTCTGCTTTATTTGAAAAAAATGATAATTGCACACTGAGAAATCATTAGGTTTGGTAAATTATTTTCTGTGAACCAGGAGACTTCAGCAGCAAGTTAGGAGTTTGGTATTGAGCACTTCCGAAGCTTTAGACTTTGTTTCAATTAACATTTGCTGGAGTCTTCCAGTTAATTTACAGGGTCCTCTCACAATCCAAAGATGTGCGGGTTAGGTGGATTGGCCATCCTAAGTTGCTTATTAGTATCTGGGGGACTAGTTAGGGTAAATACATGGGGTTATGGGAATAGGGCCTGCATGGGATTGTGGTCAGTGCGGACTCGAGCCGAATGGCCTCCTTCTGCACTGTAAGATTCTGTGATCTATGATTATAAATATAGTCATTATGTTCCAAAATCAACTTTTTATTGGAACTTTCTTACTCCAGCAGTACTGAATTTGGTGGATTGACACTTTAAAAAATACTTTCACCAGTAGGTGAAAAAATTGAAAAGCAGAGTGTTAAAATTTGGAATTGCAGGGGTGTTTTGTGAGTGCACAGAATGGAACGTGCAATTCCTGAATTTCCAACTATTTCGTAGAATCATATAGTGCAGTAGAGGCTCTTGGCCCAACGAGTCTGCACCGACACATGAGAAATAACTAAACTCCCACCTAATCCCATCTTCAAGCACTTGGCTCATAGCCTTGAATTTTATGACTTGCCAGGTGCTTATCCAGGTACTTTTTATAGCATGTGAGGCAACACTGCCTCTATCACCCTCCTAGGCAGCACATTCCAGACTGTCACCAGCCTCTGGATAAAAAAGGTTTTCCTCATATCCCCCTCTAAATCTTCTGCCCCCTCACCTACATAAGAACATAAGAAATAGGAGCAGGAGTAGGCCACCTAGCCCTTCAAGCCTGCCCTGCCATTCAGTAAGATCATGGCTGATCTGTCGTGGCTCAGTTCCACATTCCCGCCCTCTCCCCATAACCCTTAATCCCCTCGCTTATCAAAAACCCATCAACCCGCGTCTTAAAAATATTTAGCGAGGCAGCCTCCACCACTTCAACGGGCAGAGAATTCCAGAGATTCACCACCCTTTGAGTGAAGAAGTTCCTCCTCAACTCCGTTCTAAACCGCCCTCCCTTTATCTTGAGGCTGTGCCCCCTAGTCCTACTGTCCTTTCTGAGCAGGAAGAGTCTCTCCACCTCTATCCTATCCATCCCATTCATCATCTTATACGTCTCAATGAGATCTCCCCTCATTCTTCTAAACTCTAACGAGTACAAGCCTAGTTTATTCAGCCTCTCCTCATAGCTCAACCCCCTCAACTCCGGTATCAGCCTAGTAAACCTCCTCTGCACTCCCTCCAAGGCCAAAATATCCTTGCGTAAGTGCGGCGACCAAAACTGCACACAGTACTCCAGTTGCGGCCTCAGCAATGCCCTATACAGCCGCAGCAAGACCTCCCTACTTTTATATTCAATCCCCCTCGCAATGAAGGCCAGCATCCCATTTGCCTTCCTGACCACCTGCTGCACCTGCAGGCTGGGTTTTTGCGACCCATGCACAAGGACCCCGAGGTCCCTCTGCACCGTCGCCTGCTGCACCTGGGACATTTATTTTAATAGATGGAGAAACATCACACTCTCTCCAAACATTGTGCATGTACATTATGAGCACCAGATTATGAAATTCACTATTCAGATCTTTTTCATTCCATATTTGATGGAATATTGGGCTAGAAATGTGTAAACTTTAATTCAGGTTTACTTCTGTCTTGAAAATTCAATATCTGTTTGTGAGACATCGTGCATCAATCTGTCCAAACTTTATTTGTACAATAATGCCACTGCTTGTGAATCTGTTTTGTACAAACCTTGCACTTGAAACCAATCTAGCTTGCTGGGTTGCAGTGGGTTATTTTTGTATGTTTGCATCCTTGGAGTTCAGATTAAACTCTGAATCTTAATGATATCTCTTTTCATGGTTTTCATGAACTTGATTTAAAAAGGCATTAAATTCTTGACTGCTATTGTAACATTTTGAAGAAAGACAAGTTTATTCAAAAGGAGTAACTGTTTATAATGTATTTACAAAACTGATTAGCCAGGATATTGTAGCTTGTGAAAATATTGTTGTCAGCCCCTGTAAAATGACCAAATATCTTTGTAAGGGTTGATTTGATAATTTAATATCCCAACTTCCACTGAAATGGGATTGGGAAATTGACACTGAGGATGTCCAAGTGTTTCTTTGGGATGGAACTTGCTTGTACAAAATGTACTAAACTTGGGACACAAAATTTCACTTGTACTTTGTGAAGATTTATATGTTCTGCGTGTCTCATGATTACTTAGTGTCTATAGTTTGGAGTTGAAAGCTAAGTTCTTTAATTGAAGATGCTTTCAATTGACCTTAAGGATGTAAGCTGACTTAACATCTAAAGCCACAACTCAAGAAATAAAATATATCAATTTCAGTGCAAGAATCTAATTATTTTTTTTTAATTAAAATTCTGCTTTGATACATTGAGCCACCCCAGCTGTTTTACACTGCTTAGCACCCCCAACACAGTACCAGACACTGAAATGTTGAGATGAAATTGCATCACATCAGAATACATCAGCTCTGTATTTGAACACACACACACATACATCACCTTTGTGTGTGCTTAAAAACCTAATGAGAATAATGGATGTAGATTTTGTACAGCACTCTGCAATTGACCTAGCGGTCTTATCTTTCAATCAAGCAGCTTATCCTCATTTGTACCTTACAGTACTCCCACAGATATGTTATTGCTAAAGTTGAACTGCATTTCATGTATCTACTGAAAACTGATATGTGTAAAGAAAACCTGCAGTTGTGAGCAAAGTACAGTGGGGCCTGATTGAGGGGTCTGTCATATGATATACTGGATTTAGCCACAGGGTGTGTGAAGAAGACCATATAAACAGTGAATTGCTTATGAAATGAAACAAAAAAAAATCTACCAGACACACAACTTTAGAGATTTGATTGAAGAGCAATAATGAGCTTTCTTCTTGTTAAGTTTGACAATTGACTTGAAAGGTTGGGAGATTCAACCTTTAAACTCCTCCTGTCATCCAGCCAACCTTCCTTTGCTTAGACAGTGTATGCTCGCATCCATCATTGCTTAATTAAAAGTGAATAGGAAAGCTAGTGGACCAATGACTCACAAAAGTATGTGGGCAGTAACCTCATTTATCATAAAATTAATGTAGCAGTGCCAACCAGATCGTATCTTGCATTGTTTAGCATGTACTTAATCCTTCATACATATTAACATTTAAAAGTAATAAAATTAATCTTTAATATATACTGTATTTAAGTTCCCAAAGGTTCCTGGACAGGTGACATATTGTGCCATCATGCCTTTGGCCATGCAAATTTGCTTAAAATTGCCCAGGCAAGAAAGCGCATCTAGAATGGCACAGATATTGTAGGGTGTGTCTTTTTATCATCAAATATTTAATATAGCTGTTGGTTGTGTTTAGACATTAATATGATATTCTGACTACCATTCCATGGATTGAAATTGATACAATAGATGGTTGTTTCACACTGATCTGTTGCATACTGAAAAGCTCCTCACAAGTGGTAAGATATGTTTTGAATCATTATGCTGGAATAGATCCTGATGTTCCAGTACCATCTCTTGAACCACCCTTTGTAATGCAGTGAAAGATGGTGTGTGACATGGACGGAAAGTTGTAGGTGGAGGTGCTCCCATTCCTCTGCTGCGCCTATCCCTAAAGGGAGGTTTTGACATATAAGTCTTGGCAAACCACAGCAGTGCACCTTGTAGATGGTAGTCATTGCAGCCATGCTATGGCAGTGGGGGGTAGGGGACTGAATGTATATGGTGATGGCTTGGGTGCCAATCAAACAGACTGCTTTTTCCTGAATGGTGTCAAGTTTCTTGAACATTGTTGGAGTTGCAGCCAACCAGGCTAGTGGAACGTATTCTGTCACTCTCTTGACTTCTGGTTTGTTGAGATTCGAAAGACTGTGAGAATCAGCAGATGAGTCCTGGGTGGCCTTGAGTCACTCAGAGCAGAATGTCCAACCTCTGATCTACTTTGGCTATCACAGCATTGGGTATGGCTGGTCCAGGTGAATTTCTGGTCAGTGGAATCTCTTGTTGGAGATATTCAGTGCTTGGAGGAAATATTACTTGCCACTTATCAGCACAAATCCTGGGTGTTGCCCATGTCCTGGTGCATGTAAGCATGGACTGCTTTTTCTGAGGAATTACTGATGGAACTGAACACGTCTCTCCCCGAAAATGAAGGAACCTTGTTTAGTCAGCAGTTGACATTTGTTCTAGCACATCCTTCTCCAAAATTGTCATCACCAATTCCTTCTGATTGGGAGGCATGAAGGAACTTTGAAAGATTGAAAGAAGATTCTGTAGGTCTATTGGAGAAATCAAGCTGTAGTGACTTTTACAGTAGCTCTAGAGATTGTCATCTGAATGAAGCTGATGTGCACTATGGACTAAAACTATTAGGAAAGCAGTGGATAGTATTAGAACAGAGAACATAGAACACTACAGCACAAATAGGCCCTTCGGCCCACAAGTTGCGCCGATCACATTCCCTACCTAACAGGCCTATCCATAACCCTGAATCCCATTAAATCCCATGTACTCATCCAGAAGTCTCTTAAAAGACCCCAACGAGTTCACTGAACGCTGAGTTGAACGATAATTGAAGGAGCTGATTAATATAGTATAGAAGTGAGAGGGATGTTGGAGCATAGTGGAATCCCTGAAAAAGACAGAAAACAGAAACAATCAACTATATGCACATCATGAGCTCAGAGGATTGGATATAATGTGTGATGGTAATTGGAAATGTATGGTGTTGGAAAACACTATTGATTTTATAGACTTCCAAGAAGAGGATGTACGATTTACCCACCTTCTCCAGAGTAGATTTCCAAAAGCATATAGCATAGCAACAAGATCATAACTGTTCTTAGCCAATGGCAAACAGGTGTCACTTCCTTCACCCACTGCCCAATTTTTCTTTCCATTGAAATCAGTTAAAAGGGTTTACCTGGCTGTGTTTTTCTTTGTAAAAAAATTACAACTTTTCTACATATATACGGAATGAAATTATTTACACTCAACCCAAGAGATTGATCGCCGCCAGATGAAGAATGGTGCTGGCGAAGAGAGTCAGCAAACACTCGGTCAGCTGAGATGCCAATCAAATCTCCTTTGTTCTGAGTGTTGATCCGTTTCCACAAGCAAGCTGACAGAATGAAGGCCCCCCAAATAAGCAATGCTGCCTGTTCCCCTCTCAGTGGGAGCAGTTTAAATCAGCCCACATGCGGTGTGCCCGTGCCTCAAAGCATGCTAGTAATTGTGGCGTGGGTCAGATCTCTCAAGCTGTTGGATAATTTGAAGAATTCATTGCAGGTTTTTGTACTTTCAAGTTTTGATTTAAATTTAGGAGAGCAACAGTTCAAAGGTTAAGAGGCACGCCTTTCTTACATGTGATGAACAAATGAAAGAGTCAGTAGACAGGGAGAAAGTGAGACCATAAAGAACCAGATTGAGTTCAGAGACATTTATCTTCAGGATGAGCGGAAGGATACCATGAAAAGCATATTGGAATTCAAAGAGTGGGTGGAAATAATTTTGTTAAATGATTTAGGAAGAATTTTTGATTAGGTAGGATGATTTTACAACTATGATGGATAAGCAAGTTAGGTACAAAAATAATGTCGCTTCAGACTAATCGAGGTGACCTGTATTATGGACATTTTTTAAAAAGATGAGATAAGTATAGAAAAGCAGAATTGGAAAATTACGTCAAACTAGGCTGTGGTTAGGCTAAAGTGGTACTGGCTCAAAGTGTAAAATAAAGTGCTTCCTCAGACATTGAGTGATTATTACGTGGAATGGAATACTGGATGGCGTATAGAGATAAAATTCTTGGAATCATTGAAGAAGAGTTGAATGCCAGAAAGGAACAATGTTGATGCTTTTGCGATTGATGATCTAAAATGGACTGAAATCTTCTTCTTCCATTTTTGTTATGATTTTGCTTCATGAAAGATTTTCTCTCCTCCGAAGACAAAATTGAGCGCTATGTTTTCACCTCTCAGAGGAATGAATTCACATTAAGCTACTTCAGAACTACTAATCTGAAAGTGTTATAGGTCTGAAGGAATGGCACAATGGCACAGTGATTAGCACTGCTGTTTCACAGTGCCAGAGATCTGAGTTTGATTCCGGGCTTCATCACTGTCTGTGTGGGCTTTGCACGTCCTCCCTGTGTCTGCACGGGTTTCCTCTAGGTGGTCCGATTTCCTCCCACATTCTAAAAGACGTGCTGGTTAGGCGCATTGACCTGAACAGTGCCAGACTGTGGCGACTAAGGGAATTTCACAGTAATTGTAGTGTTAATGTGTGCCCAACTTGTGACTAATAAATAAATAAACTTTTATATAGCAAGATGCCTTTTAGTATTGATAAAGGGTCATCTGGACTCGAAACATCAGCTCTTTTCTCTTCTTACAGATGCTGCCAGACTTGCTGAGATTTTCCAGCATTTTCTCTTTTGGTTTCAGTTTCCAGCATCTGCAGTAATTTGCTTTTATCAAGTCTCTATTGGGCCTTAATCTTATTTCTATTTTGCCTTTATTTTAGTCTTTATTGGGTATTGCTAAAAAAATTGGACTTCTGCTTATTTTCATTTCTAGCCTATCCTACAAATGTAAGTTAGTTAGCTTCAGTTGAAATATTAACCAGTTGAAAAACTAAAATAATTTGTAACTCTAAATATTTTCAGTACTTCATTTTATATTGTTCCATGTGATACATACAAAGAGCTGCAATATAAATCTAATACATTAACTGTATATATTACTTGTGCATTGTAGAAAATTGGTCATAATGGTTCTCATTAAAGAAAAAAAATGACCAAAACCTAAATGTTATGCGATTAGCCTTTCAAAGTTTCCATATTGGATTGCAAAGGCTATCTGCTGCAATATGGGAATTCATTAAATTAAATTGATCTTGATTAATATGAAGCTAAGAATTATGTTTATATGGACAAATTAAAAATTGAAACTCCTAATTTTTTTTAGCTTGGCTCACCTTTGGGGAGAAAGGGAAAAGGAAAAGATCCTAAAATAAATGGAGTATGTGTGACTTGGGGTGGCGGGAGGAGTACTCATAAGAACATAAGAACATAAGAAATAGGAGCAGGAGTAGGCCATCTAGCCCTTCGAGCCTGCCCCGCCATTCAATAAGATCATGGCTGATCTGTCGTGGCTCAGTTCCACTTTCCCGCCCTCTCCCCATAACCCTTAATCCCCTCTCTTATCAAGAACCCATCAACCCGCTTCTTAAAAATATTTAGCGAGGCAGCCTCCACCACTTCAACGGGCAGAGAATTCCAGAGATTCACCACCCTTTGAGTGAAGAAGTTCCTCCTCAACTCCGATCTAAACCGCCTCCCCTTTATCTTGAGGCTGTGCCCCCTAGTCCTACTGTCTTTTTTGAGCGGGAAGAGTCTCTCCACCTCTATCCTATCCATCCCATTCATCATCTTATACGTCTCAATGAGATCTCCCCTCATTCTTCTAAACTCTAACGAGTACAAGCCTAGTTTATTCAGCCTCTCCTCATAGCTCAATCCCCTCAACTCCGGTATCAGCCTAGTAAACCTCCTCTGCACTCCCTCCAGGGCCAAAATATCCTTGCGCAGGTGCGGCGCCCAAAACTGCACACAGTACTCCAGCTGCGGCCTCACCAATGCCCTATACAGCCGCAGCAAGACCTCCCTACTTTTATATTCAATCCCCCTCGCTATGAAGGCCAGCATCCCATTTGCCTTCCTGACCACCTGCTGCACCTGCAAGCTGGGTTTTTGCGACTCATGCACAAGGACCCCGAGGTCCCTCTGCACCGTCGCCTGCTGCAGTTTTTCGCCACGTAAGTAATAGTCCTTCCTACCATTCTTCCTACCAAAGTGGACCACCTCACACTTGCCAACATTAAATTCCATTTGCCATTTCCTGGCCCATTCGCCCAGCCTATCTAGATCCTTCTGCAGACTCTCCACACCCCCCTAAGGCTTCTATTTCAATTTGTGTGTAGCTTTGTTTGAGGTGCAACATTCTTTCTTCAGCTGATGGCATGGAATGGGAGTCAGCACTCCACTACCGTAGAGAGATTTGCCATGCGCCAATTGTACGGGTAGGATAGGATTGAAATGTGTAAGGATTTCAGACAATAGCACCACTTCTTTGGCTTGCACAAATTCATTGTTACATTGATCCCATGACCATTCCCACATCTTGTTTTGGCCCAACAGGTTATGCATGGTTTTAAAATGGTTTCCAAATTTGGAGCAAATTTTCCAATGTAGTTCAACAATTCTAGGAAGTATCACAACTTGTTAGTACTCTAAGATACCCTTGACCTTTGAAGGAGATTTGTGAAGGCATGTGGCATCAATCACATGTCGCAATTAGGCAACAGAAGAATGGAAGAACTCACATTTGCCCATATGGTCTCTCAGACCATCGTCTCTCAATCTGTGAAGAATGGTATCCAAATTCCACAGATGTTCCTGTTCGCCTCTTCCAAAGAGTAGGATGTCATCCAGATAGCACTGGACTCTGCTTAGCCCACTCAGGATCTGATCAAATGTTGGAGTTAATGCAATACCGCATGGTAATCTTTGGTACCAAGACAAAGCTTTCTGTGTTCTGATTGTCAGAAGTTCCTGTGACTTCTGTGGCTTAGATTCATCTGTAAGTATGCCTGGTTCAGATTGATTTTGCCAAAATGTTTACCTCCTGCCAATCCTGCAAAAAAAGCCATCTAGATGGGGTAGCGCGTGTTATTCAGCATGCAAGAATTAGATTAAGGGTGGCTTTGAATTCTCCACAAATCTGTACAGATCCATCCTTTTTGATAACGGGTGCAATTGGTATAGTCCATTCACTAATACTGACAGATTCCAAGACTCCCGTTTTCACGAGTCATTCTAAGTTAACCTCGATTTTCGGCCTGATAACATCACATTACTGACCTTGTCTTCAAGCGTCTTGCTTGGCTTCTTTCTTTAATCTTTAATTTAACAGTGATGTCTTTCATATGCCTCAGTTTTCAGTCAAACATTTTGCATTAGCCATCAGGTAGGTCAAATATTTTGTAACCATGTTCAATCCTTCGGTGCTGGATAATTGCTCTTTATTACATGTAAATTGATATTTGCCTGTTAAGTTGCATAACTATGTCAATGCGGCCCTTCGGTGGAACCATTTCACCAGTGTATGTCTTTGACACTATTCTTAAAGGTTTCAAAGGAATGTCTGAGTTTTTCCTTATATACAGAATGTGGCACCAGTGAGACTGCTGCCCTAGTGTTGACTTCCATCCTTATTGGCTGTCCATTTGGCATTGGAGTGATGCAGTATCTGTCCGTAGGAATGGCTAGCATATTCAGGAATAATTTGTCTTTGGACTGTGAGTCGCCTCATTTCTCTCTAACCTCTTGACAGCGTGAGCACTTTCTCGTTTGTTCTGGGGGTTGGTTTAGCTCAGTTGGCTGGACAGCTGGTTAGTGAAGGAGGTGACAACAACAGCATGGGTTCAACTCTCATGACAGCTGAGGTTATTCATGAAGGCCCCGCCTTCTCAGCCTTGCCCCTCGTCTGAGGTGTGGTGATACTCAGTTATATCACCACCATCAGACCTCCCCCTCAAAGGGGAGAACAGTCTATGGTCCTCTGGCAACTTTACATTTACTTTTACATGCTGTTTTGATATGCTTTTGCTTCTTCTTATTTTTGCTTGAAGCTTGCTTTTACAAAGAACAAAGAAATGTACAGCAAAGGAACAGGCCCTTCGCCCCTCCTAGCATCGCTGTTCATGATGCCTACCTAAACTAAAACTGTACGCATTTACAGTGTCTATATCCTTCCATTCCCATTCTATTCATGTATTCATTTAGTTGCCCCTTAAATGTGCTATCATACCTGCTCTCACCACTTCCCTAGGCAGCGCGTTCCAGACATTCACCACCCTCTGTATAAAAACTTGCCTCGCACATCTCCTCTAAACTTTTCCCCATGCACTTTAAACCTACGTCTCCTAATATTTGGTTTTTCTATTCTATAAAAGAACATCTAACTATCCAGTCTGTCCATGTCAGTCATAATCTTGTAGACCTCTAGCAGGTCACCTCTCAATATCTATTGTTCAAGTGAGAACAAATCGAGTTTAACCAACCTTTCCTCATAGCTAATACCCTCTAGACCAGGCAACATCCTGATAAACCTCTTCTGCACCGTCACCAAAGCATTCACATCCTTCTGGTGGTGTGGTGACCAGAGTTGCAAAGTAAAGTTTATTTATTAGTCACAAGTAAGGCTTACATTAACACTGCAATGAAGTTACTGTGAAATTCCCCAACACAATATTCTAAGTGTGCACAATATTCTAAATGAGGCTGAAATAAGATTCAAAACAGCTGCAGCATGACCTGCCAATTTTCATACTCAGTGCCCTGACCGATGAAGGCAAGTATGCTATATGCTTTCTTGACTACCTTATCCACCTGTGTTGCCAGTTACAGTGATCAGTGAACATGTACACCCAGATCTTTCTGCCTGTCAATACTCCTAAGGGTTCTACCATTTACAGTACAATTCCTACATGCATTGGACTTTCCAAAATGCATTACTCACACTTATCCAGATTAAACTCCATTTGCCATTTTTCCACTCAAGTCTCCAACCAGTCTACATCTTGTTGTATCCTCTGAAAATCTTAACTGCCTGCAACTCACCAATTTTTGTGTTGTCTGCGAACTTACGAATCAGACCAGCTAAATTTTTCTCCAAATTGTTTATTAATACTGTGAACAACAAAGGTCCCAGAACTGATTCCTGTGGAATACCACTAGTCACACCTTCCATTCAGAAAAGCACCCCTTTACTGCTACTGTCTGTTTTCTATAGCCAAGTAAGGAGTCTCCCAACATCAAGTTAAAGTCCAAAAGATTTATTTGGTAGCACGAGTGTGTCACTCCTTCTTCTATGGCCAAGCCAGTTCTATTATCTTCATCACCTGCTTGAAAAACTCGATCAAATTAGTGAGTCATGACCTTCCCTTCGCAAAACCATGCTGTCTATCACTTATTTGTTTCCAAATGTAACTAAACCCTGTCCCTAAGAATCTTTTCCAATAATTTCCCTACCTCTGATGTTTGGCTCACTGGCTTATAATTTCCTGGATTAACCCCACTGCCCTTCTTAAACAAAGGAACAACATTGGCTATCCTCCAGTCCTCTGGAACTTTAGCTGTAGCCAGTGAGGATACAGAGATTTCTGTCACGGCCTCGGCAATTTCTGCCCTTCCCTCCCTCAGTATTCTGGGATAGATCCCACTAGGTCCTGGGGACTGATCTATTTTAATGCTTTTTAAAACACCCAATACCTGCTCCTTTTTGATATCGACATGACCCAGAATATCTACACACCCTCCCCTAGACTCCTCATCCATCAAATCCCTCTCTTTGGTAAATACTGAGGCAAAGTATTCATTTAGTATCTCACTCCATTTCCTCTGTTTCCATGCATAGATTCCCACCACTATTCTTAAGTGGACCAACCCTTTCCCTGGCTACCTCCTGCTCTTCTAGTAGACATGCTCGATATGCCCTTTTTTCCCACAGTTTCTGCAAATTATATCCCTGTACCAGCATTGCACAGTTAAGTGGCCTGGCTTCACACATTAGCAACACGTACGAGTTTCAGAGCTCTTGGGTGTCGATTCAGCAGATGTTTTGTGAATTTGACTATTCAAACTCAGTCACTGAGCTTCTTTCAAAATAGCAATTACCATGGCCTTTCTCAGAGTAAGCTTAGTAACCGTTCCTGTATTGCCTCGCTTCACAGACCACAGACCAATCTATCCCAAATTGTATCATTCAGCACATCACTGAACTCACAGTCTGCTGCAAGTCTTTTTAATACAGCCACAAATTGTCTTTTATGAACTCTGAAGTGCTCTGCAATCACCAAAGGCTTCAGAGAACAGTTGCTTGCAGAGTCACCATGATTTGTTCATATGTATTAGTGCCTGGTTTCTCCGGTTGGTTTAAACTTCTGAGGAGATTGAGCACTTATCCCAGGAAGGTGGGAACCTGAATATCTTCTGCTATTTTGTTTGCCTGCGCAAAATAGCCAAAACACTAAGTGTAGGAGTTCCATTGCTCCACATTTCACCAAAGGGTCCTACAGCAATGAAAACCCTCACCGTTTTCTTCCTAATAAAAGTTCACCATGTGCACACTCTACAACATGTTTTCAGCAGCAACTTCATTGTTCCCATCTAAACAAGGCAACAACTCAAGCTTCAGCTTCTTATTTTTAAACACCCTGAAATCTGTAATTGTTCTGCAGAAGATTATCATTCACGTCTACCTTACCTGTGATGTCCGGAGCACATACAAGAGCTCTTCTTCTAAGTCTTTTCCAACATTTTGTTTGATTGTGTTCTCTTTTTGAGTGGCTAGACATAGAATCCTACAGTGCAGAAGGGGGCCATTCAGCCCATCGAGTCTACACGGACCACAATCCCACCCAGGCCCTATCCTCATAACTCCATGGCTAGCATTTACCCAAGCTAGTCCCCCTGACACTAAGGAGACATTTAGCACGGCCAATCCACCTAACCCACATACCTTTGGACTGTGGGAGAAAAACGGAGCACATATAGGAAACCCATGCAGACATGGGGAGAACGTGCAAACTCCACACAGTGAAATCCAAGCTGGGAATCAAACTCAGGACTCTGGTGCTGTAAAAAGCAGTGCTAACCACTGTGCCACTGTGTCGCCCCAAGCAAGTGTCATTCAAAGTCATCATCACCAGTTTTTGTGTTGTCTTTTGTGGCATTGACGCCAACAAGCACAGAGGGTTAAAAACTAACAGCATGTTTGCTTCTTGCGGTAGTTTTGTGCACTAGTGACCTGTGACGTCACTCCGGTGATGACATGCAGATATTAATTCACACTGTGCCTACTGCAGCCATAAGACTCAATTTAATATGTTATAGGTGTTATAACTGGTATTCTGGCCGCTATTTCTTTCCTCAACACAAACAGATTATTTCATCATTATCACATTGCCCTATACAGGAGCCTGCTGTGTGAAAATCAGTGCACTTTCAGGGTCCTGACCAACATTCATCTCTGAAGCAACAAGTAAAACAATGAAAAAACATTGAAAATGTAAGAAAAGCACAAACCTGATTTTTTAAAATATCCATTGGAAGTAAGGTCTGTAAACATAATAAAGGCATAAAATGCTACAACAAGCATATAAAATTGGATGAGTAAACCTTTCCATTCAAGAGAATTTCCTTTGTAATGCATTGCAATGTTTTGTTAAAGGAACTTTGGTACAAAGAGAAAAAAGGGCTTGGATTTATATTGCATTTTTATCCATCTCACGACATCTCAAAGTGATTTGCAGCCAATGAAGTATCTTCTGAAGTATAGTCGTTGTTGTAGGCAACTTGGCAGCTAATGCATGGAGAGCAACCTCCACAAACAGAGGGAAATATTTTTTGGCACCCCAGCTCATTGTATAAATCTGAAATTGTGACTGTTAAAGTTTAAAGATTGAAGGATAAAAGTTTGAAAATAAAATCAAGTAGCACCGAAAAGAATGGTCATTTTAGTAGCAGTGCCATCTAGTGTTGTGAAGTCTGCAGCATAAGTAGCATTACGTATAGAAAGCTGCAGCAAAGTCCAAATATAACACAGATCTGACAGAATTGTAAGAGGGGAAGTAAGTGTGACAATCAGGAAAGGTGCGCTAAATGTAAGATTGGACAGTTGTCAATAAAATCAGAAGTGAGATGCTTATGTGACTCAGTGTCGTATTTTGTTTTGTAACACTCCTGTGAAGCACCTCGGGATGTTTTATTACATCAAAGGAGCTCTGAAAATATTTGTTGTTGTTAAAAATTCCTTTATGCAACAAGTTGTAATGATCTGGAATTCATTGCCAGGATGGCTGTTGAATGTAGGTTCAGTAAGTTTCAAAAGGAGAATTCGACAAGTAGTTGAAGGGGAAAAATTTGTAGGTCAGTGCAAAAAAAAGGCAGGGGAGGGGGACCAATCGGACGGCTTTTTTAATGATTTGGTGTTGTGGCTACTTGCATCTGCTCACCATCCTGTTGACTTTGAAAATCAAGGTAGTCCACTGATTAATTTAAATAAACCTCTTACCTGTTGGCCCATGCAGTTTGTCCCCCTTGATGTATAAGCAGATCTCAATGGTCTCCCACCCTCCCTCCCAAAACAGGCTATTATTCAAGAATTTAAGCGAGGTCCAATGCTGGTTGTAAGGATCACAGCATTATTTCTGCATACCAATATGTGCAGCATATTTTGCACGTGCTCTAGCTGTTGTTACTTAGTGAGAAGTCTGGAGTTAATCAACATTGATGAGCAGTTGTGTCTGTCCTCCACTTTCTCTAAATTGTCAGATTGCTTGACTGCCGTCTGTACTGGAGGAGCAACTTTTTTTTTTCAAATTTTTATTCCATCCAAAAAACCAAATTCAAATTGAATCTAATTCACAGTCCCCACATGAGAGACAAACAAGATCTAAGCTGACAAGACAAGGCATTGAGCTCCTTCCTGGGTTGATCTGACACTTCATCTAAGCCAAGGCTTTGAAAAATTGCATCCGGTAAAACTCTGGTTTAATCTCATTGGCCACCTTGATTCTTTGCCCTAACCTGGGCAAACCACCATCACAGGCATCAGCACTTCCCAAGTGCAATGGGCTAGCCTTGATCCCTGCCTGTTTATGGTTCATTTTACTTCAGTTAGGTACTGTGAAGACTGAAGCTATTATTCATGGTCCCCACCGTAAGTTACATTCTGTAGTCACAGATTCCATCCCTCTCCATGGCAACTCTCTGGGATTAAACCAAGCGGTTTGCAACTTTGGCATTGTATCTGACCTCGATCAACTTCTGAGCACACATCAGTGCCATCACTAAGACTTCCTTTTGACACCCCTGCACCATTCTTGGATTCTGCCCCCCTCGGTTCATCTACTGGTGAAACTGTCATCCCTCTTTGTTACCTCCAGACTTGGATATTTCAATGCACTTCTGGATAATCTTCCACCCTATAGAAAGAACAAAGAAGATTACAGGACAGGAACAGATGCTTCAGCCCTCCAAGCCTACACCAACCCCTACCCTTCTAATAGAGGGACCATACCCCTCTATTCCCATTCTATTCATGTATTTGTCAACACACACCTTAAAAGTCACTATTATATCTGCTTCCACTACCTTCCCTGCAATGAGTTCCAGGCACCCACCATCCTTTGTGTAAAAGAGTTGCCTTGTACATCTCTTTTAAACCTTGCCCCTCGCACCTTAAACCTGTGCCCCCTAGTAATTGACTATTCCACTCTTGGAAAAGTTTCTCGCTATCCACTCTGTCCATGCCCCTCATAATCTTGTAGACTTCTATCAGGTGACCCCTCAACCTCTGTCATTCCAATGAGAGCACACCAAGTTTCTCCAACCTCTCTTTAACTTCTCTCCTTAACTCTCCTCAACTTAAGCTCTTTCAAAACTCTGCTACTACATGTGGTTGACCTATTATCTCTCTGCTTGTTGGTTGGCCTAGATTAACTTCACAATGAACAACACCTCAGTTTAAAATTCCTCACTCTTGGTTTCACATCACACCCTCTCTCTGTAATCTCCAATCAAATAATTCTTCATGATATCTGAAGCCCTCTTGTTTTATCCTCTTGTTACCTCCAGTCCCAGTTTTAATTAATCCACCCATCGATGGTCTAGCCTCTAATCTCTGGAGTTCTCTCCCTAAAGCACACCATCTCTCTGTGTCCCCTAGCTCCTTCAGATTAGTCCTTAACATCTACCTGTTGGTCATTGTTGACTAATTTTGTTTGACAACACAAGTGTGAAGTGCTTTGGGATGTGTTCCTACATTAAAAGTTGCTGTTTAAATCCAAGTTACCTTTGTTACTAAAGTTTATTTGATTTGATTTGATTGATTATTATTTGTTTGATTTATTATTGTCACATGTATTAGCAAACTGTAAAAAGCATTGTTTCTTGTGCGCTATATAGACAAAGCATACCGTTCTTAAAGAAGAAAACAAGAGGGTGCAGAATGTAGTGTTACAATCATAGCAAGGGTGTAGAGAAGTCCGTTCAGAAGTCTGATGGCAGCAGGGAAAAAGCTATTTCTTGCGTTGATTGGTATGTGACCTCAGACTTTTGTATCCTTTTCCTGACGGAAGACGATGGAAGAGAGAATGTCCGGAGTGCGTGGGGTCCTTAATTATGCTGGCTGCTTTGCTGAGGCAGCAGGACGTATAGACAGAGTCAATGGATGGAAGGCTTGTTTGCATGATGGATTGGGCTACACTCACAACATTTTGTAGTTTCTTGCAGTCTTGGGCAGAGCAGGAGCCATACCAAGCTGTGGTACAACCAGAAAAATCCATGATGTATCTGTAAAAGTTATGCTTGTTTGCATGTTGTTGTTGTTCTCACTGGGGGAATCACTGATTGTATCACATTTACTACTTTTAATGACTGAGCTTCATTGGATGGATGGTAATGTGAAAGTAAAAGAGCTGGGAGATCTGTCCCCTCAGCAACCTCCATAAGCATTTGAAACTTCTGAACTCGCCAATACAATTTGCTAGAATAGCGTTGTATTCCTTTTCTTTTTCATTTCTGGCCAATTTTCTCCCCTCTACTTGTGAAGTGTTGGCTTCATACCAAAGAATGGTTTCCCTTGGTACCATGAAGCCATAATTTAATTTTTTTTCAGACAGCAGCTGCTTTTCCCGTTTTCCCCGAGACTCGTCTTTTGTTCCTTTATGTGGCTTATTGCCATCTCCCTTTTCCTTGCAACGTTATCATTTTTGTCATTCTTTCCCTGTTCTTCACCCTCCTGCATCTGCCTTTGCCTCCCATCAGCCGTTTTCTCTGCTCCAGTGCCTGCTTTAAACCTGTGGCACCCCTAACCTTTTCCTGCTCTGAGGAAAAGTCATCAGCCTGCATGGTGAGCTCTCCACAGATGCTTCCTGATGTGCTCAGTATTACTCACATTTTCTGGATTTACTTCAGATTCCCAGCATCTGCAGCACTTTGCATTTGCAAGCATTTAGAAGACCACTGAGAATGGCCCAACCTTCTCTGCCTTGGTTCTGCTGCTGTTAGCAGTTTCACTGGGACTGGAACCACTGATTTTCCACTTGACCTGATGCTCAGCTCCCTGGTACAGCTGCGCGCAACTGCAGCCAGCATCGTTTGTTGCGGTTTTGAGATACGTGGGCAAAATTGCTTCCCAAACGTAACTGTTTTCTCCCCCTCCCAGTGATTCTATCAGCAGCACTAGCTGTGCTGAGCTGCCAACTTTTAAAATCAGTACAGATCCTGCCTGTTTTAAGGGTCTCCTGTGCCTGTGTGTGAACGTGCTCTGAGTGCCATACCAGCTGGTTACTATACCAGCTGGCATTACATTCAGTGGGATCACATTTAATAAGCAGGCTCTGCATTGATTTCAGATTCTGAAGCTTTGGAATACTAATCTCATTAGAGGTTGTTGACCCCATTGCTACATAGGATTGTGTACTACCTCTAACACTCAGCCACGCAGCTGAGATGGCTTGCAGGTACCACTGGGTGGTAGACTTGGTGGCCATTTCTGTTGCTTCTGCAGCTGGTTTGACAGCTGCATTCATGAGCAGGTGTGATAGATCAGCTGTTCCAATATCAGTTGATCTTGCATGAAGTCCTCAGAAAACAGGAGGAGTGGATAGAGGCTGTCGGTGCAAGGCGTTGCATTTATATAGCACCTTTAAAGTAATGAAATGTGGCAAAGTGCTTCACAAAATTCATCGCAAGACGGAGCAAAGGAAAGATATGGGAGGGTGAGAGATAGTTGGGTAGATTTTCAGATGGTAATTAAAGGGGAAAGGGAAAGCAGAGAGGCCTTAGAAAGGAATTCCAGGGGATAGAAACAAAGTAGCTGATGCTGAAGAGAAGCAAAGTCAATAAAGGAAAGCCTAAGTTTGAATAACACATTATTTGGGCATGGGGGAAGAGATTATATGAAGAGATGAGGTCACGAGAGATCTCTAAATAAAGATGTGGATTTAAAATTTGTGTTATAAATGAGGGGGCTTGGTGCGCAACGGGTTTTGGGCTAAGTTGGAATTAATGAGATATGGGATGGGAGACAAACAAGGAGGACATTGGAATTGTTGCCATCCCCGCTGGAGGGTTGAGTATAAGAGATAGTGTGCACTCAAATGCAAGAATGTGATTAGCAGCCTGTGTCCAGTTGATTTAGGAGTGGAGGGATTGATACAGAGGTGGGTAATGTAAAGAAAGGTGTGTCTCCTTATTTATTTCTGCTATGATGGATAAGTAAGGTTCTACTTGTTTGTTAAATTAATACTTAATACATCAAGCCTCAACTTTATTACATCATATAATTATAAAAGAGATACTACAGCATGCTTATTTACAATGGCTGCAAAATGGATTGTGAAGTAAATGAAAGCAACTGGCAAAAAGGTGCACGTTAATCAATATAGTTTTCAAATCACTAACAATCTAAATCTTTAATTGTATCCTAACTATACTGGTTTAAAACCCAAGTACTATGTCAGCTTCTTAAATTAATTTTCTATTTAATTTTTAATTCATAACTGATTTAATTTTCCTTGGTTATAATTATCATTTAGTGATACAGTGATCCAACATGTTTATGTTGGGAGCATTTGAATGCCCCACAGGAAATGCTTCATCCTTTTTGCATTCAACATTGCATCAATGTCACTATTTCAATGAAAGAGAAGTTTAAGGAGATTTGCTGCAGCCATTAAGTAATTAGAAATAGAACATTCAGCACCATTGTTTTTTTCCACTTATTTTTATCATAATTATTTACATAACATACTTAAATAATTTGAATACACCTGATTTGTGGGTGGCACGATGGCAGAGTAGTTAGCACTGCAGCCCCACAGTGCTAGGGACTGGGATTCGATTCCCAGCTTGTGTGGAGTTTGCACACAGGGGCTTATTGCAGCTTGCCAGGGATGCAAACCCTGCATCCCAAATCAGGCTAGCCCGTTTCTAGCCCATGATTGTTAATAAGTTATATCCATCAGTGCTATTTGTTGCTTCACAGAGTTGTGATAAATTAAAACTTAAATTTTTAGCCCTGAATAACTTGAACAATTTGGTTTGAGGTTGGCTTTGACTAGCTGCTTAGCAATTTTTTTAATTCATTCATGGGATGTGGATGGTGCTGGCGAGGCCAAGATTTATTGCCCATCTCTAATTGCCCTTGAGAAGGTGGTGATGAGCTGCCTTCTTGAACTGCTGCTGTCTATCTGGTGTAGGTAAGCTCACAATGCTGTGAGGGATGGAGTTTCAGGCTTTTGATCCAGTGACAAATGAAAGAAAGGTGATATAATTCCAAATCAGGATGATGTTTGGCTCGGAGGGAAACTTGCAGATGATGGTGTCTGCTGCCCTTGTCCTTCTTAGGTTATGGATTTGAAAGGTGCAATTGGAAGAGCTTTGGTGAGTTCCTGCAGCAGCTTATGGTACACATTGCTGCCACTTTGTTTCAGTGATGGAGACAGTGAATGTTGAAGCTGGTAGAGTGCCAGTTAAACTGGTGCATTGTAGATGGTGGACAGGCTTGGGTTGTCAGGTGGTAAATTACTCTTTGCAGAGTGCCCAGCCTCTAGCTTGCCACAGTATTTATATGGTTTGTCCAGTTCAAGTTCTCATCAATAGTAACCCCTGGGATGCTCATAGTGGGGGATTCGACAATCGCGATGGCACTGAATGCCATGGGGAAATGATTAGATTTTCTATTGTCATTGTCTCCTCTCTCAGTTCATGCCTGGCAACTGTGTGGCACAAATGTTACCTGTTATTTATCAGCCCAAGCCTGGATGTTTATCAAGGACTTGCTGCAAATGGACATGGACTGTTTCAGTATCAGAGAAATTGAGAATGGCACTGAACATTGAGCAATTATTAGAGAAAATCCCCAATTCTGACCTAATGGAGAGAAGGTTAGTGATGAAGCAGCTGAAGATGGTTGGGCTCGGGTTACTACCTTGAGGAGCTCCTGTAGTGATGTCCCTGGACTGAGATGTTTGACCTCCAGCAACTATAACCATCTTGCTTTGTGCTAAGTATGACTCCTGTCAATGGAGAGTTTCCCTCCTGATTCCCATTGACTTAGTTTGCTTTGGCTCTTCATTTGTGCTAGTTATAGCAGTGTAATCTGGCCGAATTAGGCAAAGCCAGAGTCTGAAATATTAACCATGCACAATGATAACCAACAACACTCATGTTTCCAATTGATTTGATATACAAAATGCATTATAATTGTGCAGATTTCAGCAGACTATTCAAATGGCACTTTTTTTTTTAGACGTTATAGTTGCTAATAGGCAAGTTTGATTTTTTTTAAGTATTTAGTTTACTGGGAAACTGCCTAGCATACATCAATTTAACTACTAAAGGATTCAGTATAGTTTTTGAAGTAATTTTCAATAATTTAAATCAGGTTCCACACAGGTGGAAGACGTACACTATTAATAAAAACACATTTGAGCTGTACCAGATTACCGTTCTTAAATACACCAAAGAATATTTTTAATGGGAAAAGAAAGAAGCAATCACGTTATGTTAGGCTGCCACCTTTATGATTATGCAATTAATTTCAGTGGTCACTTGAAACTTAATCTAATTCATACACATTTAAGTGTTTTTTGTGTGCAAGTTCCACTTTGTGGCATAGCAGAAACTCCTGATTCCACCAACAGGTTCACTCATATTAAAAAATTGGAATCAGCATCCCACTCATTCCTATATACCAGTCTGGAGATGACATTAATTCCATATGAGTGACATGGTGGCACAGTGATTAGCACTGCTGCCTCACAGCACCGGGGACCCATGTTCGATTCCTGGCTTGGGTCACAGTTTGTCTGGAGTTTGCACATTCTCCCCGCATCTGCGTGGGTTTCCTCAGAGTGCTCCTGTTTCCCTCCACAGTATGAAAAATGTGCTGGTTCAGTGCATTGATCTGAACAGACGCCCAAGTGTGGCGACTAGGGTAATTTCACAGTAACATCATTGCAGTCTTAATGTAAGCTTTATTTGTGACTAATAAATAAATTTTAACTTTAACTTTTCACTCATTGTAGCATCTGAGGGAACTGGTCTTTAGAAATCAGTACAGAAGAAGCTGCCTCAAAGACATCTCTCTTAATATCTTCAAATAACTCTGCATAATATCAGTACAAAAAACATACACTGAATATCTTGATATAATTGGCAGGATTTTCTGACCATGCAGGGCACAAAACCAGAAATTCCTGCCCTGCTCTACAGACCTTTGCATGGTTTGCCGAACTTTTTGTCCTGCCTGCCACAATTCCCATGGCAGGCGGGATAGGAAAATTCCACCCAATCAAAATTCCTAATTTTTTTCTTCCTTCAGAAATTAACTGCATTTTGCCAGCGTCCTTTGCTTTTATCCCATGATAATATACTTGGATTAGGATTGAACAGTTTTTTCCGACAGACTGCAAGGCTGAACATTAATAGTTGATCTGCCATGTTGTGGTTACAGGAGGCGTGTTTGATTATACTGAGAAGGATGGTATGGTTGCGTATCAAAGAACAGCATCTGACACCAGGAAAGAAATCAATTGCTGTAAACTTACATAATCTCATCTATTCATCTCTCTCCATGAGATACATTGACAACTTGATCAACTAATGACTATCCTCTGTGGTGGGGAAATCTTATTGGGGTTAACGTGGCAATGATCAGAAATGAGTCTTTGGCAGTCTTAATGATCAGATACTGAGTTACCTCCAAGATATTGGGCTACTGAGGTACTCCAAGGAGCATTTGATATTCGGTGAGGCAGCTTGTTTATTAATGACATCTTGAAGGGTAGGACCTGTCACTGGTGGCTGGAATGTTTGCCATTCGGCTCCTGCATGCCAGTGCTGTAATAGGTCCTAACAGGACAAATAATGAAAAGCTTATCAGTCCTCTGTGCTATGAATCTGTGTGGTTTTGCTTTTTTTTAAAAACACAGATTCACCCTAAATTATACTTGGGGATCCCTAAGGCTTGTACTTTGGCAAGCAGGAACTCACGTGGATAATTCGGTAGCTCAGTACAGAGCCGCCTTAATCTTCATGATGCCTATGCTTGTCAGAAAACCTTTTGACCCAAATTAATTGTGACCTGATTCAAATGTGAAACAAGTTTGGAATTCATTGATTTGATTTGATTTATTATTGCCACATACATTAGTATACAGTGAAAAGTATTGTTTCTTGCACACTATACAGACAAAGCATACTGTTCATTGAGAAGGAAAGGACAGCTTGCAGAATGTAGTGTTACAGTCATAGTTAAGGTGGAGAGAAAGATCAACTTACCATGAGGTAGGTTCACCCAAATGTCTGATGGCAGCAGGGAAGAAATTGTTCTCGAGTCAGTTGATACGTGACCTCAGACATTTGTATCTTTTTCCCTTTGACATTTTTTCCTCTTCCAATTTCCTCTCTTGAAAATGTTGTCGGAGGATGGTTCCATGAGTACCAGTCGCCCTCTGTACTTTGTCCTAATTGTCATTCTTCTCATGTGAGAACCTGTGGAAATGCAGAGGGAGTTTTATAATTGAGGTGGATCTTGGCCCTTTGCAGGGTACAAACATGTGTTTATGGAAACAGTCACTGGAAATCAAGAATGATCAACTTTTTGAATAGGGATTCTGAAGTCATTTGTAATGTAACAGCTTCCACTTTGATCTTAGCATTTCCATCACTATTACCTCAATATTGGAATTGAACCTGGATACTTCCTGTTGTCTTATTCAAAGTCTTAATCAGCTACACCATCAGGCAACCTCTTGCCAAAGACATTGGTACATCTTTGTTG
The DNA here is from genome assembly GCF_965287045.1 of Carcharhinus amblyrhynchos. Classification (NCBI taxonomy): domain Eukaryota; kingdom Metazoa; phylum Chordata; class Chondrichthyes; order Carcharhiniformes; family Carcharhinidae; genus Carcharhinus; species Carcharhinus amblyrhynchos. Next base: position 52,428,989 of record NC_137324.1, read on the forward strand.
TCATTTCATTCATTCCCTCAGGCTTTAAACAATGGTGCTATTATGTAGTATGCCAATAGTATGAACAAAAATATTAAAACAATTTTCAAATGCAAATCTTAAAAGAAAAGCTGTTTGGGGCAGTATTCATTAGGCCACAAATTGGTGGAACTCTAATCACTGAACTCTGCTTTTCACATTGGTCAAAGAATGGATTGTACCGTTATTTACAGAACTTTCAATTACAACAATGTAATGTATGAATGGGAAGGTAAAGGCCAGGGACTGGAGGTAGGACAAAAAATAGATAAGAGGTTAGGCTGAAGTAGTGTGAAGGGGTGTGTGTGTGTGTGTGTGTGTGTGTGTGTGTGTGGCAGAGAGTTATGACACAGATGCAGGGAACAGAATGAAGATGCAAGTGGACATGAGAGAGAGGTAGAGTAACAGCTAGGGCAAGAGAGGGAGGAAAGAGTGGAGCAAGTGGAGAGTCGGATAGTGATAATTGAAATGTCATTGAGTAAGGGCAGAGTGGTTCTTAAAGTAGATTGAAGGGAAAGTGAGAACTGAGCTTAAGTAAGTGAATGGGAAAATGGGGGGATTTGTGGGGTCTGAAACCATTGAGACAAATGATTTAATAGTTAAAAAATCGTGAATAAAGTAATGGGGCATAAACTGCAATAGTTGGCTCTAAATCCTTTTGAACATTTAAATAATTTACAATTTAAAGAAAGTGAGCAGTTATATTAACAATTCTACAGATCTATGGTCTTTGTGATTTTAGAGTTGCTAAATTAAGATTAAGATCTCAAAGCCATTTGAAAGGATTGCAGTGATAAATTACTGCGATAATCTCTGCAAAATCACTGTGCTACTTAAATAAAATTCTAAAAGTTATTATTAATCCTTGCTAAGCTTTAATAATGTGTGGATCTGTCACTGTGAAAAGTTGTTGTATTAACCAAGTTTTTTCTGTACATTAAGAATGGGCAACAATTTCCTTTTGCTAGATGAATGTCCCCCAAGTAAATTAATTGGTATTTGTGCTATATTAGTGATATGTATCAGCTGCAAATAAATTGCAACACCAGAAATGTCGAGGTTCTCCGAATGATCTAAAAATGTGCATAAAATCAAAGATACTTCTATACACTTTGAATAATACTGAAGAAATAAAAATTGTTCTTGTTTGGTAAAAATCAGTGGCTATAAAGCAAGTCTATTTTTAATCTTCTTTAGATTTTATTCTGTCATTCTTTAATATGTAGCGACATTAGAATTGTGGCTGTTTGTGTTTTCTGGAAGCTTTTTTTGGTACACAAGTAGTTAACTGTAAAGCCAGCTGTAAGGAGGGAGAGGCCTTAATGTGAGTAAGTTTAGTTTACATTGTTGGTGGCTAAAGCCAGTAGAATCTTTACTTGTAAATAAGTCCAGTGCTTTTTCTTTGAGAAGATTGATTTTTTAATAGAGAAATCAAATCTCCACTCTCCTTGATGTTTTTTGTAAAACTTAATCGGACGTCAGGTAACATGGCACTTGAATTTCTTCAAGCGTTCATTTGACGTCCAAACCTGAACTGTTTTTCTTTTCACGGTAATTAGAAAAAATGCAACAAGATGAATTCTTGTTTATTTTGGGGCTACTGCAAATAACAAAATGTCTGTGGCTTTGAAGAATTGACTGAGTATTCAGAAGAAATGGGTTATAAAAGGTCATTTTTGAAGATATTACAAGGTTAGAAAGATCGACACCACCCACTGTATTTCATTTTCCAAACTGGCAAAGGGTTAACGTGAAGCTTTTGCCTTATTTTATTCGTAGAAACTTTGTATCTATGTCAGGAGAGTTAAAGATTGGTAAACCTGCAATAGCCAGCCAAATGTTGAATCTAAAACCTTAGGGGGAAAAGAATTATGATTTGTTTTAAAATATTATAATCCCTTAATTTAGAACTTGTCTGGGTGTAATGTTTCGTATAAATGTAGCCAAATTACAGTGTTGATTTGTAAGAGATGTGATATCTTTGGATGGAGCAACCTGATTAAGAAGCATGTAGGGGATTACGTTGTCACTGGATTAGTCTGCTAATAACTTTGTTAGGCTGAAGTAAATGCTTGTTGGACATGTTGACTGCTAAGCAGTCAGGGTTGTGGGTTATGAAAAAAAAGGCCCTACAAGTGGGATATTTTTGAGGAATTATCTCTCCTTCACCCTTCTTGTATAAATATAATTTATGAGGGGAAATCAGTTACCATCCCATAAATGAATAAAACAGAACTTCGCTCTTTATTAGTGATCTTGTAATCAATTTATCACTTAGGAATCAAAAAAAATCAAAACATAAATGTCGAATTTTCATATTTTTTGAAAAGTTATTCTCTCTCACCCCTGTCTAAAGATACAAATTGTCTTTTCACAAATTAATTCTGAGCAAAATTCAAACAGCAAGTCTTTTTTGATAGTGCTCACCCCAAGAAAAGAAGAATTTGGATGTTTTACCTGAAAAAATGAGAATTTATTTTATGCCTGTCTAAGTCTTTTCATGTCAACTTTAAATTGTTCATGTCAGGGGAGAAGGGAAACCTGCTGTTCATACTAAGGGACTAGTATTCTCTACGAAAAAATAAATTAAAGCTGCAGTGCCCCTTGACTAATAGGGTTCCCTTCAGGGAAGAGATGTCGGGATATGTAGTGATAGTTTTCTGATCTTGAAGGCATAGCTAATCTGTGCCCATTGTCTGGACCTTAGCTAACCAAGATTTTATGTTTGAGATTTAAATATCTTAATAATCAAAAAGTCCTAAAACAATGCTGGCATTTCGGTACTTTTGTTTAAAGAGCAAAATCCAAGAAAAGAAGCAAGTTAGGACTGCAAATTATGGGAGGAAGATATCCAGGGCTGAAACAGCTATCAAAAAGCCTTTGTTGTAAACAGTGAAGTAATTACTTAATGTTTTCAAGGGCATCTCGTGTTTTATTGAATTATTCCTCCTCTTGGAAAAAAAAGTTTTCACAAAACAAGATGCTGAAAAATGCGGAACAAAATACTGTAAAAACCTAGCTGCAAAATTCGGCTGGCAAGTTAATGCACCTCTCTCTGGCTTGTCGATATTTTATAAAGAAAGTTCCAGTCAATAGGTTTTTGATGCACTGAAACTGGATACAAAGCTTTCCTCAATCAACAGTTAAGCTTTTGTTGGCAAATAGTGCTTTGCAAGGAAAGAGTCATAGGAAATAGAAATAAGATTTTGTCCTTCTTACAATCCGTACAAGACAGATGATTAGGATTTATTGGATTTTACGAAAGAAAATTGGAACCTTAAATTATCTGCATTTTTTAATTTGGGAGGCACAACAATTAAATTACTTCATTTCTTGTAAATTAAAGTATAAATATAAGTAAAATACTTTTAAATTTTTAATTGTGCATATATAGATAATATGTAAATACTGTGTTGATAATTTGCCGGCTCTAATATAATAAATGATCAGGAAACTCTCAAATGCTTTTTTTAAGTTTAATGAATCCCTGTAAACTTTTTGTGGTTTAGTCTTCTCGTTTCCGTAAATTATTGGACATTTGAAAGTTTTCAAATGGTGGCTACTTTTTGAAAGCCAACATAAGGAATTTTTAAGGTTGAGTAGTTGCCTGGAAAAGATGAAGTTTAGTTAGTTTTTTTGGATCAAAGGAATGTGAGAAATTTGTAGTGTACTATTGTATAGCTTCTAGATTATCATCAAGTTTTCAATTATTACACTACTTTTTTTTGTAGAGGATTGAGGATTTTCTTTTAATGACAAATTTGATTTGTGCACAGTTCAATACTTACCCATGGTTATTTTGTAAAACAGATGTGTGAGGTAAAACTGAAAGAAGATAAAACAAAAAGAACTGGAAGTTAAGGCTTTCAGGCAATATAGATTTGAACAGGAAGATACAGAGTTTCCACCATTCTAGAACAAAATAGCTAACATCAAAATCTGATGAGAAATGTGTGCTTTGCTGGCAGGTAGCTATCTAACACTCTGTTCACGACAGGGCTCTTGGTATTTGAAGGTTACTTGATTGCTAGTTTGTATCCTCTCACAAGTTAAGGGGACATACGATTATGAAGACGTCAGATAAGAGACCAGGCAGGCGAAAAGGGAGAAGCACTCCAGATGAGGTCCTATGGGATCGAGGGAGGGTCATTCATGTACGACCATGTGTATGTGCCTGACAGACTGTGAAATGGTGCGTTGTTGCACGGCTGTGGTGCACCTGGGCCCTTCAGTTGTGATTGATTGGTTTGGTCATGTGTAATGGTCCCATCTGCTCCATGTTGTTTTCTTTTACTTATAAACAGCATTCCCAGCGGCTGAAAGTATATGAGCTGCATTTTGTCATCTTCACTTATAGTCAAACATAGCTGTGTGGGTAAGATATATAAAGTCCATTTTAAGCATTGCTATTTTAATTTTGTTCCCCTCTCTCCCTCTCTCTCTCTCTCATGCTCTCTTTTCTGCACTCCTTAAATTTCTTTGGACAGTTGAACTGTGAAGGGCTGTTATTTTGTGTGTGTGTGTGTGTGTTTTGAATATTAGGGGAAAAAAAATTGAGTGGGGGGCTTTGTAGAATCTGCATAATGACTCTTACGGCAGTGAGGAGTTTTTTGTAACAGAGCCAATACTTAATTAAAGCGCTGACATCATGGTGTTATAATTAAGCGTGGCATTAATTAAGCTAGAAAAACGAATAGTTTTTTGGGAGAGCAGTGGTATTGTGCAGACATTTGTTTATGGAACAGAATAACGGAATTTTAAAATCTTTCTTCTTCACTTCCCCATCCCCAACACCAATACAATTTCAGAACAACCGAACTACATGAAATTCCATCTCCCAATTGTTGAATTGAGTTTGCTACCTAGAATTAGTACTAAAATGCCGATCGGATTTATGCATCCTCATAGCTAATTACGCATCGGAGAGCATCGACAGCTGCATTCATCATCATAAAATGTAATAATTAATGACATTCCAACAAAGAAAAATATGTAAATGAGAGCTCATTAGCATTTTCATATTCAGCTTCGATAATGCTTTTGCTGACAAGGTTGTAATTAATGAAAATTCATGTTGTAGTCAGGAGATTGGAGCAGTTTCATTCCACTCACAGTTCGCAATTGCTAGAATTAGGAGGAGAGAAAAGGGGGGTATCTTTGCCAATGTGGAGAGAGTGAGCTATAGTATCAACTGGAAATTGGAAGTGAAGTCTCTCCTTGACAAGATTTCTAGGTTTTTAGTGCATTAATTTTTTTCTTGAAGTTTAGCAGACTTTGAAAGAAAGAATTGGGTTACATTTCTTTAACCGAACTCTAGATCTCTCCCTTTCTGGAGCACTTTTAACAAACCTAAACACTTCTGAAGGAAAAAAGTTTGAAAGTTTATTTAGTCGCACATAAGGCTTACATTAACGCTGCAGTGAAGTTACTGTGAAATCCCCCTTGTCGCCACACTCTGGTGCCTGTTCGGGTCAATGTGCCTAACCAGCAAGTCTTTCAGGAGGAAACCTGAGCACCTGGAGGAAACCCACTCAGACATGGGGAGAACGTGCAAACTCCACGCAGACAGTGACTCAAGTTGGGAATTGAATCTGAGTCCCTAGCGCTGTGCAGCAGCAGTGCTAACCATTGTGCCACCATGCTGCCCTGAAGCTGAAGCTGTAAGAATGGCACTTTTGTTTCTTCCTGAAAACAAATTTTCAAAGCTACCTGAAAGTACAGTAACACAGCATGATTTTTATACACTTCTAATCATCAAGTCTGTCACTTGGTTAAAGCCCTTTTTTTAAACTTTCTAAACTGTTCATATTTGCAGATACGGAAAAAGTTACCCTTGTGGAGAAAATCCTTGCAAGCTCTGATTCTCACTATATAACTATACTGAAAATCCTGTATAGTACTGTATGTTGATGTAACATGTTTCAAAAAATATTCAGTCTACAACTATCAGTGCAGACTATGTTTCCTGAAAATGCTAAGATATAATTTTATTGTTTCATATTTTGGTATTCTTATACCAGCACCAAACCTCATACTTGTTGCAGATATGGATATCAAAGTACCACTAATAGGAGGGTACTATATTTACTGTATGGAATAAGATTTGTGCTAGAATTTATAACCAGGGTCATCACACAATCAGGTGCATAATAAGTCATAAGAGTCACGGTTCGGTGATTTCAAAACACTTTAGAGTACAGAATGTTACTAAATCCGGTTCAGCATGTAGTAGTGTGCGGCAGTTACAGTTCTGTGTAAGTATTTCATGAGAGAGGACTGCATTGAGCCCCTGACACGTTTCAGCTGAATTTATCAGTTACTTCAGGAATATTGTATCCTCTTCAGCAAGCAATACAACCATGTTTTTGTTAGTGGTTTTGAAATAACAATTAGTGTATAATTCTATATTCCTTCTTATGCTTAAAAGTATTTTTTCTCCAAATTTCTCACTCTGTTATTAAATTTCTTTTCAACGTTTGAGTGTTAACTCAATTCTGAAAACTTTTAATATCAGTTATCTAATATAAATGTAGTTCCACTGCACCAGTCAGCAGAGGTGTGTCAGTGATTTCAATAAGCACGTGAGTAAGCATCATGATTTACTGGTTGCTTGTATTATTGGACAAGCGACCAGGAGATGGGGGATCATATAAGCATCCACAGGACCGTATATGCATGCATGGAATTTACAAGTCTTTGAATGACACCAAGATGTTAACTGATAATCATCGAATCACAGAATCCCTACAGTGCAACAGGAGGCTATTTCGCCCATCGAGTCTGCACTGATTCTCCAGCAGAGCATCTTACCCATACTCACTCCCCGCCTAACCCTGTAACCCCACACATTTACCCCACTAATCCCCCTAACCTACACACCTTGGGACACTAAGAGCCAATCCACCTATTCTGCACATCTTTGGACTGTGGGAGGGAATCAGAGCTCCCAGGGGAAATCCACAAAGACACAGGGAGAACATGCAGACTCCACACAGACGCTCAACCAAGTCTAGAATTGAACTCGAGTCCCTGGCATTGTGAGGTAGTACTTCTATCCACTGTACCACCATACCGCCCATAAGGTGGTCATCTGTTTTCAGAAGTGTTTAAAAGAATTGTTTAAGTATAGTGTTGAAAATTAGGTATAGTCATACTACACACAGCTGCTAATGGGCAGCGCAGGGCGAAAGAGAATGGTGTCATAATTAATGCCAAATTGCACAGTGACATGAATTAGCCAGGGTTGGAGATTATACATTTTTTTTTAACAATGGGATTCTCAAGATATAGAGTAATAAGAATTGGGAACATAATTATGTTGTGGCTAACTCGACCAATGTTGCAGAGCAGTTTTACTCTTTGTGTTGAATGTGTTTCTAAATTTCTGTCCCACCTTTACTTGATGATGGAGGTTTATATAAGGGTTTTTTTGCAAGAAACAGCAATAAATTGACTTATTTCACTTTGACGCTTTTTTTACTATCGTACATGGGCAAATTAATTAGTTCCACATAAGTTATGGTGTACTCCAGATGGAAGATAATTTAATGTTACATTTAAGCATATGTTTCATGAAAGGGTGGAAAATAAGTAAAATTTGAGCCTAATCTCAGAATTTCAGTTTGAAATGATAATGCATCGATTTACTTTGGCTGCATTTCCAGCAATTTTTGCTTTTTGTTTTAGAAAGTTGTTTTATTTCCTCTTCTTTGGTCCTGTCTGAAGTGGGAGCTAGTCTGCTTCTATGCCCCATGCCAGTGTTGCTCTGTAACTAACACCAGGAAAATTGCTGTCCCTTTAATTTCTTGTAGGAACATGCCAGGTGGCTCATTCCAAGTCTCTCGAGTAATATGGCAGAAGTTGTAAGATCACTGCTTTAGGTATTGAGGGTTGAAACCTCTGACATTGAATTACAGATTTGCAAAACTATCATATTATCTTTTATGAAAGCTTTTCATTTAAGTGACTGGGTGACATTGGAAGAGGAATAGGAGGAATAAATTCTAATGGGAAAGATCTGGGTATTTTATTGCCAAATAATTAATCCCCATTATTGATTATGCAACAAAGAAGTAGGTAATTTCGCTCATTGTGTCTGCTAGGACTTTGACATCAGCTTTCATTGCATTGCAGTTGGGTATGACTGATGAAGTTTTGCTTCGATTATGTAGCAATTTGGTGGGACCACACCTACAGTCCTGTGTACAGTTTTGGTTACGTGAAATTTTGAACACCTATTTAAATCTCTCCTGAATCTTCTCTGCTCTAAGAAGAACAATTTCACTTGTCCACTCTGTCCACATGACTGAAGTCCCTTCTGTCTGGACCATTTTATAAAATCTCCTCTGCACCTCCTCCAAGACCTCCACGTCCTAAAATATAATGCACAGAATGGAATGCCTCCAACTAAGGTCAAATTTGTGGTTTTTAAAGCTGCAATCTAACTTTCTTGCCTAAATTAATAAATCCAAAGTTCCCATGTGCCTTATTTTGACAGTCTCCTCTTATTCTTCCTTCCAAAATGCATCACTTCACATTTCTTACATGAATCCCAACAGTGGAATTATTTTATTGAATACTTTGTTTTTTGCAGTTCACTAAAAGTGTGCAGAGAATCAAATGTAATAGTAATGAACTAGTACTAGTGACATGTGGCTGGAATTGCTGCCACTTCATTATTTATTGTATAGATCAATATAGTGCAGTTATTTGTTACTAACCATGGATGTCAAATTATTTTCTGCTAATGCAAAACGAAAAAGTAGATAAGAGTAAAAAGTGATATTTCTCATCAATCATTTACCATGAAGTTTGGCTTTTTATTTCTCATTTTTGCCAAACTGAGATTCTTTTCATTCCTGCAGTTTCGCTTATCATTCTGTTTCATAACAGTTCATTTTAAAAGCACGAATAAGCTCTCATCCAAATGCAGCAAGTTACAGACATGCTATGGCTCTTTCAGTGCATTCTATACTTTCAATATTCATCTAAATTCTGTGGTAATTTCCTGCCCTGTCTTCAAATGAAAGAAAATGTTCTGGGATTGAACCTCAGTTCCTTCCCACGTGTGAGCAACTGCTTTTGTGTTTGTTTCACACCAGTAGAAAGAACTCATAACATACCAGTTATTGTTAATTCTCCCCCCCCACCCCCTCTTATTTATGTGTTCATTGTTGTTTTAGAATCAGCTTGTAATTTTTAAAAAATCTGTATCTGTATTGCAGTCAATTAAATGTTTTATTTTGAAGAATTCTCTTTCTTATTAAGGCCTAGCATTGATTCAGTACTGTTTCTCCAATCAGAGTCTTTCAAAAGAGTATGTTTGTTCATGTTACTGGTTGTACTTAGAAGGTGCATTACCCACTACTGGGCTTTTTTTTGCAGCAGCAGACACCGATCAGTATGTGCACAATGTCTTCCCATATCACATAACATCTTGCAGTGCACAGCTTGCTTCTTATGAATACTTGAAATGTTAGAAAATGATCCTGAAAGGGCACCAGTACTGATTTTCTGACATAGGGGTCTTGTTTGCATTCGAAACATAAGCATTTCAGGGCAGGAAATGTGCTCATTGGTAGCAATTCTCAACCCAGAAGTACTTAAGTTCCAATAAATTGCAGTTCCCAGCACCTTCTATCAAACTTTCTCTGTGATTCACAATTTTCAACAGTTTCTGGCCAGAATTGTGACTTTGACTGGATTTGGAGTCGTTCCCATGGTGTACATGTGCTGGAACAAAATCCTGATTGGGAGGGGAGAGCAAATGAAAAATCATTGGTGTAGAGCTGTTAGTTTTATTCTACTGCGTAACTGTAGAGAAATTGATATTTAATAGTTAGTTTATAATCACTCAATGTATGTTACTTGATTTAAACATTAATTTCCCTCCAGTATTTTGACCAGAAATATTCTATGCTACAAGTCCACCCCAAAAATATCAGTTTCAGAGAGTGTGAGAACAGAAATCTGAAGCCCTTCCCCAAGGCATGTTTTCTTTGACCTAATTGCAGACCACACTGGTACATTCTGAATTGGTCCAGGTTGATAATATGAAATTGCCTATTCTAAAAACCATTACCAAAGCAGATTTTGATGTCTGTATCTGCTGAATCTTTCTTTCTCCTGTAATTTCCCTGGATTTTTTTTCTAGGGGAAGCTTTATTGATCTGGTATTTGAAAGCCTAAATCAAGTTTCCTTGGGCTTTATGAGAACTGATATAGCAATCCCAGGAACACACAAGAGACCATGTTTCACCCACAAAGAACCATCTGTGACTTTCACAGTTGGTGATGTGTGGTGAGTCCCAAGTTATGCAAGAACCCTGAAAGTTTACTGAATGTTCCACGAAACCGGAGCATCCAGAAGAAACCCACACAGACACAGGGTGAACATGCAAACTCCAGTCACCCAAGGCCTGAATCGAACTCCAGTCCCTGGCACAGAGAGGCAGCCGTGCTAACCACAGTGCCACCCAGGATCATTGATCCCAGGTGGCATTTTCCAGTCTTGAGGCAGGCATGACCGAAAAATCCCACCCCTTGGGTGAAAATGGCACTTGATGGTGATACCTTTGTAAGCCTATAAAGAGAAGCCGATCTGTTTGTGTATAGTGTGGATTAATATAAGAACATAATAAGAACATAAGAAATAGGAGCAGGAGTAGGCCATCTAGCCCTTCGAGCCTGCCCCGCCATTCAATAAGATCATGGCTGATCTGTCGTGGCTCAGTTCCACTTTCCCGCCCTCTCCCCATAACCCTTAATCCCCTCTCTTATCAAGAACCCATCAACCCGCTTCTTAAAAATATTTAGCGAGGCAGCCTCCACCACTTCAACGGGCAGAGAATTCCAGAGATTCACCACCCTTTGAGTGAAGAAGTTCCTCCTCAACTCCGTTCTAAACCGCCTCCCCTTTATCTTGAGGCTGTGACCCCTAGTCCTACTGTCTTTTTTGAGCGGGAAGAGTCTCTCCACCTCTATCCTATCCATCCCATTCATCATCTTATACGTCTCAATGAGATCTCCCCTCATTCTTCTAAACTCTAACGAGTACAAGCCTAGTTTATTCAGCCTCTCCTCATAGCTCAATCCCCTCAACTCCGGTATCAGCCGAGTAAACCTCCTCTGCACTCCCTCCAGGGCCAAAATATCCTTGCGCAGGTGCGGCGCCCAAAACTGCACACAGTATGAAAATAAAATAGATGTAGACCTCTGTAATGGTGAGTTTGAGTGCAAAAAGAGTCTATGTAACATGCCAAGTGATTTTGAGTATTAGCTAATTAATGCCTTGAGGTGTAAATGTGCCTGTAGGATACTTTGCTATATGGACGTACTTGTTAATAATATTAGCTCTATTTATTTATGCTAAAACAATCCCAGTTGATGTTAGACCTAAGCAGGAAAATTGCAGAATGGAATCCTGGCTCAAAAGCGCGTAACTTCTATGTTTTTTGGGAAAACGCCAAGGAACAGAGTCACAGGACCACTGATTAGTTTTAACAACAAAATAAAGACATTTGTTAAACATGAAAAATTGGATTATGATACAATGCTCCATTAGTGTCACAAATATAAACAGATTTTAAAGTTAACACAGTTTACGAAGCACGGTCTCAATAACACAAAATCCCTTTAAACACAGATTGGCTGTGTCAAAACACACACTCCACTCTGAACCCAAGTGAATGTCTGTGGATTTCTCTTCAGAATCCCCACAGAATATTGTCACATGGGATTTTCCAAAGTCCACTTCCAAAAAGCATGCTTTAAAATCTTCTATCACAATAATGCTTCCCATTAGTGGTTTGCATTCTGAAATCCAGTCTAGGGTTTCCAAATGACTATTTTAAACAAAGCCTCTATTCCACTTACTGCAATGAATCCAGTATCCAGGTTTTCCTCTTCCCCACTAGGATTTCTTTGTCTTGACTGTTATGTCAACAACTATTGAGTTAGAGGAGACAATCTTACCAAACAAATTCTAAGCGCCGAATGAGCGTGAAAACAGGAGAGTTTCAAATGCATTTTTTCAGTGAGGGAAGCATTCAAATCTTAACTTACTTAGAGAAAAAAATTAGGTAAAGTGTGGTTCTCACCAGTAAGGGGAGTGGATAGTCTATTCATACTGAGAAGCCAGCTGCTGATTGCTAGAGGGCGCTATTGCACATGCATACAAGATTGTCACTCCCCCAGACATTGCTTCCCCCACCCCTCCAGATGGCCCCCTCGATTGTGACCACCCTCGCTCAGATCGCGCTCCCATCAAATTATGCTTCCCACGCAGCTCCAATACCTTCCCAGCCCAATTGCCACCTCCATTCATTGCCCCCCAGTCGATTGCTGCCCCCATTACTCCCCTCTCCGGCCGACTGCTGCCCCTGTTCACCCCCCCGTCGATCACTGCCCCGCTCACTCCCCCTGGTTGACCATCACCCTGGTGATCTCTTATGCAGAGTGTGCACCTCCCCATGCACTGCCTCCTCTTCAGGACCAGACCCTCCCTTTAATCCAGCCCCTCCCCTTAAGCTGCCCTATGACAGCCTGGAACCCTGGCAATGCCAGGCTGCTTGGTGGGCGCTGCCACGGTGCCAGGCTGCCAAATGTCACTGGCCCATCTTCTGACTACCTGGGGGTCCTCAGTGGCCTCTGATCCTACCAGGGAGGCCATCACTTCATGTCTGCGTTTCTGGGCACCATATATAGCCCTCACCAGTGAGGACCTCCACTGGCAAGTCCGTTAAGGCAAGTGAACCTGGGCGATTATGTCCTGGGCTCGCTAATAATATTTAAATTATTATTTAAATATTAAAATCAGCCTCGCACCCGTCCCAGGAGCGAAGCTGATTGTACCAGCAATTTGGTGCTGGTATAATCATGTGAGGTGAGCAACCAGGTGTGAACCTGGTTTTTCACCTTTCTCCTGATCTTACCAGCTCGCCAAGCTAATTGACTGTGCCCCTCGATTCTATTAAGGTGACATCAAACTTTTGCTTTACCTCTGAAGTCTGCTTTCCCACTTTAATTCTGGCTACTGCAACTTTCATTCTCTTTCACTCCCAACACTTCGTCTGCTTCCCCCTTTGAATTGTCCTCTGAATAATACTTTGGTCTCTGTTCTCTTCAGTTTTCTTAAGACGTTCTTTCGGTCCCAATTCCCTCATTATCTGGACTGTATCTGGTTCTTTGAGAAGCCTGCCTCTCCACAGATCACTTGTCTTGTCCAGGTTCTCCTGGAAGAGTTGAGAGATGTTCTGTCCCTGTGTACTACCTTCAACTGCAAAATGTCCAGCTAAAATTAAACTCAAGAAAACCTTTCTACTTTAAAGGCCCCCAGTTGCTAAACAACCATTGCTATTCCTGCAAACCTATTTACTCTTGTTAAAACCCAGACCAGAAACTCCAAGATATTTTATGAAGGTAGCTTAGACCCTAAACTTTGCATTTGAATTTGGCACAGGTGAGCACAATGTATTTTACTCCAGATCTGATTCAAATGACCCACTAGAAAGTTTTTATCAAACAAAGTTTATTTAAGAATGCGGTTAGGATATAATAAATATATTTAGCATACCTTTTACCAATTACAAGAATCAAACATGATATAGTATAATCCTTAACAGCTAACTATCTCTGATGACCTAAGTCAAACAACACCCCAAAAACATGCGCCCCTTTCAAGACTCGGCACAAAAAGCATATATGCTCACATGATGCTGAATTTTGCAACTTTTTAACACCTGCTGTGTCTTTCGAATGTCAGATTAACACTCTCAATGCTTCCCAGTTCTGGAACTTTCCAAAAAAGCCTCTGGACAGAGTGAGACAGAGACACTGCTGGCCTCTACCAGTTTCTTGCTAGCAACTCACAGATAGCAGACTTTCGAACTCCAGAGAGAGGGGAAAACAAGAGATGCTGCTTTCTGCCTGGCGTCCAAACAGTATCTGAGAAAAATGAAACTAAAACTCTTGGATTTTTTTTGTGGAAAAATCTGTCCCCAGGCAGCACCTGACCCGCTGTCAATCATGCTCCATGCCACTATTCAAAAAGGATCATAAAACCCCAGGACACTGCGTTAGCCCAGGTTGAAAATAAACATGATTTCCATTATATTGCTGCAGTTACAACTAGAGGACACCAGTTGCAGACAAAATGATGCCAATAAAATAAAACACCAGGAGCTCAAAAACCTACAGCGAAACATCATTAAAATACATTTCTTGAAGGCATAGTATCATCACACTCTTCACACATTAACTCTTTCTAAGCACAATAGAAACACATTTGGGATTGAAACCAACCCCCATACACTAAGCACCTTTGTCATAAGAACATAAGAAATAGGAGCAGGACTAGGCCACCTAGCCCCTCGAGCCTGCCCCGCCATTCAATAAGATCATGGCTGATCTGTCATGGCTCAGTTCCACATTTCCGCCCTCTCCACATAACCCTTAATCCCCTCGCTTATCAAAAACCCATCAACCCGCGTCTTAAAAATATTTAGCGATATTTGTCCAGCATGAAAATAACAGATTTTACCCTTCCAGCACAGAAACATTAAGTTAAATCCACTTGAAATTCCCATCTTATGTCTAATGTTTACAATACAAATATAAACCTTTTGATGTTACTTTTGTTTTCCTAATACAATTGAGTTTTAGAGAGAGGAAATTGAAGGAATGAATATATGGTTCTAATTGGCAGGAAAACCTTTATCTTAAAGTGCAATATGTAAACCATTGATTCACTGGGATTTGATGTACTGGTGCTGTTACTATATTTGCAGATACTGCTAGATCTTGGACAGAGTCCACAGTATGTCTGCCACATGTTGCCTCAAGTTGTGGGCTGTGAAATTGGGCTGAATGATGCCCATCGTTTGAACTCCATGGGTGCTGTTCAGGGTCCAAAATGGGATTTGTCCACAATTCCGCCATGAATTGTGCTGGATGTTATATGGTGGAAGCATTAGTGTGTGTATGATTAACACGTGCTGGAAGGAGACAGAGTATGCGAATCATAACATCAATTATTATACAACAGTGGGTTTATAACAGTGATGTCAGCCTGTGCAGCAAAATCATCCAGGCTTCGTAGGTGGCATGTGCTCTCTTTTACCATGAGTGAACTAGCACTGGGGGATGGGCTGAGGCTGTGCCTCAATCGGCATCGGGTTGGTCCTCCGATGCCTTCACTGACCCCCATAAAATGTTATAGCGGTTGGATTGGGCAACTAGTTTATGAGCACAACCCTTGCCTAACCTTCCATTCTGCCAGCAGGGCAGTGTAAAATTCAGCTGATTGCTCAATTATAGTTTTCCTGTCAAACCCTGGCTCAATTTCACCATGAACAGATCCATTCTCACCACATTGAATTTAACCCTCTTCCAATTTAGACGTTCTACTTTTGATTGTTCATTGCTGTTCACCACTGCCACCTTATCATGATATGATCACTCTTACCAAGTATGCTCCCACTGACACTTGGTCCACCTTTTTCCCAAACAGCAGATCCAGCAATGCTTCCTTTCTAGTTGGATTAAGAACAAAATGGTCAAGGAAGTTTTCCTGAATACATTTCAGAAATTCCTTCCCACCCTTTCCCTTTACCCTAATATTATCCCAATTTATATTTGGGCAGCTAAAATCATGTGTCTCTTTCTCACCATTTGAAGGTATACAAAATTCTTCCAGTAGTATTAGCATCCGCTTTCTGCTTGTCAGCTCTAATCAAATGATTCTGTCCTCAAAGATATAGGCTATCTCCCGTCCTGTCCGCCACAGGAATCATAATAGGTGGGACACAGATCATGAAAAGATCCGTTGACCTCAGGTGGAATTTTCTGGCCTTGGACGAGCGCGACCTGAAAATCCCATTCATTCTCTCTCTCCAACATTACATAATCCCTAATCAGTATTGCTGCCCCCCTCTCCCTTTTCCTCTCGCCAATTTATTCAAAACACTTTGGGTCAGATTTTCCAGCCTTGTTTGCCTGAAACCAGAAAATCCCACCCGAGATCAACAGTTATTTCCGTGGTCCGCCCTTTGCCAGTTCCGATTCTTGGTGGGCGGAGCAGTAAAACCCACACTTTGTATTTATAAACATTAAGGACTCAGTCCTCATAGTTCTTAATGTCACACCTCCTCTATTGCCACTACATCATCTTCCCACATGACTGTTGACTGATAGTTTACCAATCTCCCCACTCTTCATCTTTATGCATACTGCGCATCCTAAATCTTTGTTTTCCTTAATGTCCTTCTTAGTGTGTTCTTGTATAAAATGGAACTACTTCCTTCTCTAATACTATCCAGCACACTCACTCCTTTATGCATCTTATTCTTCTTTTCTACTTCCTTATACTGTTGCTCTCTACACACCCCACCACTGAGCCCACAACTAATTTAGTTCAAATCTTTCCCAAATACTCTAATGAATCTACCTGCGAGGACTTTGCCTCTGTCCTGTTAAGGTGCAACCTGTAACTTTTGAATAGATGCTCCAGAACTGATCCCAATGCCCCAAAAATCTGAAGCTCTTTTCTCCTACATCATGCTTCAATCCATGCATTGACCCCTCCTGTGCTCCCAACTAGTAAGCTGGAAATTACTACCCGGCATGAGGTCCTAGTTTTTAACTTCTTCCCCTAGCAGAATGCCTAACTGTAGACTACTATACCTGCCCACTCTCTGTCATTGGTGCCACAACTTGTGGCTCATTCCCTTCTCCCTGCAGAATGTTCTATCTCTTCATAATATCCTTCATCCTGGCATCAGGAAGACACCTCAACATGTAAGAGTCACCAGTTACAGAAACTTCTGTCTGTCCTTCTAACAATGACAACCATATTTCTCTGCTTTGGTGTTACCCAGCTTTTGTAGTATTTCTCATTGATGCTATAGTCTGAATTGTTCTCCTTCAGGTTGTCATCTCCACCAGTCATATGGCATATGGAATGCTGGCTTTCATCAGTCAGGGCGTTGAGTCTAGGAATTGGAAAGTCATGTAAGACCAAAAGACTATAAGACATAGAAGCAGAATCAGGCCATTCGGCCCATCAAGTCTGCTCTGCCATTCAATCATGGTTGATATTTTTCTCATCCCCATTCTCCTGCCTTTTCTCTGTAACCCCCAATCCCTTTATTAATCAAGAATCTATCTATGTCTTAAAGACACTCCACAGCCTTCTGCGGCAAAGAGTTCCACAGATTCACCACTCTCTGGCTGAAGAAATTCCTCCTTATCTGTGTTGCAGCTTTGTAAGACTTTGATTAGGCTGTATTTGAAGTATTGTGTACAGTTCTGGTCACCACACTACTGGAAGGATGTTGATGCATTGGGAAGGGCGCAGAAGAGATTTATCAGGATGTTGCCTGCGTTGGAGGATATGGACTTTGAAGAAAGGTGGAACAGATTTGGAATGCTTGAAACACGCTGCCGGAGGAGGTGTTAGAAGCAGATTCTATCACAATGTTCAAGTGGCATCTGGATAGATACATGAATAGACAGGGAAGAGAGGGATATGGACCACATAAGTACAAGAAAATATTAGATTAGAGAGGCATCTGTGTCGGCACAGACTTGATGGGCCAAAGGGCTTGTTCCTGAGCTGTAATGTTATTTGTTCTAATCGTCTCCAGTTCTAAGCATTGGTTATTGACTGGCACATACCTTGAAAAAATTATGTACTTCCTGCCTTTCTCTACTCTTCGAGTGGCCACTAATTTACTATCCTGAACTCTTATTGCCTCTGGACCTACTCTTGGATTGTACAATCCAAGGAATTCTCCTGCTGCCTGAAGCTCTGCAATGACCCTAGCTGCCCCTGAGCTTGAGTTTGAAATAGCTGAAGTTCCCACGTGGCACAGGAATTGCAAACAACAGGCTTCAACTTCCCATCCATAATATTAAAAAAATCTGTTCACCTTTTGGGATCTAGTTAATAACTTGATTTAACTATTAATTTTCATTAATATTTCTAGACCTCAGCTTTAATGTTAAATGTAAAACAAAACTACATTTTAGAAGGAAGTCAAGTGGCACAGTGTTTTGCACTGCTGCCTCACAGCACCAGGGACCCAAGTTCGATACCTGGCTTGGTTTACTGTCTGTGTGGATCTGCACGTTCTCCCCATGTCTGTGTGGGTTTCCTCTGGGTGCTCCAGTTTCCTCCGAAAGACATGCTGACTCAGTGCGTTGGCCATGCTAAATTCTCCCTCAGTATACCTGAACACTGCCAGAGTGTGGTGACAAGGGGATTTTTACAGTAACCTCATAGCAACATTCATGTAAGCCTATTTGTGACACTAATAAATAAACTTTACAACCTATAAAATCCTTAAAATCCCCTCACTCATCAAATTTTCCAAGTGTTGTACTCTGTAAAATTGGACTGCTAAAAAGTATGATCTTCTCACTAAGATACCTTGCTGAGAACTCTCAGGAGTACCACACCCCTTGGGCCATCAGCTTTATTGACTTGACAAAGGCCTTTGATAGCCTAGATTGGCCTTCACTCTGGAAAATTCCCACTTCAGATGAGGGCCCTCATGACATCCAATGAAGGATAGTTTCAGTTTTAGGAAAGGTGGTTGCATTGTGGTGTTGTCGTTGGACTAACAATCCAGAGGCCCAGCGTAATGTTCTTGGAACCTGGGTTCAAATCCCACCATGGCACATGGTTAAATTCAAATTAAATAAAAATCTGAAATTAAAAGTGTAATAATGATGATGAAACCATTGTCAATTTTCATAAAAACCCACCTGATTCACCAATGTCCTTTAGTGAAGGAAATCTGCCATCCTAATCCAGTCTGGTCTACATGTGTCTCCAGAGCCACAGCAATGTGATTGATTTCTAAATGTTCTCAGGGATGGTTAATCAACGTTAGCCCAGCCAGCGATGCCCACATCCCCTGAACAAGTTAAAACAAGATCTGTGAAAATTTCAGGTGCTGTGTCAGGGCAGAGATTGGTTACAGTGACAGGTCCCATGTGATGACTGGTGTTGGGGCAAGGTTACATCCTTTCCTCTCTTTTTGTAGTTGCCATTGACTGTGTGTTAAGGAAATCAACCAAAGATAATCTTGGATTGAAATGGATTAATGATCTAAGAAGAGCTAGGAAATTAGAATTTTGCTTCCCTCTGCTGATGCGTGCAGCAAGTGAACAACATAGTTAATGCTAGCTGAATGTAGAGAAATTAAGATAATGAGCAAGTAGCATAAGGATGGCCTCCTACCTGCATTGCAAAGAAAGGTTGGGTTAATCCTGCATTGTGAAGCCTGTACTTGTTTTCAAAGGTGGTCCAGTTTACCCACAGCAGCCTTTTGTGCCGCATTTTATGCTTATCTGAGATTTCAAAAAACTACGTCAGAATAATTTATAGTGGGCAGCCTGGTGGCACAGTGGTTAGCATGACTGCCTGAGAGCACTAGGGACCCAGATTCAATTCCAGCCTCAGGTGTCTGCCTGTTTGGAGTTTGCGTGTTCTCCCGTGTTTGTGTTGGTTTCCTCTGGCTGCTGTGGTTTCCTCCCACAGTCCAAAGGTTAGGTTGATTGACCATGCTAAATTGCCCCTTTGTGTTTGGGAATTAGGAATGTAAATACATGGGTTATGGTGATAGGGCCTGGGTGGGATTGTTGTTGGTGCAGGCTCAATGGGTTGAATGGACTCCTTTGGTACTGTAGAGATTCTATAATAATTTGAGCCTATGGCTCTTGTAATACAGTTTAGCTTCTTGCTCCCTTACAAAAAAGGTTAGCTGTCAATAGATCAACCTTCACTTCTCCAGGACAGTGTTGAGCCCTGATGATCCTTGTTCCATATATGCACTTTAGTGTTCTATGTACCTAGGAATTCAATTTTGTACTTAATGCAATCATGAAGTCGATGTACATGGTGTACTCTTCTGTAGACAGATAGCATGAATGAACTTTAAAAATGTAAGGAATTTGAATATAAGACTTTGAACAGAATTTATCATGTTGATTATATTGCCGTGTGCTACACCCTGGCAAGGTAAGGAATGCTAGATCTCACTCCACTTCTGCAGTGATCACTTCTTGGGTAACATTTCAAATTCTGGTTGGGTCATTTGCAAATTGCTGATCATCAGTAGTAACATAGTTATTGCTTGATGAACTTGGGAGAATGCCAATCACTTGCAGAATTGCAAGAAGTACTTCTATCTGTCGAACCTTCATCTAAGAATTACCTTCTGTGGTAGCTTCACATAGTCTGCATTCAGCACCGTGGCACAATGGTTAGCACTGCTGCCTCACTGCACCATGGGCCCTGTATTGGTCTCCTTATTCAAGGGAGGATGTAAATTAATTGAAAGCAGTTCAGAAAAGATTTACTAGACTAATACCAAGAATTAGTAGGTTGTCTTATGAAGAAAGGCTGAAAACAGTACGCTTGTGAGTGCTAGGGTTTGGAAGAGTAAAATTAAGTTGTCACTTCCATGAATCCAGTCTAATTAATGATGGCTAAAGGGCCAAAAAGAGGCTATCCAGCACTGACATGCAGCCCCTTGATCTGAAATGAGAGCTGATGATGTAGATATTAGCCTGTACCAAAATGGCCCAGAGACAAACCAGCACAACAGGTAGCAGGATATAAGAAACGACAAATGGAAGTTTTTTGAGAACTTGCAGTTTTCTGAGGGGAAGAAACCAAAATGTATTCTCCATAGGTGTCTACATTGCCATTCACAGCGAATAGCAGTTAGCAACGGGCTGTTCTTTTTAAGGAATTTCTATTCCAGATTTTAGAGACTGGTTTTTAGTTTTTGATCGGTCACTTTGCATTACAAATCCAAGTTATTGAAGTGGGATAACACTTTTACACAGGGTGAAAACCCAGGGAACTGCATCATATATATATTGGGAAACATGGTTCCTTCACTATAGATTATTGAATCTGATTCACTGAAATCTTTTGGTGATGTTTTAAGTAAAAATATTGCATAAGTTTAAAGTTTATTTATTAGTGTCACAAGTAGGCTAACATTAACACTGCAATGAAGTCACTGCGAAAATCTAGTTGCTACACTCAGCCATCTGTTCAGGCACACTGGTGGTGTTATATCAGTGTTTTTGTCACACAGATGATGTATCTTACACAATGACGCTACATCAATTCTATAGAAAATGCAGTCTGCAAAGAGTGTGGAGCTCTGATTACAAGGGATATTGTTTGTCCTGATGTTCTATAGAACAGTATTTTCTTATTAAATGAAATTGAGAATCTGAATTTCTGGCGATAAAAATAAAACTGCAAATAGTGGAAATGTATATCAGCACGTGAAATAGAAAGATAGCTTATTGTCTTGATTGAGTTTCTCAGAACAGGCACAGTCACATTAAAGTCCTTTTATTTAATAGACTAAAGAGGGTGAATCCGGATATTCTTTTGGAGACAGCTACAATAGTGCAATTGCCTTTCACTTTAATGGTTTTGTGGTACTGTAATTCAAGTTGCATATCAAAAAAAACTTGATTGCATTGTACTTTGACTATTTATTGGGTTTGTATGTTGTGTCTTAATCTTAAGTTGAAGCTTATTTATTAGTTTCACAGGTAGACTTACATTAACATTGTAAGCAATAAAATTACTGTGAAACTTCCCTGGTCACCACACTTTGGTGCCAGTTCAAGCATACTGAGGGACAATTTAGCATGGCCTATGTATCTAACTAACATGTCTTTCAGACTGTGGGAGGAAACCAGAGCACCTGGAGGAAAGCCACGCAGAAGTGAGGGGAATGTGCAGACTCCACATAGCAATGACCCAAGCCAGGAATCAAACCCACGTCACAGGCACTGTGCGGCAGCAGTCCTAACCACAGTGCCACTGTACCGCCCTTGGCATTTTGGCAATGCTATTCATCTTTAGATATTGTATGGCATGCAATATTCCTAAACTAAGAGGTTGATTAGTTGTCCTGCTCCTCAGTTTGACAATCTGTGCTTGAGTTAGCAGTTAGGAAATTAATAACTTCCAGTTTGAAAAAAAGGCTTATAAATGGGAAAAATAATACTCCTCATCGAGGAGAAGGTGCTTCCTTGTTTTCTACTTCCTAAGACAGCACAGTTAAAATTAGGAATTCACATGCAAAAGCAAAATGTCAGATCTCACTACTCTATGATATGTGGTAACTCAAAAGATCCATGTATCATTGAGTTAACTTGCCCTCACCATCCTCATCGAAGCACATCATGTCTTAGATTGACGCTTTAACCCATATCCTTAGTAGTCAGAGATGAGGATCGTAAAATTAAAGTTGTTCGCTGCTAATACTTAACTGCATAATTGAAACACAGGCTGAAAGATAAATGACCATTCCTTTAATATGAATGGAAAGTAAAAATTTATTTGAGCTACTTCACCGCAGCCACTGTTTTCATTCTGGGTTGACATATAAGCAATGCAACTTGTTGCTCATTTGTCTGACAGCATATTGTTCAAGGATAGCTGCGAAAGGCCAGCAATCATATCAAGGGTTATGGTACCCAATGTGAGTGGTTGCATATGCCAGTGATATAGGTCAATGGAGGATCTGCTTGGTTAATGATTTGGGAAGTTGTAATTTAGTTTATAAAATCGGTATGTTTTCATGGAAAAGGAAATACTCTCTTGTTGTCTATTTCTTTCACATTAAGACAAATCAGCAGTATTTTGCAATGAGTAGCCATGATGAAACAGCAATTTTTATTTTTTCTATGATGAATGACATCAACATAGATTCAATTATTAATTTACAGGACAAAAAAATACACAGCCAAGCTAACAGAGGTTTTAACGGTATATTCCCTTCTAGTGCTGACTACTGGTTTGTAAGAAGTGCAAAGTTTGTTGAGTCATTAATTACCATCGAACTGGATGGTGCTGAACATTTTTAAAGTAATGCCAAAATGGATTGATTTGTTGAATGCAAACATTCATAGTACTGCTAACTGTTTTATCATTATGGTAATCGAGATAAAGCTGGAGAACTTGTCGGTCTGTTTGATACTATGTTAGTTTCAATCTAATAAGTATAATGTATATTTATCTCTAATGCTTGTTCTCTTTCAGATTCTCTTTGGCATAATTTTGATGATCTTATTAACATTGGATTGAATTCAAATTAATGTTAAATTGCTTTTGATCATGCTAATATTCAAGATAATATTGCAGTCTTCGCTACTACAATATTTTAGCATAGCCTTACTTAAAATACAATTACACACGCTCTATTACAATAAATGCTTTTATGTAAGTGTCTTATTATGCCAAGCAACCAATGTAAATCTTTTCAATTGTGTTATAACTTTTAGATTTGTATTATCTTTTATTCAAAATTAGTGTGTGTGTGAATATACACATACATATATATATTATATTATAAGCCTGCTGCATCCTGCTGTTTTGTAGTTTCAGGTTGTATATTGAGCTTTTAGATGCAATTAGAATTGTGTTGCTTCAGGCAGTTCCCAGGCTACTTGAAATCTGAAATCTAACAAAACCCTGTGACCCTCTTCAATAGTGTTCTGAGAAAAGTGTTTGTTATTTGCCTTATCATTTCAAGATTTTTTTTAAAAAATGTGTATATGAATAAAAGAGAGATAATCTTGTAAGAAGGACTTTTAAGTTAATTGTGATGCATTTGCTGAGCTTCCCTATTCCATTGTCAGATACTCACTAATGCCATATGGTCTACCATGGAACATTTAACTTGTCAGAAATAATGGATTATTCTGGAAGAAGATTTTTGCTTTGAGCGGTGGTCTCCTTTTCCTGTGCTTTTTTGGTTTCAGCTTCAGGCTGCAAGATGAAGGATCATTTTGCAGAGTATGGGAGTATTGTACAGTCGATTCCCCTCAAGTGCATGACCTATTTGCCATGAAATTTTACACACATAAAGAGACATTATCTCTTTCCCCGCTCCCGGTACCCTTCCCCCCTCCCCCACCACTTTCAAAATGCTGGCCTAAGCCAGCTGTATATTTTTTAAAAATTAGAGTCTATGGTATACCATATCTGAATGCAGTACCAACTTCTGTCTTCTTAATGTTATTATTTGCTTTATTAGCCAAAAACCGAAGGAGTGTTGATTAGCATTGCAGCTTGCCATATAAAATTGTTAACTTTGCTCATCCTGTCAATCGTTTCCCTCTGTTTTTCTAAGATGCATTTATGTTGATTTGGCATGGGGGAAAAAATGAACAAAAATTAAGGGTGACTGTATAAATAATTTGAATTCATATTCTGTTTAGGTATCACAATCAAGATTTAAACTAAACTTTTTTTAGAAGAACCCAAGTTTCTTCCCAATTTACTCTGACCATAGTTTTGAGATATGTAATTCACCAAAGGGACTAATGATAATACACAAAATTCTGATTTATTGTGTTCTGTTAAGTTGCCAGTTTCCACTAACCAAATATTGAAATACAATGAGCCATTGTTTATTTAATGACAAATTGTTTAAGATGTAAATGTGTGCTGGGTAACCCTGGCATGCTTTGTTGTACTTAATTTCTTCAGAATGCCTTTTAACTTCTTCAGCGCAAATGATCAAAAATGAAGTCACAGCAGTGCATTTATTTGCAGTTGAACAGTGGTGCTCTTAATGTTTTGCATGGACCAGTTTTGGCTGTTGAAACAATGGCTTATTCGTGTTCCTTTAATTGTCCTATCAGTGCTTTTTTTTTCTGGAAGTCCTGCATTAATGGCAAGGGGCAACTATCTTGCTAAACTGATAGCCCAATAGTAATGGAGTAGATTCCATAATGGAAAACAACCTTATCAACAATTGTTGATTTTTTTCCTTCAAAACAAATTTGCAACTTCTCAGCAGCATTTGAGAAAGCAAATACATTAAAATTAATTATTTCTTTCTTGCTCTCTTTCTCTCTCTCTCTCTCTTTTTCTTTCTCCCATTGCCTCTCACTTTCTCTCTCCCCTTCTCTCTCCCTTTCTCTCTCTGTCTCTTTCTCTCTCTCTCTTTCCTCTCTCTCTCCTCTCTCTCTCTTTCCTTCTCTCTCTCTTTCCTTCTCTCTCTCTTTCCTTCTCTCTCTCTTTCCTTCTCTCTTTAGTTCTCTCTCTCTTTTCTTCTCTCTCTCTCTTTTCTTCTCTCTCTCTTCTCTCTCTTTTCTTCTCTCTCTCTCTTTCCTTCTCTCTCTCGTTCCCTCCCTTTCTCTTTTTCCCTTTTTTCTCTCTCTCTCATTCTCTCTTTTTTCTCTCTTTTTTCTCTCTTTTTCTCTCTCTCTGTCCCTCTCTTTTTATCTATCAATTTATACATGCTGTGGTCCATGACCTCACAGCCACCTATGACACAGGTTGGTATGTCTGCCTCCTGAAACTGGCAATCTCACCCATCCCTAGTGATGAAAAGCGTTGGAAGACTGTTGAACAATTGAATGTTCAGAATTTATCTTAGACATCCAAAAGACACATGGAAAAGACAAATCTGTGGAGTCTTCCAAGACTTTCTACTGGCTCCAACCTTGTGCAACCTGCATACGAATGATCTAAAAATTTCCTTTCTCTTCCTGAAAATTTGTATACCCAATGACATCTGGGTCTAGAGTTTAGAAGAATGAGGGGGGATCTTATTGAAACTTATAGGATACTGTGAGGCCTGGATAGAGTGGGCATGGAGAGGATGTTTCCATTAGAAAGAAAAACTAGAACCAGAGGGCACAACCTCAGGCTAAAGGGACGATCTTTTAAAACAGAGATGAGAAGGAATTTCTTCAGCCAGAAAGTGGTGAATCTGTGGAACTCTGCTGCAGAAGGCTGTGGAGGCCAGGTCAATGAGTGTCTTTAAGACAGAGATATAGAGGTTCTTGATTAATAAGGGGATCAAGGATTATGGGGAAAAGCTAGGAGAATGGGGATGAGAAAAATATCAGCCAAGCTTGAATGGCAGCAGAGCAGACTTGATAGGTTGAGTGGCCTAATTCTGTTCTTCTGTCTTACGGTCTTATGGAAACTCGAGCCTCCCTGACTTCGACACATTGGACCCTAAACAAAGATTTATCAAAATTTGTACGAAAGTGCAACAGAAAGTGACTCAAGCGAAGCCCTGCAAAAGCAGTATCCAACTTATTTCATCTTTACAGTGCAAAGGCCAATAAAGAGCTCAACATCCAAATGACAGCTACAAGTTAAAGCAGCACTCAAAACCATCGTACCTCGGAGTGACCCTACATGGGGTCCAGGAACACGTAAAACAATTACAACCAAGTTTAAGCCCAGAAACAACTTGATTGCCAAACTTGCCGGTTCAGCATGTGGTGCTGCTACTGTTACCCTTGGAACCTCAGCACTCGCATTCTCATACTCAGTAGTAGAATACTGCGACTCTTTTTGCTCAAGATCATCACATATATACACGCACATGCTCATAAATGTAAATGCACAAACAGAGTTGACACTCAGCTGAATGATACAAATGTGTATCATTACTGGAACGCTATACTCAATACCTTTTCCTTCTCCTGGCAAGCATCACTCTTCCACATATCCACAGACTTGTAACAACCACCAAATGATAGAAAAAGTTTGCAATGCCCCCATCTGACATGTCATGCTGATCTATTCAGCCCACCCAAGGTATGACTCTCATTAAGAAGGTCGATCTGTTAAAAACCCTCTCACACATTACTTGAATGCAAATTTCACCTGGACAAATGCATGGGAATCATTGGACATGACAAACAAGTACCTGGTCTCAAACCAACCCAGTAGACCAGCCTCCACAGATGGAACATTAGTATCATCCTCTTTAGTGCCTGTGGGAGACAGCAAACTATGCACCACAAAAAAGTAATGTAAAAATAAAATTTATTTATTAGTCACAAATAAGGCTTATATTAACACTGCTATGAAGTTGTGAAATTCCCCTAGTCGCCACAGTCTGGCACCTGTTCGGGTCAACGTACCTAACCAGCACATCTTTCAGAATGTGGGAGAAAACCAGAACACCTGGGGGAAACCCATGCAGACACGGGGAGAATGTGCAAACTCCACACAGCTGATGACCCGAGCTGGGAATCAAACCCAGGTCCCTGGCGCTGTGAGGCAGCAGTGCTAACCACTGTGCCACCGTCCGCAGACTCTGCGGAGGTCTAACCACATTCAGCGCAGCAGGACTGGAAAAACTGCTTGGCTTAGGGACTTTGTCTTCGTTAAATTATATATATGGTACTATAAGAACAAAGAACAAAAGAACAAATAAAATTACAGCACAGGGATAGGCCTTTCGGCCCTCCAAGCCAGCACCAACCAAACTGTCCGACTTAACTAATGATCCCTATCTTTCCAGGACCCATATCCCTCTATTCCCATCCTATTCATGCACTTGTCAAGACGTCCCTTAAAAGTCACTACCGTATCCGCTTCCACTACCGGCAACAAGTTCCAAGCACCCACGACTCACTGCCTCATATATCTCCTTTAAACCTTGCACCTTAAACTTATGCCCTCCAGTAATTGACTCTTCCATCCTGGGAAAAAGGTGTATATACTCTTATGTATAGGTTTATATACTCTTAAAGTCTATAAGTATATCATTCCTGAACGCATGCATTTATTTTTATACATGAGCAGTTTTAAAATTGAGAATAATGTATTAGTTGGAGTAAGGTAATTTATATTTGGCAGTACGAGAGTTGGGCAGTAGTTTTACAAGCGTTAGAGGTGGCCCTACACAGTGGGAGCACTGAGCTTGGTCCTCACCTTTTGCAATACTGCGGGAAAAGTCCTCGTCATTGGTGCAGGTGGAATGGGATTCAGCGACATAGGGGATATTCTTTAAAAAAGAAAGAGAAAGATGATTCTTTGGTCATCACGCAGAAGCTTCAGGAAACTGAGGAAAAAGGATCTCAGTTTTGTTGGATCTGTGGGATGAAAGTGGGGTTTGGCTCATTGGTGGATCTTTGATGTCTGTCAGGAGCATAGACTTGGAGAGGGCACCCAGATTCGGCAATACTGATTTGTAATTTTCAATCAAATCCAATTTGTTGTTTTATGATTGCTTCTTGGAAGTTTATCTTTGGGTGGAATTTTATCAGACAATTCACTGGAGATTTTCAAGATCTGCTTTCAGTTAAGAGTCCTTGTTCTGATCAAAAATGTCTCGTCCAAGCCAAAGATTTGGAAAAGGCTAAAGCATTCAGTTAAAATTTTCTAGTAAAGCTCATAAAAGACATTAAAAACACAATTTAATGGATACATTTTGCCATCTTACTGTGAGTTAAAAGGAAAGTAAAGCTGAGCATTAAAATTTTCCAATCTCATTTCACCAGTTTGCTGCTCGGCAGGCTAGGTTAAAATGGGCTCCAGCTTATCCTTTGACTTAGCATGAGCCTCAATATTGTGCGCAAGACAAGATGAATGTAGCAGAGTATAATAGCAATGGCCCATGTCCCTGCATTATTTCTTGTGAATCTAATAGCTCTGAAACGTCAGTTTGTTGCTTTACTGTCAGTACTTTCCCCAGTTGTTTCTGCTGTGATAATTATTAAACAGTGGCAAAACACTGAACTCTAAAAATCACAGCTTAACTATTCTGCCACGCAACTGCAAACAACTTTTGAAAAGGTATTGCAATAATTGTTTTTCAGTTGTGAAAGTGTCTTGCTGCACCATTATTGACGTTTCTCAATTTTCCCTTTCTTCACCAAAACAGTCAGAATGTCTCCCCCTCCATTGTTTTCCTCTGTTTGGGGGCACTGATTCACACTGATTAATGGATCCAGAGGCACTGACTTCTTGCTGCACCACACTAATAGAATCATATTAGTGTGGGCCGCCCACACGGCATGGTAGCATAGTGGTTAGCACTGCTGCTTCACAGCTCCAGGGACTTGGGTTCGATTCCCAGCTTGGGTCACTGTCACTGTGGAGTTTGCACATTCTCCTCATGTATGCGTGGGTTTCCTCCGGGTGCTCCGGTTTCCTCTCACAGTCCAAAGATATGCCATGCTAAAATAGCCCCTTACTGTCAAGGGATGCATAGATTAGAGGGATTAGTGGGTAATAGCTAGTCCTTGTTTATGAGTTTGGCAGTTGCTTGATATTGAGGGCATCAAAGTTGAGCCTAAATTATGAGGGGCATTGATAGAATGGACAGGAAAAAAGTTCTCCCCTCGGTGGAAGGATCAGTGAAGAGGGGGGAATAGATTTAAGGTAAGAAGGAGGAGATTGAGAAGGGTCATGAGGAAAATTTTTTACACTCAAAGGGTGGTGGGAGTCTGGAACTCAGTACCTGAAAGGGTGGTGAAGGCAAAGGAGTACATAGCATTTAAGAAGTATTTAGGTGTGCAGTTGTGATGCCAAGTCATTCAAGGCTATGGGCCAAGTGCTGGAAAATGGTGATTTGTCTTTGACTGGTGCAGGCGTGATGGGTCAAAGGGCCTTTTTTGGTGCTGTATATCTCTACTGCTGGACTTTTACCGCCCCACCTGCCATGGGAATTGGAGTGCACGTGGAGTGGAGCATGGGAAAGTTCTTTGGTCTCTGGAGGGATTTTATGGATTCAGGACGAGTGAACATAAGAACATAAGAACATAAGAAATAGGTTGTAAAATCCCGGCTTATGACTATATGACCCTAAACCTACCCAGTGGTCACGCATACAGGCCTTTGAGCGAGAGTGCTGGGTGCAGTACTGAACTTGCATTCACTGCATTCATTTTGAATTGCATTTTAAGAAGTTTTAAAATCGATTTGCTCAAAAAGAAGTTATCGCTTTCAAAGTACCTGACAATTGAAACATTCCTTACATGGAAATAAAATATATTATAATTAAAATTAAAATACTTGAGGCGTTTAAATAGAGGCGTAATGCACTTCACAATCAGTTACTTCCTTGGATTATCTAGATTTCTTTTGAAAATGCAGTTTGGTCAAATGCACAGCAAGTTCCATATTTGTAAATGAGATGGATGAAGAGTTAAACAGTTTTTAGTGTTGCTGGTTGAGGAAGCAATGTTAACCAGGACACTGAGAGAACATGGATCTTTTCTTTTGAGCAGTGCCATGGGGATTTTAACATCCACCTGAATAAGCGTACACACTTCTACTATATGGCAGTTCAGTATAAGACGAGAATGTTTGCGTAGATCATGCATGCTGGATCTGGAGTATAGTTTGAACTGATAAGCTCAGAGTGCTGCCAACTGTGCTAAACTGGCACACCGCTCATGCATATATGTGTACATGTAACCATCTATTGACTCTGTCTGCACTTACTGCTGTCTCAGAAAGGCAACTAGCATAATCAAGGACTTCAGGGACCCCATGTACCCTGGCATACTCTCTTCCATCTTCTTCCGTCGGAAAAAAGATACAAAAGTCTGAGGTCTGTACCAACCAACTCAAGAATAGCTTCTTCCCTGCTGCCGTCAGACTTTGGAATGGACCTACCTCATATTAAGTTGATCATTCTCTACACCCTAGCTATGACTGTAACACTATATTCTACAACCTTTCCTTTCCTTCTCTATGAATGGTATGCTTTGTCTGTATAACATGCAAGAAACAATTCTTTTCACTGTATACTAATTCATGTGACAATATTCATTCAAATTAAATCAAACCAAAACGTAACGTCGCACTTAGACCTTAGAATCCTCTGGCAGATCAAATTTAATTTCTGAAGCAAGCCAGGTGAAAAATCTGTGGCAGAATATGTCGGCTCTTCGTCAAGATAACACAAGATTTGGAGACAACTCCTTGGCCTGTACTTGCTTGAATCCTTCTGAAGGGGTTCTCTTGCAGTACTGGATCTGGAGAATTGGCCATTTATTTTGACATTTCTACTGCTCTTTGCCAAATTAAGCAGATGATCAGGGGAACCGTGTAAAAATTCAGCGCCTTTGGACTGGATTTATTCTGTCTCCGCCTGCTTCTGATGTCCCCAGCACCACAGATGCCAGGCTTCAGTCAATTTGATTCACTCCACATGATATCAAGAAATGGTTGAAGACACTGAATGCTGCAAAGACTACAATCCCTGACAGCATTCCAGTAATAATACTGAAGACTTGTGCTCCTGAACTAGTTGTGTCCCTCTGACCAAGCTGTTCCAGTACAGCTACAACACTGGCATCTACTCAGCACTGTGGAAAACTGCCTAGGTATGTCCTGTCCACAAAAGGCTGGACAAATCCTGTTGCCCCAACTACTGCCCTATCAGTCCACTCCTGATCATTAGTAAAGTGATGGAAGGTGTCATTGTCTAACTAGTGTGTTTTCTCTCAGTTTTCTCTCTCCCTTCTTGTAAAAGGGTGTAATTTATTTTCCATCAGCACCCACTGCTCCAGCTGGTGCTGGCTGCCTCTGATTGGCCAACAGCTCTGGGTGGTTTTCTGCCACCAGGAAAAGGCTTGACGGTGGCTACTTAAGTGCCTGCAGGGATGTCTCCCTGCCGGGCCTTCGCCACAGAACTGCTTGGGGTTCCCTGTTGGTTTTCTGATCAATGCGTAAGACTCTGATCAGCCCAGCAAAACCCCCACCTTTGTTTGTTAAATAATGCATAAAAGTGCTTTCTTTTGAGTAGCAAAATCAGATATTGTAAACCATTTACAAATACTTCACTGTGCTTAACCTCTGCATTCTTGTGAACTGATAAACCATTTACTATAATAGCTGCCATTTAGCACCTTGCTCCCACATCCGTGGTTCTCCACCACCCTTTCCTCTTCTTAAATATTTATCTTTTGCCTTTAAAAACAATTTAGCATCCATATCCTGGCACACTCTGTGTAAAAACGTGACTATGCTCCCAAGCTTATACACCTCATTACTCAGTCATGGACAAATTGTACTAATTTTTCCTCATTGCATTGTTAGATTCCTTCATAATTCATACACTTGAAACATACGGCAAATCACATGTTTGGTTTTAAATTAAATGAACACAGAAATGTTCTCATTGTATTGATTGATTAATTGACATATAAAACATCAATACTTGGCATAAATATTGTAAGAAATTTTCTTACTTGGTAAATGCATGCATCTGTTCTTTGAGGTTTTCATACCTGATGTTTTAAAATGTCACTTTATTTCACCTCTTGTGTCGGACCAACTTGACGTTGGGTGCACTACAGTATAAAAGTATTTATTTTGGCCTGTGTATCATGATTTGATTTCATTGCTGTCAAAAGGAGGAGTGGTGCATAAAATTTCCTTTCAGCAAGAACTGTAAGCTGGTATGATTCTAATAGTTTTTCGGGATAGTGCTTTGGACTGTTTGAACAATGCAAGCAAGGTTTAGCAAGCTTTCGTTCATCTAGTTGCAAGCACAGCATGATGTAAATGAGATCAAATTGCATCATCATTGTGCCATTATTGTTCACATGACATCTTTGGGACAAAATGACGCGCAGGGCAGTTCCCTGAACTAAAGTGTTGGGACATTTAGTGAAAAAGGACATTTGTCTTGTAAAAGCTGCACATGCCATATCTTACTATCCTCGCCACCGAAATTTCCACCCATTTTCAAAATGACTTATCTGAGCATCTGATGTGTTTGATTAAAAAAAGCACGTACAGAGGAATTTCAGCAAATATGAAAAGTGAGTTGAGAATATTTTCTGCAGCCATTTTGAGAACTTAGTGGTATATTTGTGACGCATGTCAGCATTAAAATTATTTTGTTACTTTTGAGAAAATTATGAATAAAGTTTCCTTTGCTGAATCAGGGTAAGAAATGCATTAGAAATGAATTCTTCTGCAGTTGTTAACCATTCACAGAACTGTTCATTGAGCCACATATTCTTCAACAGAGAAAGTATAAGGTTCAGTCAAATTTACGAAAATTACAGTGTAATAATGGTCAGACATTGCATCAAGATAATCCGTTGCAAAACCTTGTTGCTGAGAAATTGTGACTATCAGTTCTGTTTAAATGGGTTGGTATCAGGGAGGAAGTGTGTGAAATCCGTAGGTGTATCCAACTATCTCAATGAAAAACTGACCTTATCTAATTTGGAGTCACTGGCATAACTTACATTGCTTAATTTCAGGGATGCTTATAATGTAAATTATTTGTACTTCTCCAACACTTCTGCAACAGTAATAATGAAGTATAGCAAGGTCCTGCTCTGCAGAGCCACAAAAAGCGGCATTATTACTGTAACATTTATTTATAATATTGTAATGAATAGAAGCAGGATAAGGCCATTTTGGCCCATCCACCCTGTTCTGTCATTCAGTAAGATCATGGCTAATCTGCTTGTGGGCAAGAACTACACTTTCTTGTCCGTTCCCCATAATTGTTGACTGCATTCTTAAAGATACAAAACCAATACTCAGAATGGACCAGGCAAACTCAAATTCATTCCTTGCTTGCTCCAAAAACCAGATTTAAAACGGATTGAATCCAATTCAAGGCCCCCACAAGGGATGCAAACAAGATCCAAGCTGACAAGATGTAGCCACCTTGGGCTTGATGTGCCAAATCATGATCTTAGCCAAAAGGCCGGGAAGCGAATATAATCTTTGACTCCCTTGTCAATCAAAAACCTGTTTAACTCAGCCTTCAATATATTCAAAGACCAGCCTCCACTGCTGTCTGTGCAAGAAAATTCCAAACACTAGTGACCATTGACAAGAACAAATTCCTTCTCATCTCCATCTTAAATAGAAGACTTATTTTTAAACTGTAACCTCTAGTTTTAGATTCCTGACATGAGAGGCAACATCCTTCCAGCATCTATTCTGCCAAGCTCTTTTTGAATCTATTATGTATTAATAAAATTACCTCTCATTCTTCTAAACTCCAATGAGTATATTCCAAACTGCTCAACCTTTCCTGGTTGGACAATCAGTTAGTCTCAAGAATCGGCCTAATGAACCTTCTGTCAACTGCTTCCAATGTAAGTATATTCTTCACTAAATAAGGAGATCAAAACTGTACACAGTACCTCAGGTGTGGTCTCCTGTACAATTGTAGCAAGACTTTTTGGCATTTATACCCCATCCCCTTTGAGGTAAGGACTAGCATTAGATTTGCCTTCCTAATTACTTGCTGTACCTGCATGCTAACGTTTTGTACAAGGACACCCAGATCCCCCTGCAGTGCAGCATTCTGCAGTATCTTATGTAAATGACCTTCTGCTTCTCTATTCTTCCTGACAAAAGTGGGAAAGTCCACATTGTCCCACTTTATACCCCACCTGCCAAATCTCTACAGACTCACTTAATCTTTCTGTATCTCTGTACAGATACATTGGCTGGTATTTTATGACCTCGCTCAGGCCAGGCTCGTAAAATCCCACCTAAAGCCAATGAAGAATTCCTTTCTGTAAGCCATGCCCATACCGATTCCGGGGTGGGTGTGGTGGTAAAATTCCGGCATTTGTATCCTCCTCACAGCTTCGTTTACTTATTGTTTAAACATTTAGCTGCAGTCTTGAATAAATAGAAAATGAAATTAATCTGCATTAATCTAGCCCATACTAATCAACAAACATGTAAAACCTTCATCCCTTTCAGGACATTGGCAGCAGGTAGTGCACTGAATAAGCAAGATGACTGTGGTTGCTCACCTTGCATCTCTGTTACTGAGTACTTATATAATACTAAAGCAGTAATATGTGTTCAACCTAGCCTCATGTTGACATGCTTCAGGAATCCTGAAAACATCTTGCCTAAGTGTGTAATATAAAATTATGCGTACAGAAGACTTTTTCATACAGTGCAAAAGGACGCCATTCGGCCCATCGAGTTTGGACCAACTCTTTGAGAGAGCATCTTACCCAGGCCCTATCCCTGTAATGCTACTAGTCTCCCCTCATCTACACACCTTGGGACATTAAGGGGTAATTAGCACAGCCAGTCCACTTAACCTGCACATTTTTGGATTATGGGAGGAAACCTGCACAGACACGGGGAGAATGATATTGATGTGGGGGTGTTGGTGTGGGAGGATAGCTGATTCAGAGTTAAAATTTTTCCTCTCCTCCCCTAAAGGTGATGACGTTTGCTGGGGTAAGAGATGCTAACAGTTCCATGAGACCTCAATCTTTATGTGTCAATCTAAACTGTGAATTTGATGGTGGAATGCAGACCCAAATCTCATTGCATCCTTGCCTGAAATCCACAGAGCTGCACTTTCCAACACAATACTCTATAACATTGTACACTCCCCACGCATCTTGGATCAATTGTGGTGTGTCCACTGCCATTCTAGTTTAACAACAAACCCGCACTGTGCACCACACTGCATGATCCGTTTGCCCAGAGAACCGTTACGCTGGTGCTCACATGATGTGCATTGTTAAAGCAGAGGTTTTATTCAATTCTAGCTGCAAAGATTAGCTGTCTGGCACTTGCGCAGTGATTTTTGACATTGAATTGTATAGACAACAGTGCAAATGCTTTGAATTTTTTGACTTGTTTGTGCCCAAGTCTTAATACCGAGGCAAAATATTGTGGATGCTGGAGATCTGAAGTGTAAGTCGAAATGTGGACTGTTCTGGGAGGGTGAGACAGGGTCTCTGTTTTCAGTATTTTCTGTCTGTATCCTAATACCTCTTGTGTTAACTACTGAGTTTCATGGATGTAGTTTCTAAGAATCCTAGAGATGTGTTGTATACTTCTAACATTACTCAATTGTCCTTACAGAATGGTATTGATAAGTTGTAGCAAAAGTGAGAAATTGGTAAAAGTGTGCTTTATAAATGAAAACATAATTGAAATAGCATCATTTAGCCGCAAGGATCAATGTTATTTCAGCTTTGTGCTTCCTCCCAATCCAGACCCCCCCAAAAAACCCAAAATAGAAATAACGACCTTGCTGGTAAACCTTCGGAAATTAAGTCCTTTTTTAAATGCAGGATCTACAGATGCAGGATGTAAACTCAAGTAGTAATTGTGTTTTGCCTGCATTCCATGATCTGATAAGCTGCATGTACAAAATCCAGAGGATATGAGAACCAGCAGCTTTAGTGTTTTATACAATGATCATTCGGGCCAGCTTGAATAAAGACCTGGTTACAAAGTATTATATTTTCTGTGCTCATCAAGGTGAGAGAATGTCATCGTTAGGAAAGGGAATACTTTACAGTTTAGACTCTTATTGTCAGAATGGAACTTTCTTTGATCAGGTAAAGCAAAAATCCCCATATTTTCTGCACTCTGTCCAAACCAAAAGCTTCAACCCCAACTACACCAGTATTGCTCTGTGTAAATTTTCCTCTGGACTTTCCATGACTCTCGGCCAAGTCTTGGGTCGACCTGTATGACATTGCCTGTTAATGCTCAATTTGGCAATAATAACTTGATTGAAATATCCCAAGCTCACGCCTCATAGCCAAAGATGCTTATGTTTTCAGTTTATAAAGTTTATTTTTATTAGTGTCACAAGTGGGCTTACATTAACACTGCAATTAATTTACTGTGAAAATCTCCTAATCGCCACACTCTGGTGCCAGTTCAGTACACTGAGGGAGAATTTAGCATGGCGAATGCAGCTAACCAGCAGGTCTTTTGGACTGTGGGAGGAAACTGAAGCACCTGGAAGAAATCCATGCAGACACAGGGAGAACGTGCCAAATCCACAGAGACAGTGACTCAAGCCGGGAATCAAACATTGCTCCTGAACCGTGTGAGGCAGCAGTGCTAACCACTGCGCCAACGTGCCTCACTTCTAGCACTGTTTACACGGTGTAGATTTCTTTATAAATATCGGAGAATGCAACTTTTTCAGATTGGAAACATTTGTTATTAAGGATTTCTGGTTTCCTACTTTACCACATCACATAACTCCACCCTGCCAGTCTATAAAATTTCAATGCAAAATTTGGTTAGGACACACAATTTAACAATTCAATTTGTTTTCCTACATAAATAATTCTGTGGTGTTTTCCATTTTAAGAAGTAAGTTGGTCATGTCAATCTTGTTGCTCTTGAACTGAGTGGTTTACAGGGTCATTTCAGAGGGCAGTTGAGAGTCAACCACATTACCTTGGATCTGGAGTCACATGTAGGCCACTCCCGGAAGGGGTTGCAGATTTCCTTCCCGAGAGGACATCAGTTAACCAGATGAATTTTTATGACAATTGATGATAGTTTCCTGGTCACCATTACTGAGACTAGCTTTATATTCCATGTTTAAAATTAATTGAATTTAAATTTCACCAGCTACCTTGGTGGGATTTGAACCTATGTCCTTAAGGTATTAACTTGGGTTCCTGGCTTACTATTCTTCATAGGATCCCTACAGTGCAGAAGGAGGCCATTTGGCCCATCAAACCTGTACCAGTCCCTATCCCTGTAGCAGCATGTATTTACCCTGCTAGCCCCCCCCAACACAAAGTGGCAATTCAGCGTGGCCAATCAACCTGACCCGCACATCTTTGGATCAGTGACATTACCACAATGCCATTATTTCCCCCAAAGTGAATTGTTAAATGCAAACTGCCAGGTTAAAAGTGCAATATTCTGTATTTTATCAGCAGAGTCAATTTTAGAGGCCTAATTTTGGCCATTTTCACTACTAACGGCTAATTGGTGAAGCAGGAGGTTTGTTTTATTCACAGTAACTCATTTGCTAAAATGTTGTATAATAAATTGCAAATATTGGAAAATATAAAATTCTGTAAGTGCACAGCAACTCAGTCGTCATGTGTAAAGAGAAAAAAATGAGTTTAAATCATTGGTTCTACACTTCATCAGAGCTTAGTTATTTATTGTCTGTTCTTGTTTGTGGGTTGCCTTCTTCAACCACTGAATATAACTATTTGATATTACTGAGTGGTTTTCAAGGCCACAGCCACAGCATTGTGGGACTGGCCTCACTTATACGTCATGCCGTGTAAGATCAACAGTTTTCTTTCCTTAAAGAACAATTAATTAGGCTTGTACAACATTCTGACAACTTTGTGCCACCTTTACTGGGAGCAGCTTCTTTTTCACTTAACCAGATTTTTAAACATAAATTCAAATTCTCAAATACGATGGTAGGATTTGAATTCATGTTCTCTGGATTATTGGTTCGGTAACAGACAGCTATGATTTGTTTGATGTGTTATTGAAGTGATTTATTATTGTCACATGTATAGGGATACCGTGGAAAGCATTGTTTTTTGCGAGCTATACAGACAAAACATATCATTCATAGAACACATAGGGGAGAAGGAAGGGAGAGGGGACAGAATATAGAGTTGCAGTTACCAGTAGGGTGAAGAGAAAGATCAGCTTAACGTATGATAGAACCACTCAAAAGTCTGGTGGCAGCGGGGAAAATGAAGTTCTTGAGTCGGTTGGTATATGTTTTCAGACTTTTGTATATTTTTCCTGATGGAAGAAGGTGAAGAGAGTACGTCCGGAGTGCATGATTGTGCTGGCTGCTTTGCCAAGGTAGCAGGAAGCGTAGACAGAGTCAGTGGATGGGAGGCTGGTTTGTGTGATGGACTGGGCTGTGTTCACAACTTTTTGTAGTTTCTTGTGATTATGGTCGTACCAAGCTGTGATAGAACTAGAAAGGATGCTTTCTATGGTACATCAGTAAAAATTGGTGAGAGTCATATTGGGTATACTGGATTTCCTTTGCATCCCAAGAAAGTAGAGGCGTTGGTGGACTTACTTAACTATAGTATTGATGTGGAGGAACCAGGATAGATTGTTGGTGATTGACCATCTCCACTTCATCACCATTGATGTAGATAGGGGTATGTTCTCCATTATGGGGGCAATTCCCCCAGCCAGCTGTGCTGCTGTTATAGCGCAATGGGCTGGGAGACTCTAGCGGATGCCATTTCGCAGACTCACTGCTGGGTGCCACAGCTTCCGCGCATCTCTTGGCAGCCACATGTCCGGCACTGTCAGCTCTGTGCCGGAAGCTGGTGCAGAGCTGCATAAATTATTTAAATTTAAGTTCTCATTTGCATCTCTTTTGAATGTCATTATCGGGCCCAGGATGGAGGTCTCTTGTCCAGCTAGCCTCTCCCCCCTCCCCGCCAGCAATATTTCACTCCAGCAGGGTTTAGTATAGCTCCTCACTGACGGGGAGCTGGTGGCCTGACCCTGCTGGGGTGAAGGGGAGGCCAATTAAGGCCCCTGAGAGGGTTGGGCACCAGGCGGGGGGGGTGCCCATAGGCATTGTCACTTTGGCAGTGCCAGCCTGGGTCCCCTGGCACTGTTGAAGGGGCAAAGTGTCAATGCCCAGGGGGGTTCCTTGTCACTGTCCACCCGGCATCAAGCAGTGTCAAGTGGGCGGGAGCCTAATAGGGTCTGGGCAATGGGGTGGGGCCTCTGTATGCAATAATTGCTGTGGGAGGGGGATCTCGCTGTCACTCTGCATTTGGGTGGGTGATGTCAGCTTGCTGTGTGGGCAGGGTGGGGGGTTAGAAACCAGGACAGCAGAGGAGGGGGACATTGAGAGGAGGTGGGGGTGGGGGTAGAAAATGCTGCCCCGGCATGTTTGTGGGGGCCAGTTATCAGGCCGCTGGGGCATTGCATGGGTAGTGATGCAGGGTCACGGGGCTGGCCAGCAGTCGAGTTGGCTAACGATTGGGAGGCAGGCAGTGTAGGGCTACTGCACATGCGCTGATACTGGCGCTGACAGATCGGCACATGTGCAGTGGCCAGCTCAGCACTATGCTGCTGGCCTCTCCAATGGGCACACTGATTTTCAGCGTGATTCATGCCGCGGCACTCTGCAGTGCATAGAATGTGAGAGATTCTTTGTGAAACTCCCACCGAAAAAGAAAATGGGATTTACTCCAGTTTTTACACAAACTCGGCACTTAGACTTTTTTTGAGAGAATCACCCCTACATTTCCTGAAGTCGATGACTACATCCTTTGTTTTGCTGACATTGAGGGAGAGATTATTATAATGTGCATCCAGATGTAATAAATGATAAGAGTGATTCCTATTTTTAGAATTTCTCAATTTGATCTCATTTTGGTCTTTATGTTACATTAATGGAATTACTGCCGCTATCACAATTATCACCAGTGACCCATTCTACTGTTGGGGGAGCTTAGTGTGGCTTAGTGTTAGAGGTGTACTACTAGTGTAGAGGTGTACTATTCGGCCAAACATCACTCAATTCTATTGATTTAGCAGCAATATTAGTTAGTCAAGAAATAAACAAAACTCTTTAACATTGAAGCCTGCACTTTTTAGTTGGTGGTATTACAATGTCATTTAAAACAAAGGAATTAAAAGATGAATTAATACAGGTGGATTTACTGGGACAGGACCAGAATTAAGAGGTTATGACTATCAGGGATGATTGAATAGCAGGGTTTTTTTTCTCTAGAAAAGAGAAGAATATAGGGGTGATGAGATGAAGATCTTAATGTTAAAGTGTGTACATAGAGAAATTGTTTCGATTTCACATGTGCTAATCACTTGTAAATCCAATAGGGTATTCAGGAGAAACTTCTTTACTTGGAGAATGGTTAGCATATGGATCATGCTACCACAGGAACTAGTTGGAGCAAATAGCATTGAGAACTTTAAGGGGTAGAGAAATGCATGGGGGAAGAGGGTGGTGTTAGCAGGAAAGTATAGAAGGATCGATGGATGGAGTCAGGTGAAGAGGGTGGAAGGAGGTTCTTGGAGCTTAAGCACTGAATGGACTTGTGTTCTAAATGCCTATTTCTGTATTGTGCCTGCACAGTGCCAGTAGGTTCAATTTAGCATTACATCAGTTCTGCTTAGAAAATCTACTCCCTTCGTTCAAGGTTTTCTCGAGTGAGAGAGTGAGTGAATAAAAACATCAGAATTTGGAGCAAGTCACAAGTGATCACCCCCTTGTAATGGGCAAAGAGCATCATTTCCATTTGGGGAACCTACTATTAATCCATTAAATCCCTGTTACCTATCGCCAAGGAAGTAGGCATCATGTTATTGAAAAAAGTTTTGACTGTACAATCTCTAATCCATTGTTAGATTTAAAACATATGGGGGGGGGGGGTGGGATTCTCCCAAAAGTGCTAAATTGGCATGAAAAATGATGTAAATCACAACTGTTATTTTCAGTTCAACTTCAGACTCGAATATCCTCACCCTGTGCAATGCAGAGATCACAATCATGATTATCATTAAAAGCTCGGGAGCGCAGGACCTTTTTGCACCTGAGTCATACCGTTCCGGAATTCTTCGCATATGCAGAGGCCCCAAATTGTCAGCCTGCAGTTTGCTGGTCAGCTCAATCGCAGGCAGCCCGGGACCCCCCGCACTGCTGTCCCTCCAGTCCCCACCCTTCCGCTCCATGGCCCGATCTTGGCCTGCACAAGCATTCTTGGCCAGCCCCGATCCCCCCACCTCCACCCTGTCCTGGAGCTACACTAAACCCCGCTGGAGTGAAATACGCAGTGGGAGGTGCTATCAGGCCCAGAAAATTCCACGAATCCCACAAAATGGACAACATGTGATTCTCCCATCCCGAAGCACCAAAAAACGTGTGGGTCAGGGTTGGCGAATCGGGCCCATGAAATCTTGTGTGCAATAGACTGATGCTAGTCTGCATGGGGGTTTTCCCCCAGATGCTTCAGTTTCCGTCCACAGTCCAAAGATGTGCAGGTTAGGCGGACTGGCCATGCTAAATGTCCCCTTAGTGTCCCAAGATATGTTGTTTAGCGGGATAAATACTTGGGGTTACAGGAATAGGGCCTGGTAAAATTCTGTATCAGGGAGTATGTGTGTAGGCTTGATGAGCTGAATGGCCTCCTTTTGTAGTGTAGGGATTCTATAAGTTAAAACAGTGACGAGGCTTGCTCTATATTTAAGTGCTTAATTAGTTTTGTTTTAAATTGTATTGTCACTAAGTTTTTAGTAAACGTAATATGTACATGAATCCTTTTAGATTCTTTCCTTTCAAACATGGGTTGTGTCTGAAGAGAACATTTTCTGCTGTGTAATGTTGGGCTGAAGTAGTGTTAATTGCAGGTTTGCCGCCACTATAGTGGTGGGCCACAGTATTTTTGACATGATGGGTTGAGTGTCAGATGAGCAACACGTGATGTTACATTGAAGCCATATTGATCTAAGTGTGATTTTTTTTGTGAAATCTTGCTTGCCTGTACATTTATATATCAAACCTGGTAACAATACAATTCTGTGCTTAGTGAGGGATTGCAGAATTCCCGAAAAAGTAATCAGCTTGAGGATCTTTGCTGCAGCAATCATTTAAGCAGTCATTGACTGCACTAAGCAGTCATTTAGTATCAGGACAAAAACTGCCACTTTACACAGCAGTGCCTTGACTTGTAAAATATACTGCTGTCTCTGGGAGAAGTTTGGTAGTGGATTTTGTGTCCTGGGTCTTAATTTATAAAACACATATAACTAAGTGAATGTTTGATGTTTGGAATAGTGCACAGTGAGTGAAACATGATTTGATTTAACTGGTACTCTGTCTTCCCAGTTGACTGTATCTGTACTTGAAAATTCAGGAAAAGGTCTTGATTAATATTTTACTTGTATTAAGATTTATATATGCTTGTAATGTGCAGTCTCAGTAGTGATATTGTGATCAATGCAAATACTAATATTCGAAAAAGGTTTGCAGAGCAGGTCTGAACTCAATCTTCAGACTTGCATTTGTAATTCCAGTTTTTAATTTCCCGAAGAGTTGGACGGTGTGGTCTCAGAAATGTTCCCCTTTTGACCAAAGTTGCACTTACTAAATCCATTAGAACAGGCACTGGTTTCACACGGTCACTCATTTCGCCCAGGAAAGAGTCAGAAGGCAGGTCAATGAATATTTTAAAGGTGAACGTAGAAAGATCCTTCTTAGGCAAGGGAATCAAAAGACTTCAGCTTTGACAAAAGGTCATCTGGACTTGAAATGTCAGCTCTTTTCTCTCCCTTACAGATGCTGCCAGACCTGCTGAGATTTTCCAGCATTTGTTTTTTGCTTTTATCCAGGGTTAGATGGGAATGTGGAATTTGTAACATAAATAGATCAGCCATGATCTTATTGAATGGCACGAGGAATCGAATGGCCTACTTTTGCTCCTGTTATGTATGTTCTTACGTGTGTTTGTAAATAGTTTAATCAAATTAAAATTATTTTCAAAAAATATTCATTCACCATTCCAGAAAATCAAGTTATCTTGATCCATGCACACAATTTTATTAATATGTACGCTAAAGCGCATGATAAGGAAAAAATGGATTTTGTTTAGAATTAAATTGGGTGTGTTGCTG
The DNA here is from genome assembly GCF_965287045.1 of Carcharhinus amblyrhynchos. NCBI lineage: Eukaryota > Metazoa > Chordata > Chondrichthyes > Carcharhiniformes > Carcharhinidae > Carcharhinus > Carcharhinus amblyrhynchos. The sequence continues at coordinate 52,472,181 of NC_137324.1, forward strand.
AAATGGAATTGACCGTACAAAGTTGGCTCGTTCTCATGGAAAGAGAAATGCTGTGGAGTTTCATCAAGTGGAGTTTTGTTTTTGTCCACTGTATCCCTCACCCTCTTTTTTTCCCCAGCCACTGCTCCTAAATGTTAAGCATCTTTATTTTTTTCTAGATGTTCTTGCATTGCGTTAGATTTGCGCTACTGCTGCCAGTTCGGCACATTGAATGTAAAACTGTTGACACATGCGAAAACCAGCTGTCAGGAAGACAAGATTTTAGTAGGTCTTTTGGACAGGGGATCTTAGGGAATCCTTGCAGGTTTATGTTTGACTTGGAATAGGCTCTAAAAGGCCTGCATTTTTGGAACGGGAACGACTAGCACCACTTTTGCATAATGTAAAAGCAGCTTGATTTGCTTGGAACAGTGATTCAGTACTCGATGAAGTCTCAACGAGGATGATATTAAATGTAAAAGGTGATTTTAGAAAAGATCCATTTTCTCACTGAATTGTTGGATTAGAAAATAAAAAAAAGAGAAAATGATCTTGGAAGTCGTTCCTTAGCCCGAACATTACTTCTTAAGTACATATCCCACCTGAGTCAATTAGGAAAAGTTGAAACACTGCATTCTGATTAGCAGCTTGCTCTTATTTTGAAAAGTCAAAGATGGTGTTATTAATGCTAATCTGACATTTATGTGTTATCTCCTGCAGTGCCTTGTTGCTAAAATTCATGCATTTTTTTTTAAGGAGGATATTTTTACCCCACAGTCAGATGCGTGATATTAAGAAACATTTGTCCTTCAATGCCAGTGTTTTTGTGCTGAGGAATGCAACCAGCAACCAGTTTTATTTTTTGTTGTTTATTGTGTATGATAACAACATGGCACAGCTGGAGGCAACCGTAACTACAATGTTAAAAAATGCACCAGCTAGACATTTTTAATATCGTTTGTTTAATTCAAAGAGCAAGAAAGAGTAAGAATATATTTTATACCAATTTCAAGCAGGGGAGATTTACGTAGTCCTGCTGTAGTTCAAAACTTGCTAATGCACCTTAATTTTTAAAGCATTAGCCCCTGACTATATAGTGTTCTTTGCAAATGATCCAAGATCATAAATAATTATGCAAATTATAAATGCATTTATTTCTTTGTGCATGTACATATTAGATGCTATTAGTCTGAAGATATTTAACCATGACCTCCATTTCATTTAGTGTTTTAAATAGCTGCACCATACCAGTTAAGTAGTAAGTTATAATTTAAATGTTATTAAATTTGTTCAAACTCCAGCTTCTGCTTTTTTTTGAGCTTTACAAACCATAATGATGCCTCATGCTGAATATTAAGAATGGTCTGGAGTACGCCAAACAACAATATTAGATTTGCCTCTGCCCCAACTCTACATCACCCCACCCTAGAAAGTGCTGGAAAAGCAGAGTCGAAAAAGAGGTTTTGAGTTTCAGAAATCAGAACTGACGTGCCAGGGAGAGAGGTCCACGTGTCAAATTTGTTGAAGCATTCTACCTACTTCTCTTTTTCAAATATTAAGAAACCAAATGCACCTTCCCATCATTTTTAATTAAATTTCATGTTTCCAGTGCTCGTGCTTCCTTTTTGTAATGTCTAAATTCATTGTCCCATTTGGAATGCTGACTGTAAAACCTGTTTGAAAATAACAGGGAATGAATAGTTGCATCAAGTTCCACCTCACTTCTGTCCAAATCATTAGAAGCATTGCTTCCAGTAAGGCAAATATTTCAGGTAAGTGGGAAGTAGCAAATAACACAAAGCGACTCTTGTTTCAGATGACCTCAGAAGATGTTGCAGACTGGTGCCTTTTGGCTGAAGTGTGCAGTCAGGTGCTTTGTGCCAAACATAATTTGCAGGGAATGAAACAATAGCCTACGGATGAGTATTCACTCCGTGAAGCAGCGGCTGTGAGCCATGCTGGCGACATTTTCCTTTTGCTTGCCAACTCTGACCACCCAGAATATAAAACGACAAATTTATATATTTTGAACTGAGATAATGTCCATTATGAATCTAAAGCAGCACTTCAGTTGCTAACGTTCAACCTCAAGTATTGATTTCTATGATTTTGATCAGCTTAAGCAAATTACTGCATTTACTTCTTATTTAATAAGCTCCTTTTATCCCTTCACTTGTACTTTTTAAAATAACATTGCAAAGTTTTCCTTCTCTCCTGGTCTCTGAATGTTCCATTGCATTCTCATATTACCTGCAAATGTTTCATCTCAGGGCCAAGGCTTGAGAATTTTATTACGGTCTGTAACAGAAAGTGAATAGCTTGTTTCAAAGTGTCCACACAAATCCCTGTGCCCAAGATATGTTTCTGATGGATCACCTAATAGTTAATCACAATTGTATACATAAATTGCTACTTCTAAACCAATACTGGGGCTGAATAAAGTGTGCCACTGTATTTTAGCAGTCACTCCAAAGTGACAGTAACTAGTCAGAATTTAAAAGACTTAAAAAGCAAAAGTTTATTTTCATTTACTTCTGTTACATTATTCATCTCTCCCTTTGTGAAGATTGAAGCAAAGTACACATTTAATTCCTCAGCCATTTCTTTGTTCCCCGATACAAATCCACCCATTTCTGATGGGGTGGCTTATGCAGGTGGGAGCTGTGCAAGGGGGGCGGTCAGCAGCAGGGAGCTCTAGAAGAGGGGTGTACAGGGGTAGGCTGCAGAGAGGGTCATGATTGGGGGGAGAGCATGTGGGGTTCCGCCAGGGGACTTATTGGGAAGGTCGTGATGTCCCGATACCGGTGACCTGTGTTGATGTGGGGTTGGGGATAGGTTTGACAGTGCTGCTGATGATGGTGGGGATTCCGAAGGCTGTGGGGGAAGAGATAGGAGGAGGTCTCCCAGTTCAGTAGGAATGCTCTGAAGCACCCAAGTGCTTTGAAGCCAGCTTCCCTGCTGTACTTAGGCTCCGCCCCCCCAAATGATGATGATTGGTGGGGGAGAGGGAACAGGCACAGGGAGTGGCCAGGAGTTGATGGGGAAACCTATATGGGAAGGGGGGTGGTTGGCAAGCACAGGAGGGAGTCATGATGGGGGACCCATCAGGAGGGTCCCGATACCCCAATGCTGGCGACCTGGGTTGCTTTGGGGGTCTACAGAACCACCAATGATGGAGGGAGTGATGTTGTTTGAAGTGGTGGGGGTGGGAGGAGGTTGGGTGAGTGTGCAATGGCACTGCAGGCAGCCTGCAGCCGATTACACCGAAGAGCTTAAGCTCCTCCTCCCTGGTGAGAATCACACTTCTGTTAGACAAGAGTCCAATAAAATTGCATTTTCAAACTCACCCAAAAAATGAGTGTGAAACTCTCCTGTTTTCCTTTAGCGCTTGGAATTTTTTTTTTCATGGAATTTTTGGGGGTAAACACCACCTGTTATATCTGTGTGTTATCAACATGCAACATAAATGATGCTTTGTAAAAGAATAATGTTGAAAGCTGAGTTTTCAGACTCAATTCTGGTCACGATGAAACATGTCATCCCTTTGTGGTTTTTAGGAGAGGGCTTAAATTTCATAGGTTTCCAGGAAGCTGCACCAGACTATCTAGTATTTTCCCCAGCTACATCCCTTGCCAACCTAAACATTGGAATGAGTATTATTTGGAACAATTTTGGTGCTGTATTCTATTCTTGATCCCTTCAGAGTGGGAACAGTATCTCCCTATCTACTCTGTCATGCCTGGAGTCAGTGGGTTTCAGCTTAATCAGTCTAATGTCAAAATCACAGGGGAGGTTTTAACCCACCTTTGTTACATTTTATTAACAGGAAAATTATTTTCAGCTAGCAAATTTTCATTTAGTGTAGCATATTTTGGGATTATGTTAAGCAACTAAAGGAAAGGTAGAAATAATTTTCTGCTAGCCACGAAAATAGAGATATAGTGGCCAGTATGTTACCACCGTACACGCCGTTGGGGGTTTCCTATCCCAGAGATTTGGCTGGGCGCCAATTTCTCCGATTTCATTGCGGCGAGAGTATGGCGTGAATGACCAGTAACATTGTGCCCAGTGTATCAAAACTGGCAACCTTGTGACCAAGACCTTGATAGATTTACAATTTTGCCATATTTTGAGTTGAGTATTAGACCGTGAGTGGTTCAGGTGAGGCCAAGAGTAGTTTGGACAATGGGAATAGACCAGTGTGCATGCATTGAAGTGAATAACTAGCCCTATCTGTGGACAGGGGAAAATTCCACCCACTGCGTTTTGGACAGCAGGTTTTGAGACACTCCCTGTATTAAGAAAACTTGGTAAATGCCTACCTCTGGTGTATTCTAAAACACTCATAGACACTGCAGTGTGTATTGCTCTGCTATTTCTAATCTTGTTTGTTTTCTGTTAATCCAACCTACCTTTAGAAAGCTACATGCTTCTTTGCTTCAAAATCTCAAATAGGTGCATTCATATAGCAGTTGTGCATTAGTGCAAATTCTATTTGTTTCTGTTCTTAGAAATTCAATGCAGCATACTAATGCCAGTTGAATTTGGAACCATGGGGTTGTAGCATGCACTTCTTGTACCTTCAACTCTTATTTTGGGTTTTGAATTCCCAAAACCCTTGTTGGAAGGAAGTCCTATGCAAAAGCAGTGTGTCATCTTCCATCCTCCTTCAAGTACCATATTCCTGAGAGGGCATTGGCAACCATGGACTTCCTTTGGATTGGTCTACGATTGTGCTTAGCAATGTACTGCAGTGGGTTTGCAGTTACCTTCTGCAATATGGCTGACCAGGCAACACTGCTACTCTTACCATCTACCAGTAGGTGGCTTATGTGCAACCTGTTTGGCCGAATTATGAACTTACCTTCCATTACCATCAAGTCCTGAAGTGGAACTTGAATCCAGAATTTGTGACCCAGAAATAGGGGGCTGCCCACTGTGCCACATGACTCCATGGTTGCCTTCCATTCTTGACTTAAAAAAAATTAGACAGTGGGCAGAACTTTCCCAAAAATAGGCAAAGTGGCGCAGCGGGCAGGAAAAACGGTGTGGAAGCCACCTACTCCAGAGTCAGCTTTCCCACCGTATTGTTCGGGTCATAGCCAAAAAGAAAATGAAAGGGTGGATCTCGCAATGTCGCAGGGCCTGTCCCAATAAAAATTTCCACTTTAAAAGATCTGAAGGGCACACCAATACAGCAAATTAAAAATAGATCCACCTTCCCTGATCCAATCACGGGAATCCCCCCACCCCCTCAGAGATTTATTTCAGATTTCCAGAATCCACATGTAGTTTCCTTTCCTTTGAAGCTCTTGATCTAATATTACACGGTGGGAAACTGTTTAGTATAGTTCAATCAGTGTTATCCTTTTTTAGGCTCAACCATTGTTTTGACACCCCCATCTTGTTTTGCTTTCTATTGAAGTCAGTGATCAGTAAAATTGGATGGGCTATCAAACTGGTATTTGATCCAATCCAGTCAGTTTCTTGCCAGTTAAGTTAATTTAAATTTACACACACTCATAACAACAAAGGATCTTTCCTTCACGAACCTAAACTGCTCTCAAAGAAATAAATGCAACAGGCACAATCTTGTGCAAGAACATTACACCAACTTCCCTTCACCTCTGAAAAAGAAGAAACATCAGACCTAGGATCCTGGCAGCCATTTTCTTTCATCATCGGACACTAAGGTGCAATTGACTATGGCCAAACCACCTAACCTGCACATCTTTGGACTGTGGGGGGAAACCGGAGTACTCAGAGCAAACCCATACAGACTCATGGAGAAGGTGCAAAGTCCACACAGTCACCCAAGGCCAGAATTGAATCCAGGTCCCAGGCGCTGTAAGGCAGCAGTGCTAATCATTATGCCACTGTGCCGCTCGTAGTTAACATGTTTACATGAAGAAAACCAACCATAAGAGAAGTCAATGGGGAGGATTTTCTGCCACTGTCTGTGGGTTAGCCGGTGGGGCTGGAGAATCCAGCAGGGATCTCCAAATGGGGATTTCCTGTTCCCAACATTCTCAGCAATGATACAATAGGGTTTCCATAATGAAAGTTTGAGAACGGCATTACCATACATTTAACTATCATGAGCAAGTGTCGTTGTTGTGTTACCCCACATGTAAGGAATCTGCTCCCTCCCCACTCCCCCATTATGTCAACAGGGTTTATAACAGGTCTAGATCAATGGGGATCTGGTGGCCATTTCCAGTTGGGGGTGCACAGGTACGTACAGCTCATTCAGAACCTAACCTGCCTCATGATGTTCTGACTCCAGCCCCTTCTATTTTTTCACCCAGCATCATAAAATTTGGCAGGTAAAGCTAGCAAAGCAGCTGGCTTTTCCCATCCAAGACAATACTTTGAAAAAAACCCATAAAATTCCACCCAGTGAGTTATTGAGGTGCCACACTTTCTTTAGGGCAGATGAACACACTGGCACTTAGCAGTAAATTATAGGGATTTTAAAAAATTACAATTACATACTTTAAGAAATGGAAAGGGATTTAAAATCTCTGGCATTTTAATCCAAAAGCTTTTCAGAAATGACATTAAAACTATTAATATGTATATAATAACAATGGAGAGCAACTGAATAAAAATTCTGAAGGAAATGAGTTATGGAATGGAAATCTGAAATGGAGATTGCATTATCTGGCCTCTTCATTTATTTGTACAGCAATACAATTTCAGATTTAAAGATTTCAACATCTGGATGCTGGAAAAACTGCATTTCCATAGTACAAGATCACATTTAATTTTGCTAAAAGAAATGTTTTACTTCTTAAAATTCTATTACCATTGAATGAAATGATTATGTAACTGGTGAACTTGCAGAGCGGCTCACCGGTTTCCCTCAAAAAGGTTCATCTCCAGACAGTTTTGTGGACTACTAGGACAAGGATATCTGTTCATGTAGCATTCTTTGTCACTCCCTGGAAATAACTATGAGTCCCTAATTTTGGGAAAGTACACAATAACGATATTAATAAGTTGTTTCCAGGATTTTGATAAGCGTGTGAAATTTTCCTGCTATGTCCCTTTAACTAAAAGCCACAGAACGGTTTACCTGATGAGAATTTCTGGAAGCGGTGGGGGTATGGTCTCCAAGCTTGCTAGCTCCCAGCAGGAATCATGGTGGCCAAGAGAATCAGGCATTGGGCAATAAATAGGTTTGACGGTAGGTGCCAACCCCACTGCCTTGCCCTGGCCCGCCATGCTGGCCTCAATCAGGTTTCTGGTCAGTGTGTGTGGGAACACGATAATTACTCAAATTGTCTCTTTTAAATATGATTAATGAGCATGAAGCCCAATTCAATTTCCTCCCACTATTCACTCGCCTCTCCAGTGGGGTCTGCAATCGCGGACCTGGCGTGTTGCACCCTGAGGGGAGTTAAGGAGGTATGTTGAGTGCCCATGTAACTCTTTACTGCTGCCAGGCTGCAGAGAGAGGGTCCCAATTAGTCCTGGGGGTTGGGTGTGCCTGTGTGGGTAGCAAGGGTTTGACCTCACCATTCTCCCCTGGGATGGGGGTCTCGTGGCAGGACTGCCCCTTCTAGCTCTGGGAAAGATGTTGTTCAAGTTTCGGATGATGAATTCAGAAACCATCCTAGGGTAAAATACTCATTATTATTTTTGTTCACTAAAACGTTTGAAATTCTCTGATCATGAACCTGCACGCCCCTTGGACAGCTGGCAGGCTTCCAAATCACCACAGCACTCCATTCAGCAGAAGAGATCCCCCCGTCTACGATGCTGCAAGTGTGAAAAGATCCCTTTCAAATTCTCTGACTAACAGAAGTCACTCATTTTTACTGGGGGTGGGGGGGGAGCGGAATTTCCTTCTCCACAGCTGTTGACTCAGCCTCATTATTTTAATACTCTGTTTATTTCAAGTCCCTGAGCCTTCATAGAAAGCACAGAGTCTTTGAAAAACCTTCCAACCCTTTGAAAACCATTGTTTCTTTCAATTTCAGGTCTGCCATTTTAACTCTCAATTGCTGGATAACTTCATGTTTTTTGCTCAGCCCCCAGTCAGGTGTGTTTATTTACATTCCCCTTCATGCTTTAATGCATGTCAAGTACCCACATTGTTCCCAGCCAATGTTTACACAAAAGAGGAACTGATAGCGCACAACACTTTTGAAGGGGCCTGCAGTTGAAGGGGTGTTGATTGGTGGTCTGAAAGGGGAAGAGGGATGTGTGGGAGTCCGGGGCTGAGGGGGGCGGGGGGGGGGGGTTAGTGAGATGTCAGGTCAGGTCACCCTCATGCCGTTGTGTTGTAGGTGTTGGGAATGGGGGGATCTGTTATTTGAGTGGTGGAGGGGGGAGGATGGCTTCTTTAATGAGAGGTTGGTACTGCTCCTTTACTCAGCAGGAGAGCATAAGAACATAAGAAACAGGAGCAGGAGTAGGCCATCTAGCCCTTCGAGCCTGCCCCGCCATTCAATAAGATCATGGCTGATCTGTCGTGGCTCAGTTCCACTTTCCCGCCCTCTCCCCATAACCCTTAATCCCCTCGCTTATCAAAAACCCATCAACCCGCGTCTTAAAAATATTTAGCGAGGCAGCCTCCACCACCTCAACGGGCAGAGAATTCCAGAGATTCACCACCCTTTGAGTGAAGAAGTTCCTCCTCAACTCCGTTCTAAACCGCCCCCCCTTTATCTTGAGGCTGTGCCCCCTAGTCCTACTGTCCTTTCTGAGCGGGAAGAGTCTCTCCACCTCTATCCTATCCATCCCATTCATCATCTTATATGTCTCAATGAGATCTCCCCTCATTCTTCTAAACTCTAACGAGTACAAGCCTAGTTTATTCAGCCTCTCCTCATAGCTCAACCCCCTCAACTCCGGCATCAGCCTAGTAAACCTCCTCTGCACTCCCTCCAAGGCCAAAATATCCTTCCGTAAGTGCGGTGACCAAAACTGCACACAGTACTCCAGCTGCGGCCTCACCAATGCCCTATACAGCCGCAGCAAGACCTCCCTACTTTTATATTCAATCCCCCTCGCGATGAAGGCCAGCATCCCATTCGCCTTCCTGACCACCTGCTGCACCTGCAGGCTGGGTTTTTGCGACTCATGCACAAGGACCCCGAGGTCCCTCTGCACCGTCCAGGTGTGCGGGGAGTCATCATTTCCATTTGTGGGGGAGAGGGACCCGTCTCTGACCACAGAGGTCAGGGTGCCTTTTAAAAAGGATGCCCTGATCATTGAAACTCCAGGCTGGCTGGCATCATTTGGGGGCTGCATAAATTTGCATCCATTTGGTGGGTGAATCCCACCTGACAGACACTGCCAGTGCCAATGGGAAGGACTCCGGTTTTCCTGCTGATGTGGGCTTAGTTCTGATTTGGGTGAATCACAGCTGAAGTCTAGGAACACAATGGTATATTGTCATTGGTAGGACAGTCACTGCACTAAATTATGGAATTAAGCCACTTTTGGAAATAGCACATTCAAGGTAAAGCAATGTAGTGGCTATGTGACTGGACCAGCAATCCAAAGACCTGGATGAATAATCCACAGGAATGAGTTGAAATCTACCATGGCAGTTTCAGAATTTGAAGCCAGTTTGTAAGAATCTGGGAATTAAAAAGCTGGCATCAGTAAAATGGCAACGTCTGAATCTGGTTATCATTTCTCAGGTGTTATAGAGTCATAGAGGTTTACAGCATGGAAGAAGGTCCTTCGGCCCAATTTGTCCTTGCTGCCCTTTTTTTTTAAACCATGAAGCTAATCCCAATTGCCCGTATTTAGCCCATATCCCTCTATACCCATCTTACCCATTAACTGTCTAAACGCTTTTTAAAAGACAGAATTGTACCTGCCTTTACTACTACCTCTGGCAACTTGTTCCAGATACTCACCACCCTCTGTGTGAAAAAATTGCCTCTCTGGACCCTTTTATATCTCTCCCTTATCACCTTAAACCTATGCCCTCTAGTTTTAGACTCCTCTACCTTTAGGAAAAGATATTGACTATCTACCTTATCTATGCCCCTCATTATTTTATAGACCTCTATAAGATCACCCCTCAGCTTTCTGCGCTCCAGAGAAAAAGTCCCAGTCTATCCAGCCTCTCCTTATAACTCGAACCATCAAGTCCCCGTAGCATCCTAATAAGTCTTCTCTGCACTCTTTCTAGTTTAATAATACCCTGTCAATAATAAGGTGATCAGAACTGTACACAGTATGGCTGTACCAATGTCTTGTACAACTTCAACCAAACGTCCCAACTCCTATATTCATTGTTCTAACCGATGAAACCAAGCATGCTGAATTCCTTCTTCACCACTCTGTCCACCTGTGACATGAGGAGCTATGAACATTTACCCCTAGATCTCTTTGTTCCGTAACTCTCCCCAACACCCTATTAATTAAATAAGTCCTGCTCTGGTTCAATCTATCAAAATGCATCACCTCACATTTGTTTAAATTAAACTCCATCTGCCATTCATCAGCCCACTGGCCCAATTGATCAAGATTCCATTGCGATCGGAGATAACTTTCTTCACTGTCCACTATGCCAGCAATCTTGGTGTTATCTGCAAACTTACTAACCATACCTTCTATATTTTTATCCAAATCATTAATATAAATGACAAATAACAGTGGGCCCAGCACTGATCCCTGAGGCACACCGCTGGTCACAAGCCTCCAGTTTGAAAAGCAACCCTCTAACACCATCCTCTGGCTTCCGTCATCCTGCCTGCCAAAATTGTCATCAAGCCAATTTTGTATCCATTTTGCAACCTCACCCTGGATCCTGTGAGATTTAACCTTATGCAGCAACCCACCATGTGTTACCTTGTCAAAGGCCTCATTAAAGTCCATGTAGACAACATCAACTGCACTGCCCTCATCTACCTTCTTGGTTACCCCTTCAAAAAACTCAATCAAATTTGTGATTCATGGTTTTCCACTCACAAAGCCATGTTGACTGTCCTAATCAAACCTTGTGTCTCTAAATGCCTATAGATCCTGTCTCTGAAAATACCTTCCAACAACTTACCCACCACAGATGTGAAGCTCACTGGCCTGTCGTTCCCAGTCTATTCCCTGCAGCCCTTTTTAAACAAAGGCACAACATTTGCCATCCTCCAATCTTTAGGCACCTCACCTGTGACAATTGATGATTTAAATATGTCTGCTAGAGGACCTGCAATTTCCTCCCTAGCCTCTCACAATATCCTGGGATACACTTCATTAGGTCCTGAGGATTTATCCACCTTAATGCACTTTAAGACTTCCAGCACCTCCTTCCTTGTAATATGTACACTCCTCAAGACATCACTCTTTATTTCCCCAAATTCCCTAACATCTATGCTTTTCTCAACAGTGAATACTGGTGAGAAATATTCGTTTAGGATCTCACCCATCTCTTGTGGATCTGCACATAGGTGACCTTGTTGATCCTTAAGAGGCTCTACTCTTTCTCTAGTTACTCCTTTATCCTTTATGTATTTGTAGAAGCTCTTTGGATTCTCCTTTGCCTTATCTGCCAATGCAATCTTGTGTCCCCTTTTTGCTATTAGTTAGTTCACAAGACTCGACCTGCAGCAATGTATACTGGATTTTAGAAAAAAAAAGGTACTGTCTTAGAAATGCAGAAATTGGAGCCTTGTGATCTACAAATAAATCATATTGTTAAGCGAATGCGTAAGAGGAATTGTACTTCCCCTGCATAGTTCACATTTAATCTAGCTGTAGTGTTGCCCTGTAGAATTTGAGCAACCAGCTAGTATAGTTGGGAGGTCTAGTTGCGCCAAGTTGATCTTTTAATAAGGATGGTACCTCAATACACAGGACTGGGCAGCAATATAGGTCTCTGTTGGCATATTAATATCAAATATTGCCATTACTATGACTAGATGATGGTTAAAAGTGGGGCGTGGTCAGGCCCATCTTCCCACTTGAAGATGCTATATTCTAGTTATTGGCTCTCTCAATTGCTCTGTAATAAGTACACTGGCAATATAACAGGAACAATGAGCAACTGTGCCTAGAACCAGGTGGACTTTGGATGTGTTTCTTGTGGTTGTGGCATTGCATTTTGTGTTGATCTTGTTGGGTTAGGTGCATTGACCCAAACAGGCGACTAGGGGAGTTTCACAGTAACTTCATTTCAGTATGAATGTAAACCTTACTTATGATTAATAAATAAACTTTAACTTAGAGTTATAGAGGTTTACAGCATGGAAACAGGCCCTTTGGCCCAACTTGTCTATGCCCCCAAGTTTTACTGTTAAGCTCGTCCCAATTGCTCTCATTTGGTCCGTATGCCTATATACCCATTTTACCCATGTAACTGTCTAAATACTTTATAAAAGTCAAAAGTGTACCCGCCTCGAATACTGCTTCTGGCAGCTCATTCCCGACACTCACCAGCAGCTGCCAGAAGCAGTAGTAGAGGCGGATCCTGTACCTAACAGAACAGTTCCAACATGTCAGCAACTAAGGCACATCACCACATTCTCCACTAATAAATATGGCCTTGCCAGTCTCAACTTTCTTGGGATATGATGACATTCGCAGCTTTGTGGAGACAGGAGATTATGTGTAGGAAATTTTCAATTACATCACCATCTTTTCTTTTAGCTTTGTTCACCTTCTGCAGACTAAATAGCATCTTGGAATGATGATAAACAACAGTGTGGGCCGCTTATGTACAGTTGGGAAATAGACGGTTCTAATTATCCGCTGGTGGGGCACTTAATTTGGAGGGTGAACATAATTTTGGAAAATTAGCTATTTTTCACCATTCACAAGATGCAAATAACGCAAACATGTTTCCTGATATAGGTTCCCAGGAATTTCCATCTGTCTTGAACCTGCCATCGAAGTCGGGAGGACAGAATAAATTTCCAAATTAATTCCCTGCTGGTGGGAAACTAACTTTTCCATCAGGCAAAATTTAGTTGGCCCAACTGCCATGATTCCCACTGCTGGCAGGAGCAGAAGATTCCACCCAGCGTCAGAAATCCCATAATGTTTCAAAGCACTTTACAGACAATGAAGTACATCTTAAAAGTACAGATACTATTTGCAGTGTAGAAAATTTGTTTCATGCAGAAAAAGTATATCATAGGGCACTTTACAAGGTATAAGTATTGCAATAGCTGATTAATCCAAAGGGTAAGCCACCATAATAACACATATGATTGAAGTTCATCTAGTTTGATTCAAGTTTTGCCTCGACTTATTGTATTTTACTCTTAATATTCATTTGCTGATAGACTAGTTGCTTAGCTCCCAAAGATAATTCATGATGTTTATTTGATGAAATGTTCTGACCATTTTTTATGCTGTACTCTGGTATACTTCGCCAGGGATCAATGGCGCAAAATGTTACAATTTACATCAGTGAAATGGTTTTTGTTGCTTCCCATTGTTAGCATGTGCAAGATTAATTACAATTAATTATTGTGTTGTCCAGCTTGATATTCTTTCTCCGGAATGAAATGTTCATTTTTTTTTAGCCTCATTTAAAATTCTGTCATTGCCAAACGCAGTACTGAATATATCTTGCAAGTGCAAAAACAAAGTTGCCTTTCATTAGCAGATTTCCCTATGGTAGGACTCCAACTGTTTCACCCATTTCTCCTAGGAAAAAACACATCATAATTGTATAACAAGACTGTCACAAGCGTTATTCGATCAGATGTAAAGATCCTAATTGTTTACAAGAACCACACTGGGTGTTGAAGTCAAAACTAAGACTGTTCCTATCCATTTTCCCATTATTTTGCCCACAATTACCTTTTTGTCTTTGTTATATTTTACTGAACCTAGTTGCCTTGTCTATGAAGTGTAAGGAAAAAAGATTTTGTCTTCATCCCACAAGTCCATTGCTACAATTTCATTAAAACCTTGCTAATGGGAGACTCACTAAAGTTTTAAAGTTTATTAGTCACAAGTAAGGCTTACCTTAACACTGCAATGAAGTTACTGTGAAATTTCCCTAGGGTTTTTGCCACAGTGAGGTGCCTGTTTGGGTCAATGCACTGAACCAGCATGTTTTTCATAATGTGGGAGGAAACCGGAGCACCTGGAGGAAACGCATGCAGACATGGGGAGAACGTCTAAGCTCCACACAGACAGTGACCCAAGCTGAGAATTGAACTTGGGTTCCTGGCACTGTGAAGCAGCAGTGCTAACCGCTGTGCTACCATTCCTCCCTATGAACTGTGATGGTGTCCTTTTATTTTAACTTATAATCGCATTCTTACTCATCTTTTCTATCAGTTTATTGTTTTCATCATCCATTACTCTTGCATCCTTTAATAGATTTTCGTTCCATAACAAATTGGATAGGCAAATTGCTGATGTAGTTTTAAAATAATTTGCCTTTTTTTTGTTTAATCTTCTACTCCCTGAAGTAACCAACGTTTCTTTAATGCAGTGGAGAAACAACAATCCCAAATATATAAACTGTAAACCTACAGATAGCCCAAAAAGAACTGCCTTATCATGTTCCACATCTAATTAATTTGCGTCCTTTTCATAGACGACTTACTCAAGAAGTGATATTTCACTGGATACTACATCTGTGTTGATGAAATGGTTTACACCAGCTACTTGGTACAGAATTACCACTCTCTTTAATGATTTTAATTTATTATCAACCTGGAATAGGTAGAACCTCAATATTCCTTAACCTTACTTCAGTATTTACTACTTTGAAAATTCAGGTAACACTTTAACTAATCCACTCCATGTTCCGTGGATGTACATCCACTATCTGACAAGGCACAATTGAATGAGTCTGCAACTAGAATACCCATTCCTGGACTAAAGCTTCTGGTGACCAGCACAGTTCCTGCTGACTGAAAGGTGTCATTGTCATCCTCTTCCAATCCTTCCTAGTCATGTATCATTTCAAAAACCTGGTTATTCATTTTGGATAATTTGTTGCATTATGATATTTTGAGTCACATCTGAATCCCTGTTTGCTAATCCTCCGTTATTGCTAGGTTGCATTCTCCTGCCATAGTTACCCAATCCTATCAACTGTGAGAGCTATCAAAAGGGTCTCTTTTCCCATTTATTTCATTTGTTCTTTTTCTTTTGTATTGAAGCTTGTACCCTATATCATAACAGTCTCAAAATGCAGTCAGCGTTGAATCCTCCATCTTTCACGTTACCATTGAATCTTGTATTGATGCCATGAAAGTGGCTGGAAATGAACGGTTCCCCCAAAATGTTTTTTTAAAGCTTCAGACATCTGTTCCAAAAGCGCATCACTTCTGAGAATCTAACACCAGTCAAGACCAGAAGTCTATCCATGTTTGATACTTTAGCACAACCCAATAATCTGATAGCAGTTGCTGAATTAGGCATCTCCAAATACAATTTCAATAATTTGTTATATAACCTGTTAAATGCCATGGCTGAAATTTTATCACTCCACCCACCACGGGAATCGGAGCAGGCGAAGAGTGGACCATAGGAAGGTCCATTGACCTCGGGCTGGATTTTTTGGTTTCAGGACGAGCTAGGCCATAAAATCTCACCGTACTATGTATTATTATTTAAGGTATAACCAACCATCCTTCAAAATGTATCAGTGTCTGGCCATGCCTCATATGCATTTAACATATATTCTTTCTTAGAAATGTTGTCCATAAATTGTAAGAGGTTGCCCAAATCTTCCTGGTATCCAAATGATGAGCCTGTAGCTCCAAAAATACTTTGCACCTGATCCTGGTTCTAGTGGGAAGCAAAAGCGCTAACAGCTTCCCTGGCTTTTTATCTGGTGAAGTCATAACCCATAGCCACTTATCCTCTTCATTCTCCCATTGGCAACAAGGTTGAGCTTCAGAGAACCGTGGTGGAAAATCATATCTTGATACTTTACAATTGGTTTGAACCATTCTTCTCTAAAGCAACACCAGGTACACCTCTTGACTATATTATGTCTGTAGAAGTGTGATTCTATTCTTGAGAAAAGACATGTGGAATTATCTTCTGAAAATGTTGCCCATAGACCTGAATTTGTAACACAATTTCAAGTCCACAGTTAACTTGTGTAAGCAAAGAGATATTGGTGCAATGAAAATCAACTAATGGTGTGGGGAAGAGGCGGGGCTGGTCACGTTCCTTTTTTGTGAGGTTTATCCTAGTCAATTTACTTAACTTGAAAACATGGTTATACCAATGGAATGGCCCATTAATCAGAGGCCATTGATTGATAACATCCCTGCAACAGCACAGTGTGGCTTTGCAGTGGTATACTACCAAGGCAGATCACCTTCTTCCTTTTGCTGTCCTCCTTCTGAGTAGGTATTTAGCCTTTTCTGTAACTCCCCAATTTTGTTGCTGAGATGGATAAACATCTCCTGTATACTAATTCCATGTACCACCGTACAAAACAAATCCAGTCAGTTTTTGTGCTTGTTGGGCTGAAGAGAGGGATATGTGTCTGGCAATAACATTCAGCACCAACGTTTGGTAAAATATAACCAGATGCAGCATAAATCTTTGTCTGCTCTCATTTGCTAACATCCGCCAGTCCCAACTTTGAACTTCACTCATCTAGGTTAACATCTGTCCTGTGGCCTGAGCTTGCTCATCAGTAATAAGCGAGGGGACAGTTTTGTGCTGGAGACTCATTCCCACATAGATTGTGGCCATCCAAACTTAACTCTTATGGGACTCTTACAACCAACAGATAAAGAAAGACGTACTGTTATGTAATTTAGGCCCCAGAGGTGAAAGATCAGATCTAAACCACTGTGTGATCCAGTTCCTAATTCTGATCTTATTATTAACTAGCACCGAAACCGAGGTGAGCTGCAGGAAGCAGCTGGTGTTTTTATTAACCAGGCAAACTGTCACATGGGTGGGCATTGTAGATGCTATTCAATATTTCTATTGTTTCTTTGTCACCATATCATAATATTACTTAACAATTTACAACCGCTTTCTTTGTTTTTCCTTTAAGTAAACGCTAAACAGAACACTCAATGCATACTCATGTATTTCCATACGAGAGACTTGTCATTGATTGTGAATTATCAAGCCTTTCACACTCGTGGAAACAACATCCTAGCTTTGAGAGGCATTGAGTGTCCTCTGTTTCATACTGTATGAAAATAACATTTGGATTGTGAGCGAGCATCCCGAAGGTATGGTTGTTTTTAAGCATTATGTGCAAGATTAAGAGTCATCTGGTCCTGAAGATGTGCTGTCTCCAGCAGCGGCAACCTCTGCAGGCTCACCTGGAGTGCTAGACCACATCACGATGCTTTGTAGGGAATCGGATAAATTAATTTCAAGTGACATTACGAGAGTATATGGAAACTAAATAATTATTCACAGATGTTTTCCTTGAAATTTTTCAGCAGTTGTTCACCTTATTACTTTGTGCATTGATTTTTGTTTTTGTTTTGGCTGTATCAGACAGTGAAATGCAGTTTCTGTTCGGAGCATAAGACGTTTGTGACGTGTCTCTGTAATATGTTAAGGCTTTAATTTTGAATTCTGGATATTATTTCTTGAACACACGATACAAAGCTCAGTATTGTGCCGCAAGCTGCAAAAGATTTGAGCGATTAATGCTACCCCTTGCCTTTTCAGTGCTTCTTGCCATGGGGCTTGGCTGTGCCACCGTTGTCACTGTGCCAGCAAATATCTGCAGTCAGTACCGTTGCCAACTGCGCATTATTAGAAATCTGTCGTCAGATATCCGCAGTCTTTACGACGGCTCACTGTGCTTTACTGGCTGGATCATGCGACTAAAATTTTAACTCTTTCATCGAAGCAAAACGACGTGGAGCAGGCTTAAAAACTGGGACAGCGAAGAATTCTGGCAGTCAGCTCCTTTCTCTTGTAAAGCGGCCAAACTTTAGTTTCAGCCCTTTCAATCCTGACATCTGAATTTATCACTTAAGATGTTTTAGTTAGCAGAATCATGATTATTGAAAAAAAAGCTTTTAATCAAATTTCAAGAAATAAGTACAATACTATCAAACTCCCTATTTTTTTCTGATTGATTGATTATAGTCGACTGATCACAGATTTTAATCAGCAAATTTAAATTGTTTAATTAACTTGTCATTGTGCCAATCACTATGTAGCCTATGACAAAGAGTTTTCCAAACCATTGTTTTGGTCATTCCAATTTGCTGATTAATGAAGATAGCATTTATTTCCAGGTTGACATATTTCCCCTTGCATTTTGTAGTTATTTTTCTACGGAAATTCCCTCTCCTCCCATCTTCCACATGCATCCTGCAATCTCTTTGCATGATGTTTTGTTTGTCAGCCCAGAGGTTGGAAGTGTTTTCAGATATAGTCAGTACCGCAGTTGTGGTCCGTCACTTGGAGGCACGCTCAAGATGGTTCTTAGCTTTACCTTTCAACCTTTCTTATCTTTCTTTAGTTTCAGGCCTTTCGATCCTGATACCTGAATTTATCACTTAAAGTGAGGCATTGTAGTCTCATTATTTCAGCTTGTTCTTCCAAAATCTCTAAATATTCATTTGGCATACTTTTCTGTTTCCCTGCATACAGTCTACTTTATCACATGGTAACCTTGCCCCATCTTTGTAGCCCAGGAGCCTTCCTACTGTTGCTTCATGGAATCAAGAAGGATGCAGCACAGGAGGAGAACATTCAGCCAGCCCATTGTATCTGTGCTGACTCTTTGGTGAGGTCAGCAAGTTTTGGTGCAGCTTGAGCCTTGAACTTGGAACTTTCTGGACCTGGGTGCTTAATTACACAAGGCAGATATTTCTCTGTAAAGCAATTGGGGAACTATGTAAGTTCATTGAAATGTGTTGAAGTAAACGTTTCAGTTTTTGTGGGTCAAGCTTTTGGCGGAGCTGATTCCTTTGCTTGGAGCTGGTTAGGTTTGACCTATGATCTGGTCTGAATTTGAATATGGAGAGGAATTTCCTAGACAGAATGATTCCAAGTGCATGGTCAGGAGACCTAAAACATTTCCCAGGTCCTGGTAGCAAAATGGATTGAACAGGTAGCACAAAATGAGCAGGAACAGTGGGTAAGGGTTATCAGAAACTCCCCAAACCATTAGAACAACGGGAATGATGTCTCGCAGGGATCTGTATTCGGACCATTGATGTTCACTATATATATTAGAGGTGAAATGAAATCTGTTGGCAGAGTGAGTGATTAATCAAAATGAAGGACTGTAACAAAAGTACAGGAATGAATAAACAGGCTTGCAGAGAAGCTGGATCAGTTAAATTAAATGGACAAATATATAAGGAAGCCACTTATTCCACGGCAAATAAAATGGGGCAAAGAGATAAAGAGATTTTAGAATACTGGTGCATAAGTCACAAAAAGTAACAGTACAAGATGATAAAATCCTAACGAGTGCAATGAAACTAAAGGGATTCATTTTTAAAGAAGTTGAAGGAGGTAATGTTAAATTTATGTAAAACCACATTAGTAATCTATATGAAGAGTACTTGCATGCGACATGGTACCAAATTAAAATTGGTTGAGAGAGAAGGGAATCTTGACGTTATTGTTTGTAAATTTCAAAGAGTGCACGATCACTGCCTAAGAGTGCGGAGAAGTAGTAGCCGAAGCAAACTGTTGCATCAAAAGAACTACAGTGTTCAATATATAAAAAACACATAATTTATCCTTGTACAGGATATGGTTAGGCTACACTTGGAATACTGCACCCAGTGTTGGCCTTTTCAAATGATGGATACTGTATAAGTTTTGGGAAAAAAATCAAGGTGGGGGCACGTACGCGAAATATAAAGCCATATTTATTTGGAAAGCCTCGAAGGCTGGCTTAATTCCACATAGAAAGAATAAACACCTGTGTGATTTGATAGACATATACATAAGAACATAAGAACATAAGAAATAGGAGCAGGAGTAGGCCATCTAGCCCTTCGAGCCTGCCCCGCCATTCAATAAGATCATGGCTGATCTGTTGTGGCTCAGTTCCACTTTCCCGCCCTCTCCCCATAACCCTTAATCCCCTCTCTTATCAAAAACCCATCAACCCGCTTCTTAAAAATATTTAGCGAGGCAGCCTCCACCACTTCAACGGGCAGAGAATTCCAGAGATTCACCACCCTTTGAGTGAAGAAGTTCCTCCTCAACTCCGTTCTAAACCGCCTCCCCTTTATCTTGAGGCTGTGCCCCCTAGTCCTACTGTCTTTTTTGAGCGGGAAGAGTCTCTCCACCTCTATCCTATCCATCCCATTCATCATCTTATACGTCTCAATGAGATCTCCCCTCATTCTTCTAAACTCTAGCGAGTACAAGCCTAGTTTATTCAGCCTCTCCTCATAGCTCAACCCCCTCAACTCCGGTATCAGCCTAGTAAACCTCCTCTGCACTCCCTCCAGGGCCAAAATATCCTTGCGCAGGTGCGGCGCCCAAAACTGCACACAGTACTCCAGCTGCGGCCTCACCAATGCCCTATGCAGCTGCAGCAAGACCTCCCTACTTTTATATTCAATCCCCCTCGCTATGAAGGCCAGCATCCCATTGGCCTTCCTGACCACCTGCTGCACCTGCAAGCTGGGTTTTTGCGACTCATGCACAAGGACCCCGAGGTCCCTCTGCACCGTCACCTGCTGCAGTTTTTCGCCACGTAAGTAATAGTCCTTCCTACCATTCTTCCTACCAAAGTGGACCACCTCACACTTGCCAACATTACATTCCATTTGCCATTTCCTGGCCCATTCGCCCAGCCTATCTAGATCCTTCTGCAGACTCTCCACACCCTCTGCACAATTTGCCTTTCCCCCAATCTTGGTGTCATCAGCAAATTTCGACACCCTGCACTCGGTTCCCTCCTCCAGATCATCTATATAAATGGTAAATAGCTGAGGCCCCAGCACCGACCCCTGGGGCACCCCACTAGTCACCAACCGCCAATCCGAATAGCACCCATTGATCCCCACTCTCTGCCTCCTATTTGACAACCAATCCTCTATCCACGCTAACACCCTACCCCCAACTCCATGTCCCCTGACCTTCTGCAATAACCTCTTGTGAGGTACCTTGTCAAACGCCTTCTGAAAATCCAGAAAGACCACATCCACCGGCTCTCCTCTATCCACTGCCCTAGACACATCCTCATAGAACTCCAGTAAATTTGTCAGACACGACTTCCCTTTAATGAAACCGTGTTGCGTCCGCCCTATCAAGCAATTCCCTTCAAGATGCCTCGCAATTTCCTCCTTAATGACAGATTCTAACATTTTACCTACCACAGACGTTAAACTAACCGGCCTATAATTCCCCGCCTTTTGCCTGGCACCCTTCTTAAACAACGGCGTAACATTAGCCGTTTTCCAATCTTCCGGCACTTCCCCGGAATCCAGCGACGTCTGGAAAATAACCACCAAGGCATCCACTATCACCTCCGCCATTTCTTTCAGAACCCTCGGATGCATTCCATCCGGTCCTGGGGACTTGTCCACAATCAGCCCCTCCAGTCTGTCGAGCACCACCTCTCTAGTAACAGTAATGTCATTAAGACCCTCCATTCCTACCACCTTTCCATCGCTAACACCCGGCAAATTATTCACGTCCTCCTCCGTGAAGACAGAAACAAAAAAGTTATTCAAGACCTTAGCCATATCCCCATCCCCTACCACTAGCTCCCCTTTCTCATTCTCTAAAGGACCAACGTTCACCCTAGCCAGCCTCTTCCTTTTTATATATTTATAAAAACTCTTGCTATCCTTTTTTATATTAAGTGCTAGCCCAGCCTCGTAGCTTCTCCTACCCTCCTTTATCAACTTCTTTGTCAATCTTTGTTGACATTTAAACCTTTCCCAATCCTCTTCTCGCCCACTGCTCTTAGCTACTCTAAATTCCTCCGCTTTTAATTTAACACTTTCCTTCACCTCCTTCGTTATCCACGGATTATTACCTCTCTTCCTACTGTCCTTTTTAACCATCGGAATAAATTTCTGCTGAGCACCAAGAAAGATCTCCTTAAAGATCCCCCACTGCTCCTCAGCAGACCTACCTTCCAACGCACTCCCCCAGTCCACATTCGCCAATTCTTCTCTCATCCTACCATACTCCCCTCTATTCAAACAAAGGACGCGTGTCCGGGAACCCACTTTCTCCTCCTCCATCTGCACCAGAAACTCCACCATACAATGATCACTCTCTCCAAGAGGATCCTTCACCGCAAGGTCCCTAATTCTACCCGCCTCATTACATAGCACCAGATCCAAGATAGCTCGCTCCCTCGTCGGCTCCAACACACACTGTTCAAGGAAATTATCTCGGCAGCATTCCAAGAACTCCTCCTCCAGCCCACCTCGTCCAACATGGGTCGACCAATCAATATGCAGATTGAAATCTCCCATAACTACTGCTGTCCCATTCCTGCACGCCGCACTTATTTGCGTGTTAACAGCCCGCCCCACCTCCAGATCATTATTCGGGGGCCTATAGACGACACCCACCAGCGTCTTCCTCCCTTTGCTGTTCCTAATCTCCACCCACAACGATTCCACGTTCTGCTCTTTGGCTCCGATATCATCCCTTGCTACCACCTTGATACTATCCTTAATCAGCAGAGCTACGCCACCCCCTCTTTCCTCCTGCCTAGTTGTTCAATGTTGTTCAGGAATTTAATTGTGTCCCTTATGAGAGACTATTTTATCTAGATAGGCTGAGGAATACCAAAAAACATAAAAGGTTATGGAAATATAATGTTTGGTGAATATAAAACTCTGTCTTCAATTCCTCAGATATTGAAGCATAAGTGTCAATTGCAACAAGACCTGGACAAAATTCAGGCTTGGGCTGATTAGTGGTAATTAATATTTGCAGCACACAAGTGCTAGGCAATGACCATCTCCAGCGAAAGCGAATCTAACTATCTCCCCATAGCACTCTGTGCCATTACCATTCCTGAATTCCGCTGTCATCAAAATCCTTCCTGGGAAGTTAATTGAACCAGCCATATAAATACTGTGGCTATAAGGACAAGTCAGGGGTTGGGAATTCTGAAGTGAGTAACTCACCTCCTGACTCCCTAGTCCGTCCAACATCCATAAGGCAGAAGTCAGGAGTGTGATGGAATACTCTCCAATTGCCTTGGTGAACAGTTCCAACAACACTCAAAAAGCTTGACACTATCCAGGACAAAGCATCTCACATGAGTAGTTCTCCATCCACCACTTTAAATAATCATTCTCTCCTCCACCAAAATCAAATCACAACAGCAGCAATGTGATTCGTTTACAAGTGTGCTGCAGCAACTCACCAAGTCTCCTTAGGAAGCATCTTCCAAAGCCACAATCTTAACTACCTAAAAGGATAAGGATAGTAGATGTACGGGAATGCTACCACTTGGAAATCCCACCCCCCCCCGAGAAACATTATTTTGGCTTGGAACTGTGTTGCTGTTTAGATACTGTCATTCGGTCAAAATCCTGGAACTACTTGCTTAATGGCACTCTGAGTGTGTCTACATTAGATGGACAACAGCAGTTCTCGAAGGTGACTACCCACCATCTTCCAAAATAGCAATTAGGATTGGAGGATAAATGCTGGCAGACAGTAATGCCTACGTCCTATGAAAGAGTAATATAAAGGGCTGGACCAATTCTTAATTGGGAAAAAGATTTTGCCTTCAAAGATAGGTAAAATAACAGTTGGTAGATGTAGGATCTATAGCTTTGATTGCCTAAGAGGACTAGATTTTCTCCCTCCCAAAGAAAAGCCGTGCTTTCTTCTTCCAGGCTATAATATGATTGGTGGAGTGTTGGATTTGGATGGGCATGGGTGCGTAATCATAATACTTCAGGTATAATATCAGTGTGCAGAGCGCCCACTTTTACCTAGGCTGATGATTTTGTATACCGGTAACCTCAGGTAAACATCACTTGGGAGTGGCATTCAATTCTACTATGTGCTACAAAAAGGATATTAAAAAGCATTTACAATGATGGAAGGACAATTCAGACCGCGCAACTATCAGGAAAGATTGATAAAACAGGGGTTCCGAAAGAATGATTTTCAAAATTGCAAAGGACTGTGATAGGCTGGATGTATGCATAACATTTCTACTTGTGGTTGAGTCCAAAACAAGGGGCATAAATCAGATTAAATGAAGAATTTAGAACTAATGGGGGCGATTTTCCATTCTCGCTGTGCCTGGCGCAGATTGCGCAAACCCAGAAAATTGTGTGTGGACCTACAAACAAGTTTAGCACCCAGCGCCAAACAGTTTGCAATTGTCCCAGTCCCTTGTCACTGGCGCAAACTAGCTCACGCTCAGCAAGGATACGAGTCAGATTCTCCCATCTGCCAGGACCTTCAGACTCTCAGATGTGGCGTAACATCAATGAGAATCACTAATGGGCTCCACTACAAAGACCAGGTATGCTAGCCATAACACGGGGTCTTGGATGCTATTGAATTCCCAGGCGGTCAGGTACATGACTGGGCAGTGCCCATCTGGCTGCTTGGCACTGCCAACAGGCTGGGGCCTGAGGGGACTTGCGAATGGGTGGGCTTTTAATTGGGGGCGTGTCAGGGATAATGAAGGGGGACCCATTGGGAGGGCTTCAATGTCCTGATGCTGAGCAGGGATCTTCCAGTGCATTAAAATCAGGGTGCCCAATCAAAATAGTGCCCATTTGCCTTGCAGCCAGATTTGCCGGCGTGTTTAGGCCTCACCATTTCCAGAACCCGTGCGCAATTCACCAGTCTCCCCAGGAAATGTCTAAGTGTGGGACAATTGCAGACTGGTCTGACGCGAATCACTCTGGGTTTCTCGCCATTATGATGCTTAAGAGGGTATTTTCTGGCCACGCTCGCCCCAAAACCAAAAATTGACAGAAGGGTCAGCGGACATTTGCATGGTCTGCCTGTTACAATTCCTGTCGCGGGTGGGATGGAAAGTTCCGTTGTTTTTGGGAAAGTTCCATCCAGTGATTTTGCGCAGAGATTTGTGCAGATGTCGCTAAGTGTTGCACAAAGTCATTAAAGCAAGATATCACTGGCGTGTTTAAGAAGAGGCCTGATACACACATTAGGGAGAAGGAAAGAGGATGGAAAGAACCAAATAGGGAAAAGGTTTGTGTGGAATACACGCATTGACATGAGAACAGTTGGGTTGATTGGACTATTTCTGTAAATTTGAAAAATTTGACGTAACTTTACCTGCATGGTAAATTATACTGCAGAATATTTAAGACGCGGGTTGATAGGTTTTTGATAGGCAAGGGGATTAAGGGTTATGGGGAGAGGGCGGGAATGTGAAACTGAGCCACGACAGATCAGCCATGATCTTATTGAATGGCGGGGCAGGCTCGAAGGGCTAGATGGCCTACTCCTGCTCCTATTTCTTATGTTCTTATGTTCTTATATTAATGTCATTTCCATTATATTTGTATTTATATTTAAAAACTATGTTAGAGATAGAAGGAGAAAAACATTTTGGAAGTTTGGAATAGAAACTTTCCAATTTCTGTTTCAAACATACAGCATTTACAGCAAGTTAATGCTGTACAGCATCACAGCAAGTTACTGAACATCTGATCAAGAATAGGTAGTTTTTTTATGTAATGTGAATTTGGAAATATGTATGTGTGAATGTGTAAACAGATCGCATCAATGCCATAATCATTTTTTCTGCCTGTCTTATTTGAAATGAAAAGCCTGTGCAGGTGATTGAGATTTGTTGCTTACTTACTATCCAGGCCTATGCTGATAAGTGGCAAGCAACATCTGCACCATACAGGTGCTAGGTACTGACCATCTCCAACAAGAGAGGATCTAACTAACACAGCTTGACATTCAATGACATTATCATCTCCAAATCCTCCAGTACCAACATCCTGCGGGTTACCATTGCCTAGAAACTGAACTGGACTAGCCACATAAATACTGTGGCCACCAGTGCATGTCAGAAGCTGGGAATCCTGTAGCGAGTAACTCACCTTCTGACTCCCCAAAGTCTGTCCACCATTTACACGGCGTAAGTTAGAAATGTGTTGGAATTCTTCTCTCTTGCCTGGGTGAGTGCAGCTCCAGCAACACACAAGAAGCTCAGCACCATCCAGAATGAAACAGCCTGCTTGACTGACATTCCTTTTATATTGAACCATATCTACAAACATCCATTCACCCCGCCATTGACAAACAGTAGCAGCTGTGTGTACCTTCATTGGATGCACTGCAGCAACTCACCAGTGTTCTCTCGACAGCACCTTTCAAACCCACAACCACTACTATCTATAAAGACAAGGGCAGCAGATACCTAGCAACACCACCACCTGGAGGATCCCCTCCAAGCCACTCACCATCCTGACTTGGAAATATATTACTATTCCTTCATTGTCACTGGGTCAAAATCCTGGAATTCCTTCTGTAACAGCACTGTGGATGTACCTACACCACATGGTTCATGAAGGCATTCACCATCATCTTCTCAAGGGCAATTAAGGTTGAGCAATAAATGCCGCCTAGCCAGTGGAGCCCACATCCCTTAAATTATTTTTTTAAAAACTAGCCAAATATCTTACCTAAGTCTGTGATTGTAATTCACCCCCATTTGTTTGTTCTGAGAAAAAATAGCATTTTTATTTTAAAGAACCTATAAGGTATTTATCTCTGAATTGTTAACTGAGCCATGTACCAATTGGCAAGGAGATTAGAAAATTGAATGCGTGGCTGAAAGAGTGGTGGGGGAAGAAGAAGGTACATTGATTCATAGGGTATTGGCATCAGTACTCAGGGGCAGAGTGGACTATTCCATTATGATGGGCTGCACTTGAACCAGGTTGGGATCAAGGTGCTGGCTAATCATATAGGCTGCAGACAGCCTTAACCTCACAATGAGATGTAAGGATGATGAGGGTTTGGGTGGTTTAGAAATCCGAAGAGAAGGTTTGAGCCATCAGAACAACACAACGTTGTGTGCAAAGACAAGCAGGATGGGACAGGAAATTCAAAGTTGATCAAAAATTTACACAATCAAAGAAGGTCGGCATGGTATGTTCGCGGCACGGTAGTACAGTGGTTAGCACTGCTACTTCACAGCTCCAGGGTCCTGAGTTTGATTCCCAGCTCGGGTCACTGTCTGTGTGGAGTTTGCACATTCTCCTTGTGTCTGCATGGGTTTCCTCTGGGTGCTCCGTAAGGTAATTCATATAAGCAAAGAAAATGTACTGGAGCAACTTAAGGGACTAAATTAAGGGAACGTAAAGGGTCTAAGTATATAAAAAGAAAAATATTAACAAGGACAAATGTAGGACCCTTATACTCCAAAACAGGAGAATTTATAATTGAGAACAAGGAAATGGCAGAGCAATTAGCCAACTACCTTAGTTCTGTCTTCACAACGGAAGACGCGAATAATTTCCCAAAAATGCTAGGGACCCGAGGGTCCAGAGAGAAAGAGGAATGAAAGGAGATTAGTATTATTAAAATATGTAGTGTAGGAGGAATTAATCGGACTGAAAACCAATAAATCCCAAGAGCTTGATAATCTACATCCCAGGAGGTGGTCATGGAAATAATGGATGTGCTGGTTGTCTTCTATTTAAAAAAGGAGGGAGGGAGAAAATCGGGAATTACAGACCAGTTCAAGTAACATCAGCAATAGGGAAAATACTAGAAGCTGTTATAAAGGATGTGGTAACAGGACATTTAGTAAATGTTAGTGCGATTAGACAAAGTCAACATGGATTCATGAAAAAAAATGTTTGACAAAACTCCTGGAGTTTTTTGAGGATGTAACCAACAAAATAGATAAGGGTGAACCAGTGGATATGGCGTATTTGGATTTTCAGAAAGTTTTTGATGAAGGCTAGTGCGCAAATTTGAAGCATATAGGATTATGGTAATATAGTGGCGCGGATTGAGAATTGGTTCGCAGACTGTAAACAGAGTAGGAACAAATAGGTCTTCATGGGAGTGGAAAGTGGTGATGAGTGGGGTGCCGCTCAGGACCCCAGCTATTCATAGTGTACATCAATGATTTGGATGGGGAAACCAATTGTAATATTTCCAAGTTTGTTGACAACACAAACCTTGGTGAGAATTTGAGTGGTGAGGAGGATTTTATGAGGCTTCAAGATGATTTAGACAAGTTGAATGAGTGGGAAAATATAATAATGGGAATGAATGTGAAGTTATCCACTTTGGAAAGAAAAACAGGACGGCAGGGTATTATTTAAATGGTGATAGATTGGGAAATGTTGATGTACAAAGGTGTCCTATACACCAGTCACTGAAAATAAGCATGCGGCAAGCTAAATACATTCCTTGGCTCCTTTTTGCCCTCCTAAGTCCATGTTTAAGCTCTTTCCTGCTATCTTTATATTCCTCAAGAGCCTTATCTGTTTTACCTGAAATTTACGTATGTCTCTTCCTTCTTTTTCACAATCTCCCTTGTCATCCAGGGTTCCCGAATCTTGCCATCTTTGTCCTTCATGTTTACAGAGGCTCACTTGTCCTGAATTGTTAACAACTGACTTTTAAAAGACATCCACATTTTGGATATGGATTTACCCTCAAACAGCCAGCCCGAGTCTACATTCCCTACTCCTGCCTAATACTGTCGTAGTTCGCCTTCTCCCAGCTTAGTACTTTCACTCTGGAACTACTTCTATCCTTTTATACAAGTATCTTGAAACTTATAGAATTGTAATCACTATTCCCAAAATGGTCCCCCACTGAGACATCAGGCAACTGTCCAGACTTGTTTCCCAAAACCAGGTTGAAGATAGTCCAACTTGAGAAGGGGCTTTGTACAGATTTGTCTCAAGAAGCACCGTTGGATACACTCTGCCCCATCCATGCCCCTGGTACTAAAGGAATCCCACTCCATGTTGGGGAAGTTCAAATTGCTCATCACAACAACCCTGATGTTTTTACATCTTCCCATAACCTCCTGACATATCAGTTCCTCCATTTCACGCTGGCTGTTGGGAGGTCTGTAGTACAACCCCAATAGTGTGATTGCACTATTCCTGTCCCTGAGTTCTATCCATATGGCCTCACTGCATGATTCCACCAAGGTGTCCCCCCTCTGTATAGCTGTGACATTCTTCGTCATCAATAAAGAAACACCTCCACCTCTTTTGTTACCCTCTCTATCTTGCCCGAAGCATCTAAATCCTGAAATGATGAACTGCCAGTTCTGGCTTTCTTTCATTCAAGTCTCCGTAATCGCCACAACATCATAGTTCCATGTAGTAAACCAAGCTTTAAATTAATTTGCCTTACCTGTCATACACCTTGCATTAAAGCAAGCACATCTCAGACCATCTGTCCTGAATTGTTTTGTACACTCTCCTTGTGTTTAATTTCTCTTAGCCTAACTGGACTCATTCACTGAGCTCTTCATAGTCTCTGT
This sequence comes from Carcharhinus amblyrhynchos, assembly GCF_965287045.1. Classification (NCBI taxonomy): domain Eukaryota; kingdom Metazoa; phylum Chordata; class Chondrichthyes; order Carcharhiniformes; family Carcharhinidae; genus Carcharhinus; species Carcharhinus amblyrhynchos. The sequence goes on from NC_137324.1 coordinate 52,501,507, forward strand.
GCTCTGTACTGTGACCCTTTTTGATTTTTGTCTTTGATGTCTCTGCCTACCACTTTTCCCCCTACTGCCTTTTATTTCTGTCCCCACTTTACTTGTCTTTGACTTCCTGCATTGGTTCCCATCCCCCTGCCACATTAGTTTAAACCCTGCTCAACAGCACCAGCTGTTTCAAGTTGGCAGGGCTGTGACTAGTAGGGTGCTGCTAGAATCAGTGCAGGGATTTCAGCTATTTATAATCTATATTGATAACTTTGATGAAGAGACAGAGAGCAATGTATCTTTACTGATGAATGGAAGCTAGATGAGAATGTAAGCTGTGGGAAAGACACAAAGAGGTTGAAAAAAGATGTACGCAGGTTAAGTGAGGGGCAACAAGCTGCCCGATGGAGTATAATGTGGGGAAGTGTGAGGTCATAAGAATAGAAAAGCAGAATATTTCTTAAAAGATGTACAAAGTTAATATGCAGATAGAGCAGGCAATTAAGAATGCTAAGAGGCTGAGTAAAATGGACCTATATTCTCTGAGAATGGAAGAATGAGAGATGATTGCATTGAAACAAACAAGGTTCTGAAGGATCTGAAGTTTGACATGGTCAATGCTGAGAGGTTGTTTCCCCTAGTTGGGTAAGCTGGAACATGGGAGCACAGTCTCAGGATAAGAGGCCAGTCATTTAGGACTAACAAGGAGAAATTTCTTCAATGGAAGCATTGTGATTCTTTGGAATTCTCTACCCCAGTGAGTTGTGGATATTCTAACATTGAATATTTTCCGGGCTGAGTTAGATTTTTGGTCTCACAGGGACTGGAGAAATAAGGGGAAGGTGGGAAAGTGGAGTTGAAGTCCAAGATCAAACATGTTTTAGAGACAGTATGGCCTACTCTTCTTTGTTCTTAGAAGCCTAATGACGTGTAAAATAAAATGTGAGTATGTGTCCCTTTAAGGCTGGTAACTATATTGTCCTGCATTCTTGAAATGGATATGTTCACTTGCAGGTCAGGTTGCAGTGAAAACTCCTGGACATGATTGATGGGTCAATTAGCATGTATGAGAAAATGATAACTGATATGTTCCTGGGGAGAATAAACAGAAGAATGCTCAATTTTAAGATTGTTTTGCAGATGTAAGAAAGAAAGCTGATTGCAAGTGACAGAAATTGTAAATAATCTAAATGTAAGAGTTTTTGTTTAAAAAATGTTAAACTTTACCACATTTACACCAGTCTTGGAGCTTTTTAGTTGCTTTTAGTTGAGCATGGGGCAGTGCCAAGGGGCTGGGGTGGGGGGGGGATGTGTGCTGGGGCTGATGGGGCAGGGCCTGTGGGGCGATTGGTGGGTATGGTGGGTCCCGCTGCCATTCTGCAGTCAGGATTAGTGGGGGAAGTAGGGAGACCAGTGATTGGGGAGCGTGGGGGGTGGTTAAGCCGGGCGAGGGGGGGAGGGAGTGATCAGTCAGCTCGGGGGTGGGGGGGTGTGGTTGGAACTGCAGGAGATGGGGGGGGTAACTGTCGGGGGGTAGTTGGGGGGGTTGGTGCTGGAGATTGAGGCAGGCTAGGATGGGGAATCAGGGCTGGGCTGGAAATGGTCAGGGTGCCAGTGATCAGGCCGTGGGGGCAGAGAGCTGGCATTATGTGGTTTGCGGGACTGGCCAGTTCTTGTGCTGGCCAGCAACTGGGAGGCTAACAGTGCCAGGCCACTGTGCATGCTTCAATCTCGGCACTGACAGATCAGCGCATGCGCAGTAGCCCACTCAGCACGCTGATTTCAGCCTCTCCAGCGGGGATGAGCCCCGCCCCCTGAAATTTAATGATATTCACAGAGGTAGCCTCTGCAGTGCACAGAATGTGAGAGATTCAGGTCTGAACGCCCAGTGAAAGAAACAGCGTGATTTACTCTAGGATAGAATAAAGTTATCTACAATCAAGAATGATTATGAAGCATTACACAAAAGTATTACAGGATGTGTTTGATGGAGCAAACTACTGTACGCATAGATATAATATTACACGCTACGAGTGAGAAAAAGCTACAGAATTATAATTGCTGCTGTAAATGCAACCATTTTGGAAGATTGTTACAGTAATGTGAATTTTTAAAAAAATTACGAACATAATTGCTAATGTAGGCAGGCATCATGATCGATGCAGGCTTGGGGGCCTGAAGGGCTTGTTCCTGTGCTGGACTTTTCTTTGTTCTTTGTAATAACAGAATTGCTGCAGAGACAAAACCATCCCCCACAAATGCTGAAAATCCCCTGCAAGTTGCAGGAAATACACAGCAGGTTACTCAGTTCAAAAGAGAAATATTTGACTGCGACCCTTTGACATTCTTATTTTTAGCATTTCCTACTATTGTAATGGAAAAGTTGTGGCTAGCTGTTCATGATGTTGTAAAACTTCTGAGATATTCGCTGTTGAACGTTTCTTTTGTCCTGCTCTATCCATGTCCAGCCTATTTGCTACTGATACAAGACGGAACATGTGTTGTTGGCCACTCTTGTCATGTGTGGCACCGGCAGAACTGGCAACAGTTTTCTAGCTATTTGGCCACAGACTGTAAGTGTACAAATAGGATAAAATGTGTTTATTTTGTTTAGAAACAAAAAATAAGATACAAAAAGCATAACATGCATGGGAAGAGAAAGAACCTTTTTGTCAAATGGACACTCACTGTGGTGAGTGACTCCACAAAGCCTGTCCATTACATACAAGGCACAAGTCAGGAGTATAATGGAATATTCTCTTCTTGCCTGGATGAGCGTAGCACCAACAACACTCAAGAAACTCAGCACAATCCAGGGTGAAGCAAATGCTTGATTGGCACCTTATCTAACACCTTAAAAATTAATTTCTTCCACCGTGGTTACGCTGTGTCTGTAGTGTAGTGCAAATGTAGTGCAGAAGATCACTGAGCCTCCTTCAACAGTACCTTCCAAATCCACAACCTCTAACATCCAGAACATACAAGGAAAGCACGGGAACACCATCACCTTCAAGTTCCCCTCATAATAACATGCCATCTGACTTAGAAATACTCACCCATCCCTTTTATTCTGGCGGATCAAAATTAGATATCCCTTTTTAATGGCAAGGTGGGACTACTTGCAGCACTGAAGTGGTTCAGCAGGTTAGGTCACCGTCTCCTCTCGTGAGCAATTAGGGATGACAATAAAGGCTATGTTCACTTGTGGTGCCCACATCCGGTGAAAGAATGAAAGAAAAGCTCAGCCCCAATTCAAGTGTATTACTCAAACATGGACACTACCCTCACCCCTCCTGAGATGAAGTACTATCCATACCACTCAGAAAAACATGAGAATACAAATCCTGCTGCAAGTCAATTATATTTTGATATAAACCCAAGAGACTGCTTCCTCATGAATTTAAATCTGCTGTATTTAAATTCTGAGCAAGCTCACAATATACAATAATTCATATAATTTTAAGTTAACCATAGTAAATGTTAACCCCACCCCCCCACCCCCACCCCATCACTCTGGGTGATCTGAAAACTCACTGAATGAAGTTTCACCTGAATTGCTCCTGTTGTGCTGTGTGAGGTTAGGAATGCAGTACTACAGTTACGTTTGTTACTGCCTAAGAGATGAATCAAATGTGTACAAAAAATGTTCTCTCAGTCACGTCTCATCAAAGTTAATCTTGCATGAAATTTGCCAGCAAACCTAGATGTATGCACACTGCAGCTACAGTGCATGGAGTTGGAGGTGTGTAATTAGAGTTCAGTGGCAAGTAGACTGCTCTGCTCTGGATAGCTTCAAGCCTCTTGAATGTTCTTGCAGTTCTACAATCCAGGCAAGTGGTGAATGTTCCATCAGATTGTTGAATTGAGCCTTGCAAATGATGGGAGGACTTTGATGAATCAGTTGCAGAAAACTCAGTTTCAATGTGTCCGTGACATCTTTTTCAAACTCTCCTTAGCTCTCCCCAACTCTGACCTTCCATTCTGTTCCACCTTCTCCATCACCCCCATTACTATATAATCCATCACATTTCTACAGCTCTGAGGAAGAACCACCCAGACTCAGAATGTTAACTTGTTTTGCTCTCCACAGATGCTGCCAGAGCTGCTGAGATTATCCAGCATTTTCTTTTTTAATTCCTGTTACTATGCTATTGATAGCGCTCCCTCAGTTCACCCTCTCTTTAATCGAACCCTCCCACCCCACACAGCCACCCTCACTCCTTAAGATTGTGACTGAGATAAGCTAGGCAATGACAGCATGTTGAAGGTCTGGAGTCAAATGGTAGTTGTCTGGCACTTAACTGACATGAGTGTTTGGCAGTCCAAGTCTGGATGTTATCCCTGTCCAGCTGTAGGCTGGAATGCGTTGTCTCATTTTCTGAGAAGTAATGAATGGAGGTGAGTACTGTAGAATGATCAATGATCAGATCACTGGGAGACATGATGGTATAGTGGTAATTTCGCTGGACTTGTAATCCAAAGGTCAAGCCTAATGTTCTGGGGACGATGGTTCAATTCTCAACGTAATAGCTAGACTCGAAATTCGATTGATAATCTGAAATGGAAAAGCTCGTCTCAGTAATGATGACCGTGACACCATTATCAATTGTTGTAAAAATTCATCTGGTTCACTAATGTCCTTTAGGGAAGGAAATTTGCTGTCCTTACCTGGTCTGGCCTACATGTGACTCCAGACCTACAACAATGTGGTTGACTCTGAGCTGCCCTTTGAAATGGTGTGACAAGCCATTCAGTTTAAGAGTAGTTAGGGATCAGCAATAAATGTTGGCCTAGCCAACAATGCTCACATCCCCTAAATGAAAAAAAGAATCAGAAGTGTTTCCTGAAATTTCTGCCACTTCTTCTCCATTGACCTAGCCTAGTATCACGGTTGACTACAAGAGCTTAAAATGAATGATTTGATATTACACATTGCCTTGGCCGGGATATTCACTCCTGTTCGAATCAGGTGATGGGAGTAGAAGATGCTGCAAAGCCGTGTTTTATGTTGGCATTAAAGCATGGCGTGATTGTCCCTTCACCCTGTCGGCTTCCTGACATTCAATGTCGGAACATCATTATAATAAATTACCATATCACTATCAGCCCCCTACGCCACAACCATCCCCCTTCAGAAAATCCATCCATGAGAGCTTGACCAGGGTGAATCATAACTTGTCTCTAAAGCATGCACCTGGCATGCAGACCTTTCAGGAGAGCTTGGATGAGTGCAGAGTTCAGGGTACTGCCTGATTACGCCCTGGCACTGCCTGGGCAGTGTCTAGGCAGTGAACCCGTGATTCAAGTTTCTTTCACCAAGTGCTGCACTATATCACAGAGAAAGCTGCCATTGCTATTGTCAGCTTCAACACCGCATTTCCCATTAGACATGGGCCTTTGCTGAAATTGGGGAAAATCCCATCACAAGTCTGATATAACCCATGCTGTGGTTTATTCGAGAATGTGCTGCTCCAAGAGACTATCTCGAAACATTTTATGAACTCTTCATCTAGGTCACTACTTCCAAACTGATTATTTTCAGTTTATATATTAACTACGATCATTGCTCTCCCTTTATCACAAATACACAAAATTTCTTCTTGTATTCTTTGTCTGTTAGGGGTCCAGTAGACCACTCATCATTTTTTTATTATTCATTTGGAGGACATGGGTGTTGCTGGCTGGCCAACATTTATTGCCCATCCCTAGTTGCCCGAAGGCTGTTATGAGTTTACCACATTGCTGTGACACTGGAATCACATGTAGGCCAGACCAGGTAAGAGCGGCAGATTTCCGTCTCTAAAGGACATTCGTGAACCAGATGGGTTTTTCCGATAATCGGCAATGGTTTCATGGTCATCAGTAGATTCTTAATTCCAGACTTTTTTATTGAATTCAAATTCCACTATCCGCCGTGGTGGGTTTCAAACCCGGGTTCCCAGAACATGAGCTGAGTTTCTGGATTAATAGTCTAGCGATAATACCAATAGGCCATTGCCTCCCTGCTGGTGACTTCTTTGCCCTACTATTTCTCATCTCCGCCCAACTGATTCTACATCCTGACCTGAACCAAGGCCACCGCTAACTATTGCAATATTTGATTAATAGTATTACCTCTCCACCTTTACCTAGCCTCCAATTCTGCTTGAATGTCATATACCCTTCAATATTCAGGACCCAGTACTTGTCATCCTGCAGCCACTTTTCTGTAATGGCCATCAGATCATATTAATTTGCTTTGTATTGAATGCTACACTCATTCAGGTACAGAGCCTTTAGTTTTGTCTCATTCTTTGTGTCATATCTCGATTGTTGAAGCATTCTAAGCTTTTTCACGCTGTCCCTTCCTGCCATTCTCTGATCCGAATCTCCCATATTACTGTTTTCTTCTCTCACCTTGTCTGTACTCTTTAATATATCACATCTTTCCATATTTGTTCCCTTGCTCCCACTATTCAGCTTAAAATCCTCTCTACTTCCCTAGTTATGGGGTTCACAAGAATACAGGTCCAGCATGGTGCAAACTATCCCAATGCTACAGCACCACTTTCCCTACAACAAGTATTAGTGTCCTTCCCACAAACTGAAACCTACTTCCCCCACATCAGTTTTTGAGCCACATATTCAACTCCCTAACTGCGAGATATATTCCTCTGAATATCTTGGAAACGTCATTCAATTCATTCTTTTACCTGCTGAGTTTAGCGATTACAACCTAAGTTTGTGTAATCACTCCTCATAACTTAACCTTTCCATGTATTATTCTAGTAAATCTACACTTCACTCCCACAAAAGTCAGTATACTAATTCTTACGGTATGGTGCCCAGAGCTGATCACAGTATTCCAAGTGTGACTTAACCAAGGCTTTTATATAACTGAAGCATGACTCTTCTAATTTCATTAGCTTTTTAAATTATTTTCTGTACCTGTTATTGACATTTTCAATAATCCATGCACCTGGACCCCCAAGTTTTTTTGAAGCTCCACTGGTCCTATCTTTTCACTATTTAGGAAGTATCCTGTTTTACACTTTATAGGTTCAATGTGAATGACATCATATTTGCCTACATTGAAATCCATTTGCTAACTTTGCCCTTCATTTCATCAATCAGTATATTTTTACAATCATATACTTCCATCTACACTGCTTATTTTTGTGTCATCAGAAAATTTGGATATGTGGCTTTCTATCTCATCATTCAAGTCAACAACAGATATGATGAACACTTGAGGCTTCATCATAGATGCTTAGTGAATTACCACTAATCACATTTTTGCTATCAAGTACCTGTCTGTTATCTCTATTTTGTCTTCTTCCACTGCCAGTTTTCTAAGCATTTCGCTTATTTGCCTAATTCCATGAGATTCAGGTTTTGCTAACGGTCTCTTATCAGGGACTTTATTAAATGCCTTCTTCCGGATAAATACAATATCCACGGACATTCTCCTGTTCACGACTTCAGTTACCTTTTCAGCATATTCATTCAGGTCCATCAGACTACCCTTCACAAATCCCACGCTGACTCTATGATCAGCTGAAGATTTTCAAGGTGCTCTGTCACTCTAATCTTAATTATAGATCCTAGTAATTTCTCAACAACAGTGCCAGGCTAACTGATCTAAAATTTTCTGGTTTCCCACTCTCACATTTCTTAATTGGCAGAATAACATGGACAATTTTTGCAATCTACAGCAAAGGTTCCAGAATTGAAAGAACTTTGGAATATCATAGTTAGCCTTTTATCTTCACAGATGGTAAATGATTTTCTGAATGTTTTTAGCACTTTCCGTACTTAACAAGTGTTTGCCTACCCCTGGGCTAATTGGTGGTAGCTGAAGTTTAATATGGATAATGTAAGTTGCCTCATTGGAGATAAAAACTCAAGATATATTTGCTATTCAAGTGGAGGATAGAGCATGGAAAGAGGGAAGTTAAAGAATACCCAGTGGCATTGGATGACCTGTTGCGTACCATGTCCGAACAAGGCAGCAGTAAACAAAGTAAGCAGGAATGCGGGTTATATTGTGAAATTAGTTGAGTTCAAATCCCTAGAAGTCATGCTGGGACTGTGGTTATGCGGCAGCTGGAGAATTGCTTACAGTTCTAGTCACTGCAACATAAGGGAACCATTACGGCATGCAGCCAGTACAGAGGAGAACAATGGGGCTGATAGAAGGATGAGTTATGTGGAATAACTAGCTAAGCTAGGATATTAAATCTCAAAAAGAGCACCTTTGACAGGATTTTACAGATTTTGCTTAATGTTTGAGATAAACAAGGTAATTTGAGCGCTATTCATTCAGGGTAGTAGGGACAGGAGGGATAAGTTCAAGGTTTTGAAGGACAAGTTTTGGACAGATGGCAGGAAGTACTTCATACAGAGGCTCATTAGCTGTTGCAATAAGATGCCAGGAATGGTAGTTGACGCCAGGACCCTGCACTCATTTAAGAAACGGCTAGATACTATAATGGGGAGATAGTAGGGTTGGTATTCTGAAAGAATAAAATCAAATGGACCAAGGGGCCTTTTTAAAAATCACACCTGCAGTCAATAGCTTTGTACACCAAGTGCCTTCAAATGTCTATGGGTTGATTGCTGTGCTGCATGGATATAAATTACGTGTTTTAATCCAGCGTTCATCTCACTGTTACCAGAAAAAACAGTCAATTGGTACAGGCAGAATGGCCTTTATTTTAGCCAATTTGCAACCTCTGTTCATTTGATTTTGACACAGGATCATAAAATGTATAGCTGGAAATAGAGCCACGTAGTATAATGCAAAGGAGTACGCTTTATATACAAGTTAACACTGCAATCTGGCAACAACATGGATGCTTTTGTACGAGACCATTGAGTCGGTTGCACTTTCAGTGGCTATAAACACATTATCCCAAATGTGAGTTGTGTGAAAATGGTAGCGAGGCAGTTCTGTGACTGAGATAAGATGACTTTAATGGGGATTCTGCTAAAAAAAAAACCTCTCTTTACAACCCACTGGCTTCAGTGACTCTTTGGTACCTTTTAGGTTTTGCCTTTGCTTGAGTGCTGGAAGGTTGCCCATTGATGTCATGGAAACACTTGAATCACTAAGAATGATTCATGTCTCTGCTTTCCTCCTATCCTCCCCCACACATGCAAGAATAGTTTTTTCTGATTAACCCTTGCAGCATTTGGAATTAGTGTTCATCCCAAACATGTTTGGCATTAAGGTTTATGTTCCCTTTACCCTGTTTATGTTTCTGAGCAGTGTACTTCCATCTGTTTGATGTGGAGCGGGGGTCAGAGATAGAAAGCAGTTTGTACGGTTACCACCAACACGGCTTTGTGGTGAAGGCGGAGCTGGTCCTTTAAGCAACCTCCTGTCTCATTCCTTCCCCCCCCCCCCCCCCCCCCGACTCTCTCTCTCTCTCACACACACACACACACACACACACACATATCCTCCTGCAATGATTACTCCGAGTAGTCCGCTCTTACACAGTGCTCAATCCAGCTGCTTATTTCAGAATTGGTGAAGCTTGCTGCTTGAAGCCAGTTGAGTCTGCATGTTGATGGAAAATGCATTTCAAACTCATCCATTTGAGAGGATTCCATGCCTCCTGGCTAGCGCGAATTGTGACCATCAGTGACTTGTACCATCGGCTACTTATCAATGGTGCAAATGCCAAAAGGGTTTTTTGAATTTAAAAAAGAGAACAGTTAAAAAAAAGTGATAACTTGAATAAAATTGGGAAAGATGGAAAGCACAGCCGTCAAGTCCTTACTAAACAAACTTGAACCAAAGAGGTTTCAGTTCCTGTTTATTCAGTAGGCTAAAAGTATAAATAATATGTAACATAGGGAGCAATTTATTGCTTAAAAATGCAATAGCTTTTTTTTTGAAATCTTAAACACAGTTTTACTGCATTAATTAGTCTTGCATTTATGCCATTATTTTATGCCATTCTAATATGCGCTGGACATCTTATGTCTCAATAAGCGGTGGAGGTTTATTTTTCTGTTTGTTACATGTACTGTTAACCTCCTACAAGTATCCCATTACTTTTAGCTCACAACTGAAACATGCAAAAGACTTAACGAAGAAGATGGCATTGCCTAAGTTTAGTAAAAGATAAATCTGTTTTCAGATTCTTGAAGTATATAACAGTCTATTCAAACTGTTGGCAACTACTTTATAAAAATGTTCAGCTGATTTGATCTCTTGTTTTGGCCATTCTTATAATAGGACATCGAAACCTCATGGACTAGCTTGAGATTCACCATTCTATTAGGGCTTCAAAAATCATGAATTTATCTTTGTACTCCCAATACTGACTTTCTTATAGTACATTTTCTGATTTTCAAAATGATAAATAAATGGATTTTCTATTTACCATCAGAACTAATAACTTGAACAGATTATAATAAAATGGTTGTGACTGTTGATGTAAAACTTCTAGACACGGGACCTTAACTGAAATAAGATTAAAATATTTATAGCAGCATTTAAGACTATCTTATTTATCTATTATAAGGTAGAGTAAATATTCTATTAATGTTCTGTTCTTGCATTCAATTCATTCAATTAAAATCCATTCCAATTTTGTAAAATCTATTTATTTGATATTTATGTACTTTTAGGTGTCAAACTTTATTGTTTAATGTAAATTCATGTGACACATGATGGAGAGGGTGGGGAATACAAAGAAACAAAAGCAACCATTTGGTGTGTATTCATGTCGAGCAACACATGATACCAAAGCCACAATGTCACAGCAACTTAGCCCTCTCTGAACTCATCCATCAGCTGGAATTTGTAGTTTTAATAGGGACTCCATCAGTAGAATGATTACACTGGAAGAGGAATCCTGCCTCTGTGGCCCACAATATCCCCTCCATTAAAGTGAATGGGTGAATAATTGTGGTTGGCATGTACAAAAGGGTAACTACTACCCCATTCTGTTTTACGCTGTACGATGCAAACTGCTTACCCTCTAATTTAGCATGTACCACACTTGAAAAGGTTCTATAGTGATAGTGCAAAACCCTTATGTACGTATGCACGCATTTCTCATCTGTCACATTTCCAATTTCTGTGGTAATGCAGACACCAGATATTGTGCTGTGCAAACTTGGTGCTACACTCAAAAAATTAAGGAAACAAAGTCATAACTTATGAATTAACTCACCCCGGTGCTTACTTAACATAAATTACAGTTTAGTTTCGCTTTGTTTCCATGGTCAGTTCTGCTATGAAAAGATGGTTGTGGGCTTTCTTGAATAGGTGCAATTGTTATAGTGAAGATGCTCCCATACTACATTTAGTGGGGAATTCCAAACTATCATGGCCTTGGTGAAGGAAGAGTGAAATATAATTAAGATGGTGTGTGATGAGAATATTCTGATGGCATTTCTGCCTAATCCTTCATGGTGATAGAAGTTGCAGGAAGGGCAAGGGGGTACAGTTGCATGAATCTTCGTGAGCTGTGAGTTCAGTGAACCCTGTATGCTGCACTTCTGGCAGTCATAGTATGGTCAAGATGGAGAGATGGTTCATAAATTGATTGATTAATTGGTGAAACAAATGGTTTGATTTTGTAGCATTTAAGAGACACATGTTTACCCTTTAGCAGTAGAGTAATGCATTATGGTTTGCATGCTGTAACGTTCTTGATTTCATAAACATCATAAACTCATTACGAACAGTGCCACATAGGAAATTCCATAGAACCATCAAAGCTTATGTGATGGAAGGAGGCTATTTGGGCCATTGCATCTGTGCCAGCTCTTTTGCTAGAGCAATCCAAATCTAATCTTGATACGCTATTCTATCCCTGTAGCCATATATCTTCCACTGCTTCAATTAATTATCCACTTCTCCCTTAGAAGAAGTCAAAATCTCTGCCTCAACTACTCCCTGTGGCAAAGCATTCCATGTTTTAACAATGCTCTGTGCAACGAAATTACTCTTGATCTTTCTCGTCACTCACTTAGTGACAATTTTAAATTAATGACTTCTTAGCCAGCCAGAGGAAATATTCTATTAATATTCTATTCTCACAGTAAAATACGCTGTACTTTTATATACCTCTATTAAATCACTGTTCCAGTGGAAATAATCTCAGCATTTCAAGTCATCTCTCATTTCCACCCTTGTATAATCTTAATGAATCTTTGCCTTTCATGCTATTTTTATAATGGGTTGCCAAATTGCATACAGTTCTCTTACAGCAATTTTAGCATTGGCTTGTAAAAATCTGCTATTCCTTGATTTGTTTTGATTTGATTTATTTTTGTCAAATGTATTGGAATAGACTGAAAAATATTGTTTCTTATACAGATAAAACATACCATTCATAGAGTACATAGGAAAGAAAGAAAGGAGAGGGTGCAAAATGTAGTCTTACAGTCACGGCTAGGGTGTAGAGAAAGATCAGCTTAATATATGGTAGGTCCATTCAAAGGTCTGATGGCAACAGGGAAGAAACTGTTCTTGAGTCAGTTGGTGTGTGTTCTCAGACTTTTGTATCTTTTTCCTGATGGAGGAAGATGGAAGGGAGTATGTCCAAGGGGGTGGGGGTCCTTGATTAGGCTGGCTGCTTTTCTGACGCAGCGGGAAGTATAGATGAAATCAATGGATGGGAGGCTGGTTTGGGTGAAGGACTAGGCTACATTCACAATCTTTTGTAAGTTGTTGCAGTCTTGGTCAGAACTGGAACCCACCAAGCTGTGATATATCTGGAAAGGATGCTTTCTATGATGCATCTGTAAAATTGGTGAGAGTCGTAGCGGACCTGCCATATTTCCTCAGCCTTCTGAGAAAGTAGAGGCATGGTGGGCTTTCTTAAGTATAGTGTTAACTACAATTCTGTTTGTCTTCTTTTTGATTTAATCTATTGGTGTTCTGACTTTTAAGGTAATTTGCAGTTGGATTGGAGGTCTTAGGTGTCCCTTTCACCATGTAATGTGTTTTATTTGATTATGTAATTGTGTGAAGCACCAATGCTAATATTGTCCATTTTACTATTAGACTTCTCCGGTGGGAAAAAATAAGTCTTACATAAGAACATAAGAAATAGGAGCAGGAGTAGCGTTGTACAGGGTTTTGGTGAAACCACATCTGGAATGCTATACACTATGTACAATTTGAGTCTCCAAACACATGGAAGGATATACTTCCAATGGAAGCTATACTTTGGAGGAATATTTAACACAGATTTTCAGTCTCTCAGGGAATGGAGGGATACAGAGAGAGGGCAGGAATATGAAGTTGAAGTCCAAGATCTACCATGATCATATCAAAGCTCTCTTTCATCCACATTACCATGTCCTGCTTAAAAAAAGTCTAAAGAAACAAAGGCAACTCTAAATGTAAATTGAAACCCTAGTAACCAGAGTTAGTACATCTGTAGTCTCTTATCTCAAACTTCTGTTAGAAGACAGCTAGATTTTGTCATCTTGTTGGTACACAGTTTCATATTTGCAGATAACATTATATGATACAACACCCCTCCTTTTAAAACATTATATAACAGACCTTAGGGGATCTACTCATAGCATAAATTGTTCCTAAAAGTTTCAGAACAAAAAGAAGCCATTTGTCTCTCTGAGTTGTGCTCGTGGTAGCTCCACCTTAGAACTATCTGCTCCAATAACATTCCCCAACATAGGCGACGGAAGAAAGCAATTTAGTTCAATTTTGTGGACCAGGTAATGCTTTGAACTTTGTTGACACAGGTTGTGAACACAGGAAAATCACTTTCGTAGGTAACCATCTCATATTTGATTTTTTCTGCCCATTATTATCTTGTTTTTAGTGAAAGACCTGAAGATATCAGCAATGCTACAAATGCTATTTGGTAACATTTATCATGTTATTACAAGGGTTTTTTTTGGGGGACAGCTGGGGATGGGGCAGAGTGGCGCTGGGGATATGGAACAAGTTTGCGCAGGAGGTCAGAGGAAAGGAATGTTTTTGATTTGATTTATTATTTCACATGTATTAACATATAGTGAAAAGTATTGTTTCTTGCACGCTATACAGACAAAATATACCGTGGGTGGAGAAAGATCAACTTAATGCAAGGTAAGTCCATTCAAAAATCTGAAAGCAGCAGGGAAGAAGATGTTCTTGAGTCGGTTGGTACATGACCTCAGACTTTTGCATCTTTCTCCCAAAAGAAGAAGTTGGAAGAGAAAATATCCGGGGTGCGTGGGGTCTTTAATTATGCTGGCTGTTTTGTCGAGGCAGAGGGAAGTGTAGACAGAGTCAGGGGCTAGGAGCTGATTTGCATGATGGATTAGGCTACATTCACAACGTTTCGTAGTTCCTTGCAGTCTTGGGCAGAGCAGGAGCCATAAAAAGCTGTGATAACAACCAGAAAGAATGCTTTCTATGATGCATCTGTAAAAGTTGGTGAGAGTCATAGCTGACATGCCAAATTATTTGGAGGGAGTTGTAAGGTTGGAGGCATTTACTGAAGTTGTAAAGTTTATTTATTAGTCACAAATAAGGCTTACATTAACACTGCAATGAAGTTACTGTGAAATTCCTCTAGTTGCCACACTCTGGCATCTGTTCGGGTCAATGCACCTAAACAGCATATCTTTAGACTGTGGGAGGAAACCTGAGGACCCAGAAGAAACCCATGCAGACACGGGGAGAACATGCAAACTCCACATTGACAGTGACCCAAGCCGGGAATGGAACCTGCGGTCTGAGGCAGCAGTACTAATCACTGTGCTACCCTGCTGCCCAGTTGTGAAGGGATCCAAACATGAAGATGTCAATCATAAATTGAAGGCATGAGAATACTGAACACCAGCATAGACCAGTTGTAAGATCCAACATTCAGGAATCAAAGATTACCCAAAATAGGCAATCGCGTATTAATAAATGATTTTAAGATTGTTTATTAAGTTTATTAGGGAGTAATATTTTCGATGTGATACAAAATACTTTTGACCTGGGGGAAGCAGAGCAATGCTGATCTCCAAGGGTGACCATGGCAGTCTTCGAGAACAGTTTACTGGTCCTCACTTGGACAAACGGATGGATAAAGCTGATAGTTTCTTCTGATTTCTTCACTTTCCTTGAGCTAGCCGAAGTGTTAGACTGTCACCAGCATTGGTCCACCTTGAGAAGCTCTCTTCCACAAAGTGATTTTTTCCCTCTTGAGAACCCTTTTGTGTAACTTGATTCCAGGAAGGCAATGCTAATTTTTTTATTCAGCTGTCCATTGGCAAGGGACGGATATTCAAGATAACCCTTCATATTTCCATCAGAAGCCCACAAAGTCACCTATTGACCTGTTGATTGCTAGGACGTCCAATTTAATCCTTTTAACATTTAAACATTTAGCTTACAGATGTCTTATAAGGTCACCCCCACTCCTCCAAACAGGGTTTGCAATATCTTGTTTCAATGCTCGTGCTAGAGGCCAGGAAAGCAGCCTGCACTGTTGGTGTTTCATACTCAGGAAGCTTCTAAAGTTTTAAAGTTAATTTTATTAGTGTCGCAAGTAGACTTACATTAACACTGCAATGATGTTACGTCCTGGCACCTGTTTGGATACACTGAGGGAGAATTTAGCAGGGCCGATGCACCTAACCAGCATGCTTTTTGGACTGTGGGAGGAAACCAGAGTACCTGGAGGAAACCCACGCAGACATGGGGAGATCGTGCAGACTCCAAACATGCAGTGACCCAAGCCGGGAATCGAATCCAGGTCCCTGGCACTGTGAGGCATCAGTCCTAACTACGGTGCTACTCTGCCGCCAATAGGGAGCATTCTTTATAAGAGAGAGATATTTATTTCTATAATGTTCAATAAAGTTCTTAGCATTCTATGGAGTTATTACACAGTGATTTCTTACATATCACAACATGGAGGATTGGTGAACTGAACCTGCTACAGACGAGGATACTGACAGCAGAAGATATGGTAGCCCTTTGGGAAGAGCTGAAGTTTATTGAGGGTGAAGGATTAAGAGACTGACTAGGAGGGTGTCTGAATAGCTGAAACTGGAAATGAAGACAGCATGGATGAGGGTTTCAGCAGTTGGTTGGCTGAGGCAGCAGCAAAGGAAGGTGACGTTACAAGAGGGGGTTTCAATAGACTTCATTTTGAGGTTTTGGGTTCGAAGCTCAGCTTAGGCCCAGATTTAAGGTAATTATTTCTGGCAGTTTGCTTCAGATGGAAACAGTGACGAGGGAGAGCAATAGAATCATTGGGCAAGGAAATGGTGTTTTGGAACGGGGGATGGGGGAAGGGGCAGAATGGAGGAGAGGTTTGATCTTCCCGAAGTTTTTTATGAGAGAGGTGATGGCGATGCAGAGCTGGGTGACACAGTGTTCATGTTGAAGCTGACTCCAGATCCACAGTTGATTTCTCTAAGGGGAGCTTACAGATGAAAAAGAGGAGTGGGGAGTAGGCACTCCCCACTCGTGGCAAGCTCAGGCTTTCCTCTCAAGCTCCTCTTGATTTAATTTGATTTGATTTATTATTGTCACATGCATTAACATACAATGAAAAGTATTGTTTCTTGCACTATACAGACAAAGCATACCGTTCATCGAAAAGGAAACAAGAGAGTGCAGAATGTAGTGTTACAGTTATAGCTAGGGTGTAGAGAAAGATCAACTTAATGCAAAGGAGGTCCATTCAAAAGCCTGACAGCAGTAGGGAAGAAGCTGTCCTTGAGTCAGTTGGTATGTGACCTCAGCCTTTGTATCTTTTTCCCGATGGAAGAAAGTGGAAGAGAGAATGTCCGGGGTGTGCGGGGTTGTTAATTGTGCTGGCTGCTTGGCGAGGCAGTGGGAAGTGTAGACAGAGTCGATGGATGGGAAGCTGATTTGCGTGATGGATTGGGCTACATTCCTGACCTTTTGTAGTTTCTTGCGCCAGAATCACCAGCTGTGATACAACCAGAAAGAATGCTTTGTATGGTACATCTGTAAAAGTTGTTGAGAGTCGTAGCAAACATGCCAAATTTCCTTAGTCTTCTGAGAAAGTAGAGGCGTTGGTGGGCTTTCTTAACCAAAGTGTTTGCATGTGGGGAACTAGGACAGGTTGTTGATTATTTGGAAGCCTAAAAAACTGAAGCTCTCGACCCTTTCTACTTAGTCCCTCTTGATGTAGACAGGGGTATGTCCTTCTCTATGCTTCCTGAAGCGTTCCCTGCTTGACCTTGGTCTTCGCAATTCAGCACGTAAAGGATCATATTGCTACATTTCTTTGGGTCTCATCTACTGATGACATCTGGTGTGTCGTAGGCATTACCTCCAGGGTACATGTCAGCTGTTACTTCTATTAGTTTTCCTAATACTTTTTCTCTCATTTTTGTAATGGTCTTAAAACACCCAAACCCAAAAAAAAATCAGTTGCATATTTCTTGATAATCCTAATCTCTGAGTTTTGCTACTACCCTTAAGGATCTGATTTGCACTTTCTCCAGTATTTCTATATCCTTTTCATAATGTAGAAATTTGAACTCTGCATGTTACTCCTAAGTGTAGTCTGACCAGAGTCTTGTACAAGTTTAGCAAAACTTTGCTACTTCTGACTTACACTTGCAGAAATAAATCCCATATTTTCTTAGCATTGTTGATTGCTTTGCTGACCTGTGATGCCATTTTTAATGAATTATATACCTCTACCCCTAGATGTCTTTGTGCTCATAACCACATTTGTTTGCTTATTTTCCAGGATGTGTCACCTCACATTTATTAATGTTAAAGTTGATTTGCCATTTAACTGTTCATGCAGTTTGCAAGTTGTTCGATGGCTTCTTGTACTATGTTGCAATCTTGCTCAGTGTTAGTGATAACTCCATGGACCACATTGGATAGTCCTGATGAAAACAAGCACAACAAATCCATCATTGGGCAACTCTCATGTTCAGCAGAAATTAGCATGTCCTCTCATCTCAATTGCCAGTTTTGACACTTGAACTCTTTGGAACCTCTGGATTCTGTGGGAGAGAGAAGGATACTGATTCTTCCGTGACATCACGAGAATAAGCATTGATGATCCACTCTATGTACACCATCTGCTCGATGACTAAAACTGAAGATGGGTGCTTTTCTTTTGAGGTCTTTTTAGGAGGAAGACTTGGCACATTGTTTGAAAATAGTTATCCTACCACGACTGGACTCTTTTCTGTACTACATACACATCTCTGAAAATTATATCTTCAGTCGTTAGTTAGGTTAATCGCTGTGATATACGTTATAAAGAACCTCCTTCTAGGTTGAGAAAAGCGACAACAGGTGGAAGTGTTTGGCAAGCTGCAGTCAGTAACTGAATGTGTATTCTATTTCAGGTGGGAATCGTTCTTCAGCTAAAATGAAGTGTTCCACGCCAGATATATCATTGATTTTTATCTACCAGATGTGGACAGACCTGTTGCGCATTTTTTAGTTTCTCATTTGAGATTGCCATTGTTTGCAGTTTGCCTTTTGATCTTGCTTATTTTAACTCTCTTGCAAATCTTGATTGTTGTTCTTCCTGGAACTCAGTGAGCCACGATACACTTCTGTGAATGTCACCACACAGCACTGCTACAAACTGTCATTAATGTTCTCCTCACAGCACTCAATCTCCTCCACAGCAGCATTGTAACGGTAGGGGTGACGGATTCAATTTTTCACTTTAGAATAGCTGTTAAAATACTTAATGTAAAATAATGGATGTGGTGCAGGGAGTTACAAGGTCATAATTCAATCTTTTTAAGGTTCTCCTGACTTTCAAAAATCACATAATTATGTTCTTGCAGTCAAAAGGTTCAGTTTTGAATTGAAGCTCTCATAAAGTCACAGAGCGGCTACAGCGCAAAAGGAGACATTTTACAAAATTCACTTACGGGATGTGGGCTGGCTAGGCTAGTATTTATTTCCCATCTCTAGTTGCCCTTGAAATTATGGTGGAGAGCTGCCTTCTTGAATGGCTGCCATCCCTGGGGTGTAGGTATACCCCAGTACTACTAGGGAGGATGTTCCAGGATTTTGACCCAATGACAGTGAAGGAAAGGCAATATACTTCCAAATCAGAATGGGTGAGTGATTTGGAGGGGAATTTCTAGGTGTTGGTGTTCCCGATATTTGCTGCTGTTGTCCTTGTAGGTGATAGCAGTTGTGGTTTTAAAAGATGCTATCTAAGAAGCCTTGGTCATTTCCTTCAGTGCACCTTACAGATGGTACACACTGCTACCACTGTTCATTGGTGGTGGTGGATTGAATGTTTGTGGAAGGAGAATCAATCAAGAGGGTTGCATTATGGTTTCCAGCTTCTTGAGTGTTGTTGGAGCTGCACTCATTCAGGCAAGTGGATAGTATTCCTGATTCCTGCCTTGTAGATTGTGGACAGGCTTTGAGAGAAAGTGAGTTACTTCCTCAGAATTCTTAGCCTCTGACCTGCTCATGGCTAGTCCAGTTGAGTTTCTGATCAATGGTAACCCCCAGGATGTTGAGAGTGGGGGATTCAGCGATGGTAGTATCATTGACAAGCAAAGGGAAATGGTTAAATTCTGTTCTTTTGGAGAGGTCATGCCCGGCACTTACATAGTGCAAATGGATATTGTCCACGTCTTACTGCCTTTGGGCATGAACTGCTTCAGTATCTGCAGTGTTGCGGGTGGTGCCCATCATGGCTGTGTCCACTTTCTTCAAGAGTAATTAATATAGTGTCATAAGAGACCATCAGATGTTGAAGCAGAAGTTGGTCATTTGGCCCATCAAGTCTGATCTGCCATTCAGTGAGATCATGACTGGTTTGATATGATAATCCTCAACTCCACTTTGTTGACTTTTCCCCTAATCCTTGATTTTGTTACTGATTCAAAATCTGTGTATTTTAGCCTTGAACACACTTTATGATTCAACCTCCACAATCCTCTGCGGTGAAGAATTCCATTCACTACCCTCAGAGAAGAAATTCCTCCTCATCTCTGTCTCAAATGGGCAACTCCTTATTCTGATATTATACCCTCTGGAGCTAGATTCCCCCACAAAGGGAAACAGCTTCTTAGCATCTACCATGTAAAGCTCCCTGGGAATCCTATATATCTCAGCAAGGGGTTGCTTCTCATTCTTCTAAACTCCAATGAGTACAGGCCCAACCTATTCAACCTCGCCTCATGAGAAAATTCCTCCATTCCTAGGGTTAACCTAGTACGAAGTCTCACAACTCCAGGTTAAAGTCTCAACACAGTGATATAGTCACCTTACCTAATGAAGGAGCAGCGCTCCGAAAGTTCATAATTCCAAATAAACCTGTTGGACTTTAACCTGTTGTGGGACTTCTTGTTGTGCCCACCCCCAGTCCAATGCCAGCATCTCCACATTTAGGAATAACCTAGTTGCACTGCCTCCACTGCCAGTACAGCTACCCTCAGAGAAGGGGACCCAAATTGTTCAGACTATTCCAGGTGTCAGTCCCTTGTCCTTTTATTCATAGCCATGCAGTTGTTTTCCATTTCAGATAATCCAATTTTCTCTTGAAAATCATGATTACACCTCACCCTCAGGTAGTGCTCTGCAGCCCCTAACGACTTTCTGCAATAAAACATTTTTCCACATGTTGCCGTTGCACTTTTTGCCAATGACCCAAATCAATATCCTCTGATTTTTCTCCGTTTCCTCAAAGGAAACAATTTCTCTCTATCTACTCTGTCTCCTGACCCCTCATGACCGTGAACCCCTCTATCAAATTTCCTCTGACCCTTTTTTCCAATGAGGACAGCTCCAACTTCTCCATCTATCTATCCTGCTCCATTGTGCTGTATGTTGTGTGTGAATCTTTACATAACTTCAGTTCTATAGCTACCAATTCCACCTACTCCACGGCAGCTGTGTGAGGTTGGCCGAGGCCAGCTTGGTTCCGTGTTTGACCCAGAGATGATCTTCTGACCATTATTCGCAGCATCTCCAACACTATCTACTTTCACTTCCATAACATTACCTGCCTCTGCCCCTACATCAGCTTATCTGCTACTAATCCTTATTAGCGTATTTTTAAAACTCTAGATGTGACCAATTCAACTCATTTCTGGCCACCTTCTTGTATTCTGTCCTTGATAAAAATGCAGTCATTCAAAACACTGCTGCCTTCCAAACTTGCCTCAAATTCCATTTGCTTATAAACCTCGTTCTGGCTGAACTACATTAGCTTCTATGTAAACAATGTCTTGACTTTTAAATTCTAATCCTTATTTTTAGCTCAATCCATGACCTCCCTTCTCCCTATCTCTGTAATCTCCTCCAGCCCCTTAACCTCCAACGTATCTGCTCCTCTAATTCTGGTCTCTTGAGTGTTCCCGATTTTAATTGTTTTTTTTTACTGGCCATTATAGGCCATGCCTTCAGCTACCTAGGCCCTAAGCATTGCCATTCCCTTTCTGTCTCCACCTCTCTTTCTTCCTTTTAAGAGACTCTTTGACCATGCTTTTTATTATCTGCCCTAGTATATCCTTGTTTGTCAAATTATTGTTTTATAATGGTCCTTTGAAGCACCTCGGGACATTTTGTTATGTTAATGGTGCTATATAAGTCTGCTGTTGTGCATGTTTTCCCTGGCAGTTTTATGTCTCATATCTCATTGATTTTTGCTGTTATACTGCTGTGTCTGTTAGTTTGAAATTTAGTACAATATTTAAACCTAATTTTGGACTTCGATGTTTACTCTGTTGTACTCCTCCTAAGGGTAAGCAAGCCCGTTCAGGGGAAGTATTAGTCAAGTGTGCAAGTAACAACAAGTGCTTGAAAAAGAGATTTCCATGGGGTCCTTTTCATAATTTATGGACCTATTTCATTGAGTGTTTTATGGCACTGCCCTCTCACCAATGACCAATTGATAGTTATGTCTTCCTCTTTTCACTCATTTAAAAGTTTTATTCCACTCTGCAGATCCTGCCCTAACCAGAGCAGGCAGGCATACCTGTATATTAAGACTGTTTTACCTGGAAGAAAGAAAGTCTTTTCATCTGCCCTCTTTTCATTTGATTTGATTTGATTTATTATTATCGCATGGATTGGGATACAGCGAAAGGTGTTGTTTCTTACATACTTTACAGACAAAGCATACTCTTCATAGAGTACATAGGGGAGAAGGAAAAGAGAGGGCGCAGAATATAGTGTTACAGCCATTGCTAGGGTGCAGGGAAAGATCAACTTAATGTGAGGTAGGTCCATAATATGAGCTAAGTCTGATGGCAGCAGGGAAGAAGCTCTGGACTCGAAACATCACCTCTTTTCTCCTTACAGATGCTGCCGGACCTGCTGAGATTTTCCAGCATTTTTCTCTTTTGGTTGAAAGAAGCTGTTCATGAGTCAGTTGACATGTGATCTCAGATTTTTGTATTTTTTAACCAACGGAAGAAGGCTGAAGAGATTTTATCTGGGATTAGTGGGATCCTTGATTATGCTGGCTGCTTTCCCGAGGCAGCAGAAAGTATAGACAGAGTCAGTGGTTGGGAGGCTGGTTTGCATGATGGACTGTTCACAACCCTTTGCCTGAGTGAAGATTGCACACAATGTGGATATCTGCATTTATCCTCATGGTTCAGTATAACCACTGCACTGTATGTCAGATTACCACTGCACCTCAAAACAGACTAGACCTGGGGCGGGATTTTGCAATCTCACTCGACCCAAAACCATAAAATCCCGCCCGAGGTTAACGAACTTTCAAGTGCCTCTCACCTGCTCTGATTCCTGTGGTGGGTGAGACAATAAAATCTGGTCTTGAAGCTTTCGAGGTGAATCAGTAAGCAATTGCTCTGTCAAGTGTGGAGCTGATTTGATTTGATTTGAATTGATTTGATTTATTATTGCCACATGTATTAGCATGCAGTGAAAAATGTTGTCTTACAGACAAAGCATACCATTCATAGAGAAAGAAACAAAAGAGTGCAGAATGTAGTGAATGGGCTCTTTAATCCTCATTCAGATACTCAATCTCAGTTTGAGCAGTTGTAAGGGCGCTACAACAGGTCTTGTCACCCCAGTGCCAAGGGAAATAGCAGTCAGGGCTTTTGCTCCTGGCTGCTATCTGGTGGCTCCTGGAAGATGCGTTTGCTTGGATGTTACACTACGACATAATTAATAAAGTTGTGATATAACTCTGACCTGCCAAATAGCCCGCAGATTAGTAATGGAGTTGTTGTAGCTGTGTCCTGGGAAACCTGCTGTGTTATGATCCTCACTGCTGACATCAGAGAAGCATTTCCTCTTCCATCAGATGTTATCTCCCAGGCCATTATCCACAGTGCAAATGGGCGTTTTTAAATATGATTTCTCTTTATTTTAACTTACTTTTTGTTTGAAGGATTTTACATTTAAGACACTTCCTGCCAAACAAACAAAACCTTTCTTTTTAATGCATCACGCAGTACTTCAAGCAGCTGAAGGCCACACACTGAATCACCCCTTAGACAGAGGACTGTCCATACATAGATACGGTCCAGTGCCCTTCTGCAGTATCCCAGATTAGTGAGCATTAGGATCAGAACCATAAACATCAGAGAAATATTAAGGGAGAGATTTGTGATCAAAAGAGTTGATGTACCAAGTTTATTTTTAAAGATGCCATATTAAAATAGATTACCCTTTTAAACAAGATCACAAACAGCCCAGTATTAGTGATGAGCCTACTGATTGTAAGTTGAAATGCTGATTCTGACAACCATTTCTGTTATCCTGCAGGTAATCTGATAGAAATGTCTTTGTTTTGCAGGCAAAGCAGAGAGAGCATCATTCCCATTTGGGAGGGACTCAAACATGCAAGGTTGTCAGGTCAGTTGCATGTCTTCTTCCTTAGTGCAAGAAGCATTTACATTATTGTCTCATTGTGTTTGTCCTTGTCATTTGTGCTCAAAATAAATGAGGAATCTGTAAATTTCAAAATGAATAGGGTTGTATGACAATGACTTGTCTGTCTCCCACTACCACCATCTCCTCTTTCCTCTGCACCCCCCTTCCCTTCCTCACCCCAAGCTGGTCCACCTTTGAACAAGATGCATCATTATGCTGTTGGCCATCACATTTCTCCTCTAGGGCATTGTTACACGGCAGGTACTAGCTTGGGACTGGACTGGTGAGAAAGTGACTCAGTGAGAATCCAGCCCCTCCAGGAGTAGCTGCGGTAAGCCCAGCTGGTTTTAACAATCCAGTTGACAGGCTGCTGGCAGGCTGAAGCAGAAATCACCGGGAAGTAGCAGAAAGTGGATGGCCTGGAGGCCACTCACCAAGTCCAAAGTGGGAGGGGGAAGGACAGGCAGGACATTGATTCGCAAATGGGAGGCCGGAGGGGACTTCTTTTATTTATTCATGACACATGGCTGTCACTGGCTGGCCAGCATTCATTGCTCATCCCTAGTTGCCCTTCTTCAGAGGGCAGTTGAGAGTCAGCCACATTGTTGTGGCTCTGGAGTCACATGTATACCAGACCAGGTAAGCATGGTAGATTTCCTTCCCTAAAGACACAAGAGAAACAGATGGGTTTTTCCGACAATCGACAATGGTCATCCTAATTCCAGATGTTTTTTATAGAATTCGAATTACACCATCTGCCATGGCAGGATTCAAACCTGGGTCCCAAGAACATTAGCTGAGTTTCAGGATTAATAGTCTAGTGATAATAAAACCAGGCCATCGCCTCCCTGTCTGGGCAAGGGAGGCGTAGACTTTCCTTGTGGGGCATAGGGAAACATCCTCTGATCAGGTTTGGACAGTGTGGGCCGATATCCTGCTTACTTGCGAGCAAAGACAGTATAGAACTATATTGATGTAATAGGAGACTCGTTTTCATAAATACTTGAGGCTTCCATCTCAGCTAAGGAGAATCTCGTATCTCTATAAGTTCAGGAATTTTAAAATTGCAGCTGAGTGGTAACAACGTGGGATCCAGTCCATTTTAACTCCCGCCACCCCCTTCCCCACCAACAGCTTGGTTTCCACTGTACAAAAATTAAAACTACTACCACAAACTTAGTTCAGATGATATAAAGCCACTGAATGCAAGTTAAACTTCATTCATCAAACCATACAATGCAACGCAAAGCAACCTCAAAGTAAATTTGCTAGATTCAAGGTATTTGACCACTGGGCAAATTGGGAAACAACCCACTAATGCAAATATATAGATTTAAAATGATTCACGAAAGAAACAAGTTTGATCTGTGAAACACTTTTTAACAGGTCAGGAATGCACGCCATGGAAGTGTGGTGGAGGCAGGTTCAGTTGAGGGATTCAGGAGGGCATTAGATGATTATGTGAATATAAAATATATGCAAGGCTATGGGGAAAAGGCAGGAGAATGGCACTAAGTTATGCTGCTCATTTGGAAGATCAGTGGAAACACGCTGGGCAAAATGGTGTCCTACTACGCTATAACAATTCTGTGACCCTGTGGTATATAGAAGCCTTTAAAATGCCAGCATGTTGGTGATGTGACACTTATGTAATCGAGGCCATGTCCAAAAATTGCATGCATGGAAACAAACATGGGAATTCCATTCATTGCCAATGAACATCAAACTGACCATACATTGTTTCTGCATTAATTCTTAAAAAGATCAAAGACAAAGTTAAGAAAATTTATAGTTGGAATTCCCATTCGAGGTATAGTTGCTTAAATTTGAATTTGGCTAATTTCACAGCCCCTTTGTGCGGTTAAATGAACCCACTTTGAGGGCATTGTTGACTCTTCATTCTCTGTCCGAGTGAAAGAGGAGATAGTTGAGACCCTGGATGGGCTAAAAATGGCTAAAGTAGAGGTATAAAGGCTGGCACCAATTAAAAGTTGGTAAGTTACCAAGACCGGATGGGAGGCACTCAAGGACACTGAGGGAAGTAAGGATGGAAATTGCAAATGCACTGGCTATTCTCTTTTGATACATGAATAATGCCAGAGGACTGAGGAGGAATTTCATCATCAAGTTTTCTACCACAGAGAACAGTGGACACTGAGTCATCGAATATATTTCTGAATGGAGGTCAGTCACCAGCGGAGTGCCTCAAGGATCTGTTCTGGGACCCTTGTTGTTTGTCATTTTCATAAATGACCTGGATGAGGAAGTGGAGGGATGGGTAAGTAAGTTCGCTGATGACACGAAGGTCGGTGGTGTTGTGGATGATCTGGAAGGATGGCAAAAGTTGCAGCAGGACATAGATAGGATGCAGGACTGGGCGGAGAAGTGGCAGATGGACTTCAACGCGGATAAATGTGTAGTCGTCCATTTTGGCAGAACCAACGGGATGAACGAGTACACTATCAAGGGCAGAAGTCTGAGTAGTGTTGAGGAGCAGAAGGATCTTGGGGTCCGGGTCCACAGGACTCTTAAATCGGCCTCGCAGGTGGAGGATGTGGTCAAGAAGGCATATGGTGTACTGGCCTTCATTAATCGAGGGATTGAGTTTAGGAGTCGGGAGGTAATGCTGGAACTTTATAAGACCCTTGTCAGGCCTCATTTAGAGTATTGTGTGCAATTCTGGTTGCCTCACTATAGGAAAGATGTAGAAGCTATTGAAAGGGTACAGAGGAGATTTACAAGGATGTTGCCTGGACTGGGAGGCATGCCTTATGAAGTTAGGTTGAGGGAGCTGGGACTCTTTTCCCTGGAGAGACGAAGGTTGAGAGGCGACCTGATAGAAGTTTACAAAATGTTGAGAGGAATGGATAGGGTGGACTCTCAGAGGCTATTTCCCCGGGTTGAAATGGTCGCTACGAGAGGACACAGATTTAAGGTGCGGGGAGGGAGGTTCAGAAGTGATGTTAGGGGTAAGTTTTTCACTCAGAGGGTGGTGAGTGAATGGAATCGGCTGCCGTCAGTGGTGGTGGAGGCAAACTCGCTGGGGTCTTTTAAAAGACTTCTGGATGAGTATATGGGGTTTAATGAGATTGAGGGTTATAGATAGGTCTGTAGGTTGGTAGGTGATGATGTGATCGGCGCAACTTGTGGGCCGAAGGGCCTGTTTGTGCTGTAGTGTTCTATGTTCTATGTTCTATATTCAAGACTAAGATAGACAGATTTTTGAACTTTAGGTGAGTTAAGTGTTATGGGTAACTGGCACAAAAGTGGACTTGAAGCCAAGATTAAATCAGCCATGATCTTATTGAATGGTGGAGCAGGTACAAGGGGCTGAATCATCAACCTTATGTTCTTATCAGTGAAGAATTACACATGTTCAAAAAATGGGTGTAATGGTCAACATTGCAACTACAGGCCAATCAGTTTAACTTAGGTGTTAGGAAAGATGATAATGCAGGACAAAATTAATAGTTACTCAAACAAATGGATGGATTAAGAAGGCAGGCTGGTCAAATGGGAAGAAATTGGCAGATTCAGAAAGAATGCTTCTGCTCGTGGAGGAGTCCAGAGCTCAGGGCTATAGTTTGAGGATAAGGGGTAAACCTTTTAGGACGGAGGTGAGGAGAAATTTCTTCACCCAGAGAATGGTGAGTGTGTGTATTGAGGCCAAAATGTTGTCAAATTTCAAGAAGAAATTAGATACAGTTCTAGCCACTAAAGGGATCAAGGGAAATGGGGGAAGGTGGGATCAGAATATTGAATTTGATAATCAGCCATGATCAAAATGAATGGTGGAGCCGGCATGAAGGGCTGAATGGCCTACTCATGCTTCTAGACTCTTTTTTTTATTAAATCAAAGGCAGAAGAGTGTGGTACGTTTTGGTAAGATGAATGAGGAGATGAAATATAAAATAAAAGGAGCCCAAAATGAGTGCTGGAGGTGGGTATTTGTGCAAAAATCATCTGAAGGTGGCAGTGGTTGGGAAAGTGGTTAAAAAGATGTACAGAATTCAGTAGACACATTTAGGATTAAATCAAGGAAGTTGTAATGAATCTTTATCAACTCTGGTTTGTTCAGCCTCTTGGAATATTGTGTCCAATTCTGGGAATTGCACTTTAGGAAGAATGTGAAGGCTTGAGGATGCAAGAAAGCTTTACAACAATGGTGTCCGGGACTGGAGCAGCTGGGGAAATACTCCTTAGAGAAGAGAAGGTTGTGAAGAATTTGAAAAAAGTATAAAATCACAAGGGATTCAGACAGATAGGGAAAAACAGATAGGCAAGGCCACAAGAGGGCCGAATGGGCTAGTTCTGTGTTTCACCATTCTGCAATTGTTACTTAGCTGATTCTAAACCTGGTGAGCACTCTGCAACTTGACTTGTACTGTTTACCCCTGTATGTTTGAAATTTGAGTGTGGAAGATTCAAAGCAGAAACCACACAGCCCTAGTCAGAACTCAGTAAACTAGCAAAAATCTATTTCAAATGGTGATCTTATCAGAGCTTGTCTATATCTTACTAAATGCATGATGCTTTCCATGACGTGAACTGATTTATATTCTAAACTTGGCATTTTCAGGGTCTGGTGACTTTAATTTCTGGATATGAATCTTGACTGATCTTACTGATTTTGTCAAACATTACGTCTTTTGTTTGGAACATGGGCAAGGTGTGCATGGGTAGGATAGTTGAATATTAATCTGTTCAAATGTGAATTCAGGTGTAAGTTGAACTGATAAAGCTAGTTTTCAATCTGAAAAAAAAGACAATGATCAGCCCTTCCCCCTTCCCCCCACCAGAAATACATCTGACCTCACTCCCCTCCTCCCCCCTCCAACCAGAGAATGATCTGACCCACCTCCACCCCCACCCCCACCACTGATCTGAGTCAGAGAACAGTTGCAAACACTGAACATGCTCTTCAGAGGCTGGAGCACCCGACTGAGACTTTTATTCAGCAGGTCCCTAAAGGTGCGGTTCCAGATCTGTGAATGCAGTGCAAAAGGGGGAAATGCTGATAGAGTTGGGTGGGCAGTTCTTTAATTCAATTTAAATACATGCAAATGCATTTAAATCGTCGTTGTGCCCGATTTGGGCACAGAATGGATCCCTGCCATTTGCGGGTCTCGGTAAAGTGGCGATCTGCGTGGACTTGGGTGTGGATTGCAATAAAGGCCTCACGCGACTTTACCACGATTTTGTGCCCGAAAACGGACTCAAGTTGTTGGTAAAATTGGGCCCGAAGTCTTTATACCTGTTAGGGTCAAAGAGAAGCCTAACCTTGAACCATAACGGATATTATATTTAACCTAATAAAGATAAAGAACAGGTAAAATTGATTTATGGATGGAAATTGGAGGTCCAATGCTCTGAATCATAGAAATTGCAGCACATAAAGGGCCATTTTGCCCATTGCCCATGTTAATTCTTCAACTGGGGTTAATTCTCGAATCACATTCTTCAGCCCTTCCCCCCAAATCCTTTAACATTCTTCTTTTCCAGGTACCTATCCAAGCTCATTTCTGCACCTCTGCCTGTTCTTTTTCTCCCCAGTGAGCATTTCACATTCCTTTTATCAGTGCAGCTAATAGGAGACAACCAGATGCCTTGAAGAACTGCAGTTTCTTAGTATTGATGGTATAATATTGATTATCTTCAATCTTGTTACAAATTGGAAGGAGATTTTCCCATTTTCAGCTGGTAGGATGGGCAGCAGGAGCAGAAAATCCCACCGGAGGGCAACATATGATTTATAGCGGTGGAATTTCGAATGACGTAACAGGAATCTCAGTATTCAACAATGCGTTAACATCTAATAGTCAGACCCAAGATCCTGATAATCTCCCTCACACATTACATCATCCATTTTGCTGACTCAAAGTGCAGCAGGTCCCCAGAGCATGCACCTGGCAAGCGGAACTAGCCAGAGGAGTTTAGATGGGTGCATCGCCCAGCAGGTCACTGCCACTGTGGGAAAGGAAGTGGGGGGGGGGTGCTTTCTCCTTTTTTTCAGTATCGCGGTGTCCATCTTTTAAATGCTGGCTCAGTCAGAGCCTGCCCCACCAGCATGTCACCGGGGGATCCGACCCTTCCTTTTTTTTAGCTATGAGTCTAACAATAGGGCGGAGAAAGCTGCCAATGGGGCTGGAGCCTTTAATGCCGTTTTTCCTGCCCGCTGTGCTCCTCTGCCTAAAAATGGGAAAATTCTGCCCTAGATCTTGTGGCTTTGGATTAGCGTAAAGGTACAGAGTAAGGTAACATAGGTTTTAGATGTTGGGATGGAAAGTGGGAAAGACAGTTTGAGGAATAATGATGGAGAGAGGGGAAACCATACTAAACAAAGAGAGGAATAAATAAAGAAGATGATTCAAAGCTGAGAACTAATAGTTCCAGTATGCATTTAGAGAAGAATTTAATCCTTTGTGATGATTAGTGAAGGTAAGTGAGGTGCACATTTTTGGATGAAAAGGGATGAATCAAGTTTCAGGTAATTAATAAACACCCTTTGTTTTACATTTGAAGGGATAAGTAGATGTGATTCCAATCCATATACCCTCAGCAAATATAAAATTCAATCCAGACATTAATTTTCAAAAAGTAGTTCCCTAAAGATAAAACAAATGCATGGAAAAGCTAGAGTTTAGCAGGTATTTTAAATCATCTTTGACATTAATTTAAGTTGGTGTTGAAATTGTGGGTTTAAATCTTAATACAATTTATGGGAATAACAATAGATGAAATGGTTGAAGTTTCCTTCAGCACCAGGCCAACATGGCAGGACAAAATAAGAAGAATTGCATCAGAAATTGGGAGCAGATTTGGCAAAATCAGCAGACAATGAAGGCCATATAAAAAGATAATAACGGGCAAAAGTACTTTGAAGTGCCCTTATATATGCTAAATCGAGGTGAAGGGTCAAGGGGCGAAGTTAGAATAGCTTGTGTTAATGTTTTATTTTCAGGTTTGTGCCTTGTGTTCCTCGTCAACTCCTAGTGAGATTTCTACTGTTTCATTATTGGTACTTCCAGTAAGACTTTTTTGTTGTTGAAATAATAGGTCCTGAGTCTTCTGTCTATTAAAGCGGCCTTTCCTAACATTTTGTTGTGACATTTTTATATAGTTTTGTGCACTCCACAGCTGGATTAACAACATGTTTGCCCTTTATACCAGTTAAGTGGCTCATTAGCTGCTTAAGAAGTGTGAAAGGGCCATTATTTTGGGTGAGCTGTGATTGGCCAGTTTCCTTCCTGTCGTTCCTGTTTAACAGATTTACAATGCACAAAAGAAGCTCTATCAAAATCCTGCCGGCCATTTTGGTTCAAAACTGTTTTAAAACGAGAGGAACATTTAACGTGTACTTTGACGAAAGGAGAGGAAATATTAACCACATGAGGTAAAATCTACTCTAGTAAGAGTAAATGGACAGTATAGTTAAAATCATACAGAGGATCAGCATTTTCAGTGGGAAGACATTTAGTTGTTATCCAGAGAATGTAAGTAAAACGACACAGATTTATAAATAAGAAAAGAATTGACAACAAAATGCAATCTCCAATTTATTTGACTAACAGATCAGATTGAATATCAGTTAACATTGTGAAGATGGGTTTAATAACAACAACAGCTTATATTTAAATAGCACCCTTAACATTATAAAAAGTATGACACTGAATCACATAAGGAGATAGTAGGTCGGGGAAGTGGTGGTGCAACGGATGGTGTCACTGGATTACTAGTCTACAGAACGATGGTAATGCTCTAGTTCAAACCCTATTGTGTTAGATGGTGAAATTTGAATTCAACAAAAATTTGGAATTACAAGTCTAATGATGACCATGAAACCATTGCCAAGTGTCGTAAAAATCTATCTGGTTCACTAATGTCCTTTAGGGAAGGACATCTGCCATCTTTACCTGGTCTGGTCTACGTTTGACTCTGGACGCATGTGGTTCATGTTTAAAATGGCTTAGCAAGCCATTCAGTTCAAGGCAATTAGGAATGGGCAATAAATTTTGGCTCAACCAGCAAGGCCCACATAGAATCGTAGAATCCCAACAGTGCAGAGGGATGTCATTCAGCCTGCCCCGACTCTTTGACAGAACATCCCCCAGGCCCTATCCACAAAACGCCATGTATTTACTCCGTTAATCCCCTTATCCCATACAAAGGGGCGATTTAGCATGGCCAATCAACCTAACTGGCACATCTTTGGCTTGGGGAGGAAACCGGAGCACCCAAAGAAAACCCATGCAGACACGGGGGGAACATGCAAACTTCACACGAGCAGTCACCCAAGGCTCCCTGGCGCTGTGAGACAGCAGGGCTGACCACTGTATCACTGTGTTGTACATGATAGTTCCTGATCAAATAAACAAAATAAATCAAAAAAGTAGGTTTTTATGGAGTATTGAGGGAGGAAAGGGAGGTGGGAGGCATTGGGAAGATGTCCTAGAGCTCTGACACAATTGAAAGTGCAGCCTCCAATGAAGAAACAACTAAAATCAGGGATCCTCAAGAGGCCAAAATGATACAAGTGCAGATATCGCAGAGGGTTATGGGACAGGTGGGGAATTACAGAGACAGAGAGCAGTTTGGAACCAAGGATGAGAATTTTAAAATCAAGATGTTACTGACCAGGATCCAGTGTAGGACTGTGACTGTGGAAATTATAGGTGACTGGGACTTCTGAGTTAAGACAGGATTTCAGGAATTATCCATAAAAATATTGAAAATTTTAGGTTTAGTGCTGTGTCATAAGAAGATGGGCTGCCTGCAAAGCTAGCACATTGTGACTTAAGTGAGCTACATGGTTCTCTTTTCAGTCTCCACATTGAATCTGGAAGTTCTAGTAAATGTCTGAGCTTTTCTGGTAGCCTGGGAGCATAGAAGCATTCCAAGATGAACTAGGCCCAACCCGTACACCGAACAGGTAGCAGGGAAGAGGTAATGTAATATTATTCTGTTGAAAGGTAGTAAAGGTCAAGTATTTCAATGTGAGTTAATAAAAGCTATGCATAACGTGATTTTTTTTTCTCTGCTAAGATCAAAATTATTTTTGGCTCTGACCGAACTAAACCATGCTAACAATCATATTGAACAGGCATTAAATCTTCAGTAATCCTGGCCTGTTGATTGAGGTGGCTGCTAAGGAATTGAAACTGTTGAACATATGTGCTCTTCTTCAACATATATGGGAGGTGGAATGTATGGCTGACCATGTGTGAATTGATATGAGTTTTTTGATAATGTTCAAGGACAGACCCAAATTTTTTGTAAGCAGACTTGAAGAGATTTGCCAATGACTCTGTTGTCATCCACAAACATTGGACTATATAGTCTATACTAGTCAACTTAATTTTGACACAGAGGCAAGTGCGATAGAGTTTTCCGTCTAACCAGTATTTAATACTGACACCAGAGGGCATTTGATCTTTGATGTGAAGAGTAGCCACTTTTGGGTGGATTGCAAATAGGCTGGACGCTGTCACACAGCCTTGATTGACTTTGGTCCAGATTTTGATAATGGCTGTCCCATTTATGATATTTGTAGTTGTATCATTCATAAAGCAATCAACATTCCTGAGGCGTATTAGCATATTCTTGAACTGATGGACATTGGTAGCTTGAAATGTTATGCAGTAATTTCATTTTGCATATCTACTGTTTGCAAGAGAGTGGCATGCACATCATTGAAAGAATCAGCTTAAAAAGAGGTGAAGGTTCCCTTGAGAAATATTCTTGTGTAGGCTGAAGGGGTGGGGATTAATGAGAGAGTTTTCTAAATTTTGTCATTTGTAAAAATAGCTTCTGCCTATATATTAAAAGTTTCTATCTGAAATCAGGTGATGGTTTCTTTACTGGAAAATAATACTAGTTTCATACCAGTTAACCATTAAGTTTTCTCAGGTATTGGATTAGAATGTTGGGACTTACCATTTACTGAAGTCTTTAATTGAATCTTTAGAGAACAATATAGTTCGTGCATGCATGAAGTAAGACCTGGATAATACCCAGGCTTGGGCTTATAAGTGGAAGTAACATTCACATCTCCCAAATGCCAATCAAGTGACCATCTCCAAAACAAAACCAAACTACCACCCTGTGACATTCGTCATCGAACACCATCCCCCAACCTCCATGATAGGAGTCGCCATTAATCTAAAACTTAACTGGACAAGTTATGTAAATACAGTAGCTACAAGAACAAAGAAAAAGGGGCACAGATTTAATGTTTTGGGCACGAGATGCAAGGGGAATGTGAGGAAGAAATTGTACACAGCAGATGTTATTGATCGGTAACTCGCTGTTCATCAGGATGTTGGAATCAAAGAAGTTCAATGACTTTGAAAGGAAATCGGATAGGCATTTGGCAGAACTTTGGCGATAGAATGACAGAATGGGACTCACTTGATTGTTCCATGTAGAGCCAGTTAATAGATTGAATTGTCTCCTTCAGGCCGGGATTCTGTTGGGCTGATTGAAATTGGAAAATGGGAATGCTAGCTAGGAGGTTTGTCACAAAGTGGCCACCATTGGGCCTTCCCTATAATTGAGATTCTTGCGACTGAAGGCGATTGGAGGTGGGATGGGGATCGCAGGATAAAGGTCACAGGAGATGGGTGCAATTGGGTCAGACAAAAGGATAGGATCCTGGTTTTCAGTGCCCTCCTTCCTTCCTGATGCCAAGTGTGCCTGACCACAGAGTGTCTGACCACAAACTACCCCCCCACCGTGGAATCCCTCATGGAATTCAAAAAGGGATGCCGGACTAGCAGAAACTGGGAAGTTGTGCACATAGTATTTAAAAATTGTAGGATAAGTTTTTCAGACTGTTTGAAAAAGCATACATGATTATTGGTTTCATGAATAGACTCACAAGGAATGAAGCAAAGGGGTAAATCACCAGTTAAGCACAGCCAGAGTATTATATACAATTCTGGGCACCACACTTTAGGAAGGATATCGAGGGCCGGAATTTTTCAGCAGTTCACGCCGGCGGCATCTTCTTCTCCCTCTGATGGCACACCCCTTTTGTGGGTTTCCCAGTGACATGGGGTGCAGTCAGTGGGAAATTCCATTGACAGCGGTGGGACCAGAAGCACACCACAAAGAGGCCAGAAAATCCCCTCCCACCAAGGTTTATGAGAGGCTGCAGAGGAGATTTGGTAGAATGAATCCAGTTGTTCAGAGATTTGAGGAACTTTGATTGTCGTTCTTAGAACAGAAAAGGTTAAGGGGAGATTTATTAGACGTATTGCAAATTACAAACTGTTTTGAGCGAATAAGTAGAGCGAAATTTTTGGTAACTGTAAGTTAAAGATTTAAGATAATTGGTAAAATGTCCCGGGGAAATGAATAGAGTTGTCAAGATCTGAAATGCACTGTCTGAAAGAAGTGGTGGAAGTAGATTCATTAGTGCCTTTCAAAAGGAAATTGGATATATCTTTAGAAGGTAAGCTATAGACAGCGAAAAAGCCAGTCAGACTCATCAAATAACTCTTTCAAAGAATAGACACAAACCAAAATGGGCTGAAGAACTTTCTATCTAATATGATTCTAACAATGATCTTAGTACCCTTTTACAATGATTTGGAAATGTTTTTGGAAATGTCATACAGTTGCAAACTGTATCTTAATTAAACTGCACAGTATCATTTAAAAAACTTTGTGGCTTATGTATGGTTTTATTTATAGAGAAGCTACAAAAACCACAAATTCAGATCTTTCAGATTTATTTGGAATAGAAGTTGGCAGGCAGAAAATTTATTGCCATTCCCTTGTGTCGGAAACGTCTTTGGAACGTAAGCGTGAGTGTTGAGGGTAGATAGCTTGTGTTGTGAGTCAGCCGTGCCTCTGACCCCTTCTCTAAGGCTTTCAGTTCCTGCAGCAGCTCGTTTCTGTATATCCTGTTGCTGGAGGTCAAGGCAAGGGTCGTTGGCTTTGGGGAGCAGATTGCTGACAGTATCCTGTCTGCTGCAGGTGGTTTGTGCAAATAAACTAGTGTTTAAACTCCTGGCCAATGACTGAGAGAGAGGATACACAGACTGGCTTGCTGTTTAGCATTTTCCAGCTACTTTGATTAAAGTAATAGATGTTCTCATTTTAAATTTTATGTTAAAAGATTATGATGTAATGGCATGCCAAGATAGAAACTTGCACATTTTCCCTGTGCCTATGTGTCACCCAAGTTTCCTCCGGGTGCTCGGGTTTCCTCCCACAGTCCAAAGATGTGCGGGCTAGGTTGATTGGCCATGCTAAGTTGCCCTTTGGTGTCCCTAGATGTGTAGGTTTTGTGGATTAGCAAGATAAATACGTGGGGTTACAGGGATAGGGGCTGCGTTGGAATGTGGTCGATGTAGACTCGATGGGCTGAATGGTCTCCTTCGGCACTGTAGAAATTCTGTGAATTTTATGATTCTAAACTTGCTGACAATTTGATTTGTTGTCTCATGTTCAAGCTAGGTTTCACCAAAATAATTTTTTTTCTTATTCTGTTCAGTGTTCCTCCTTCATTTCTGTAGACACCATTCCTAAAAAAAACTGCATCAGAATTATTTTAAAAATTGCACTTTTCTTTCTACTTTGCTAATTTTATTCCATTCTGTCTTGAAGACTGAAATTCATTCTGGGAATATTTCACGGTGTCTGACTTTAGCTTAGTTGTGATTGCTGCATGGGTTCCAATTCCAGTGCCTGGATACCCCTCAACTTCTATCTTGACTGATCTGTCAAAGTACCACTACACTCTCAAATCTCTACTGATGTCATGGTGCTGACTTGCTTTCCTGTAGG
The DNA here is from genome assembly GCF_965287045.1 of Carcharhinus amblyrhynchos. Lineage (NCBI taxonomy): Eukaryota > Metazoa > Chordata > Chondrichthyes > Carcharhiniformes > Carcharhinidae > Carcharhinus > Carcharhinus amblyrhynchos. The sequence continues at coordinate 52,538,069 of NC_137324.1, forward strand.
CAGTTCCTGACATGCAGGCATGAGCATTAACTGGACAGGTTATTTGGGCAGGGGACAGGAGGGGGAAGAGCGGTGAGGGGAGCTTAGAAGGCCAGGGAACACAGAAATATAGGAAATAGGAGCAAAGAAGCAGCCCGTTCAGCCCCTGAAACCTGAGCGCCATTCAACTAGATAATGGCTGATCTTCAACCCTCAACTCCATTTTCCCACAACAGACCCATTTCACTTGACAACAGACCATAAGCAGAAGTAGGCCATTTGGCCTATCAGGTCTGCACCGCCATTCAGTTAAATCATGGTCAGAATTCTCCTGTTATTCACATTAGTGGTGCACCCTGTGCCACGGGTTTCACCATGGCATGGGGTGGCTTCAGTAGAATTCCCATTGTTAGCAGTGGGACCAGAGGATCTCACTGCCAGTGAATGGTGCGCTGCAGAGAAAATCGCCAGAGAATCTTGCTTCATGACTGATCTGAAATTATAATCTTCAACTCCACTTTACCACCTTATTCCCATAATCCTTGATTCTATTACTGATAAAAAATCTGTCTATCTCAGCCTTGAACATGCGTAACAACCCAGCCTCTGTCACAGATATCTTTAATATCTAGAAATCTATCAGTACCTATCTCGAATGTACTGAATGATTGAACCTCCACAGACATTGAGAGTAAGGAATTCCAAAGATATGCCACCCTAGAAGTGAAGAAAGACCTCTTCATCTCAGCCCTAAATAGTTTACATCTTAATCTGAGAGTATCTACCCTAGTTCTCGACATCCCAACAGGAATGTCATCTATGTTGACAATCAACCTGAGTTATCAGTCTCAGCATTGTATCATAAGAACATAAGAAATAGGAGCAGGAGTAGGCCAACTAGCCCTTCGAGCCTGCCCTGCCATTCAATAAGATCATGGCTGATCTGTTGTGGCTCAGTTCCACATTCCCGCCCTCTCCCCATAACCCTTAATCCCCTCTCTTATCAAAAACCCATCAACCCGCGTCTTAAAAATATTTAGCGAGGTAGCCTCCACCACTTCAAAGGGCAGAGAATTCCAGAGATTCACCACCCTTTGAGTGAAGAAGTTCCTCCTCAACTCTGTTCTAAACCGCCCCCCCCCTTTATCTTGAGGCTGTGCCCCCTAGTCCTGCTATCCTTTCTGAGTGGGAAGAGTCTCTCCACCTCTATCCTATCCATCCCATTCATCATCTTATACGTCTCAATGAGATCTCCCCTCATTCTTGTAAACTCTAACGAGTACAAGCCTAATTTATTCAGCCTCTCCTCATAGCTCAACCCCCTCAACTCCGGCATCAGCCTAGTAAACTATATTTTGGCCTTGGAGGGAGTGCAGAGGAGGTTTACTAGGCTGATACCGGAGTTGAGGGGGTTGAGCTATGAGGAGAGGCTGAATAAACTAGGCTTGTACTCGTTAGAGTTTAGAAGAATGAGGGGAGATCTCATTGAGACGTATAAGATGATGAATGGGATGGATAGGATAGAGGTGGAAAGACTCTTCCCGCTCAAAAAAGACAGTAGGACTAGGGGGCACAGCCTCAAGATAAAGGGGGGGCGGTTCAGAACGGAGTTGAGGAGGAACTTCTTCACTCAAAGGGTGGTGAATCTCTGGAATTCTCTGCCCGTTGAAGTGGTGGAGGCTGCCTCGCTAAATATTTTTAAGAAGCGGGTTGATGGGTTTTTGATAAGAGAGGGGATTAAGGGTTATGGGGAGAGGGCGGGAAAGTGGAACTGAGCCACGACAGATCAGCCATGATCTTATTGAATGGCGGGGCAGGCTCGAAGGGCCAGATGGCCTACTCCTGCTCCTATTTCTTATGTTCTTATGTTCTTATGTTCTTAAACCTCCTCTGCACTCCCTCCAAGGCCAAAATATCTTTGCGTAAGTACGGCGCCCAAAACTGCACACAGTACTCCAGCTGCGGCCTCACCAATGCCCTATACAGCCGCAGCAAGACCTCCCTACTTTTATATTCAATCCCCTCGCGATGAAGGCCAGCATCCCATTTGCCTTCCTGACCACCTGCTGCACCTGCAAGCTGGGTTTTTGCGACTCATGCACAAGGACCCCGAGGTCCCTCTGCACCGTCGCCTGCTGCAGTTTTTCTCCACGTAAGTAATAATCCTTCCTACCATTATTCCTACCAAAGTGGACCACCTCGCACTTGCCAACATTAAATTCCATTTGCCATTTCCTGGCCCATTCGCCCAGCCTATCTAGATCCTTCTGTAGACTCTCACCACCCTCCGCACAATTTGCCTTTCCACCAATTTTGGTGTCATCAGCAAATTTCGACACCCTACACTCGGTTCCCTCCTCCAGATCATCTATATAAATGGTAAATAGCTGAGGCCCCAGCATCGACCCGTGAGGCACTCCACTAGTCACCAACCGCCAATCCGAATAGCACCCATTGATCCCCACTCTCTGCCTCCTATTTGACAACCAGTCCTCTATCCACGCTAACACCCTACCCCCAACTCCATGCCCCCTGACCTTCTGCAATAACGTCTTGTGAGGTACCTTGTCAAACGCCTTCTGAAAATCAAGAGAGACCACATCCACCGGCTCTCCTCTATCCACTGCCCTAGACACATCCTCATAGAACTCCAGTAAATTTGTCAGACACGACTTCCCTTTAACGAAACCGTGCTGCGTCTGCTTTATCAAGCAGTTCCCCTCAAGATGCCTCGCTATTTCCTCCTTGATGACGGATTCTAACATTTTACCTACAACAGACGTTAAACTAACAGGCCTATAATTCCCCGCCTTTTGCCTGGCACCCTTCTTAAACAACGGCGTAACATTAGCCGTTTTCCAATCTTCCGGCACTTCCCCGGAATCCAGCGACGTCTGGAAAATAACCACCAAGGCATCCACTATCACCTCCGCCATTTCTTTCAGAACCCTCGGATGCATTCCATCCGGTCCTGGGGACTTGTCCACAATCAGCCCCTCCAGTCCGTCGAGCACCACCTCTCTAGTAACAGTAATGTCATCGAGACCCTCCAGTCCTACCACCTTTCCATCTCTAACATCCGGCAAATTATTCACGTCCTCCTCCGTGAAGACCGAAACAAAAAAGTTATTCAAGACCTCAGCCATATCCCCATCCCCTACCACTAAGTCCCCCTTCTCATCCTCTAAGGGACCAATGTTCACCCTAGCCAGCCTCTTCCTTTTTATATATTTATAGAAACTCTTGCTATCCTTTTTTATATTAAGCACTAGCCCAGCTTCATAGTTTCTCCCACCCTTCTTTATCAACTTCTTTGTCAATCTTTGTTGACGTTTAAACCTCTCCCAATCCTCTTCTCGGCCACTACTCTTAGCTACTCTAAACGCCTCCGCTTTTAATTTAACACTTCCCTTCACCTCCTTCGTTATCCACGGCTTATTGCCTCTCCTCCTACGGTCCTTTTTGACCATCGGAATAAATTTCTGCTGAGCACCAAGAAAGATCTCCTTAAAGATCTTCCACTGCTCCTCAGCAAGACCTACCTTCCAACGCGCTCCCCCAGTCCACATTCGCCAATTCTTCTCTCATCCTACCGTACTCCCCTCTGTTCAAACATATGTATCATGAGACCTTAGAAACTTACAGGATAATTTGAGGATGGTTCGGTTGGCATCAAAGGCAATAATACTTGTCACTAGGACCCCAAAGATAGGATTACCTTCCTGGCTTTTACTCGGGGAGGTTAATCATGTTTGTTACAGTGGACAGAAATTTTAAGTGCAATATTCATTGTTTCCTATTGTCTTAGTGTGCGTTTTAATTTTGATTAGTTTGATATCTGACATTTCTTTTCCCTCAGATGCAAATATTTAGCTTACTATAACATGAAACTTCCAACTGTGTTTACTTGTTATAATGCTGGCATGCTTCATCAATCTTGCTTTTATAAAAAGCTCTGGTCAATTATTAGGGGGTGATAATCTCCCATTCTGAAGGAAAAAACCTTGCGATCTCCTGGGCCACATGCCACTCATGAAAAATAAAAGCAGCTCATCTATATGTTTAAACAACCTGATGAATCCTAATTATCATTCTCAACATTTGCCCAGTGTTGACTGTTCTGCAATTGTCATCACGTTGTAAATATTTGTGCAGTGGTATATATGTGTATGTATGTATGTGTATTAATCATGAATATAGAGGAGGGGTTAACTGTTGTAATGAAAGAAATGAAAAATACAAAATGAATATAACCTGAATATGATGCAAATTTTCCATAATTATATTAAAACAATATACTGTAAATAAAACAAGTTTTCAGCTACCTCAGAATTTTTCTGATAATCATTTCTAAATGAGCATTCGGATGAAAGATGAAGCGACGATTGATTCGACAGTACTGTTCTGCAAACTCACAAGATTCTTCTGAAAACATTAAAAACTACACGTTCACATTTGTCTGGTCATGGTTTTTAAATTTAGCTTTGCACCAAGTGAGCTTAAAGTAATCCTTTGGGAGGCAAGAATCTGGGTAGGAATAAAGAAATGTTCTCTGATGTAAGGATGTGCCAAGTCATGTTCCTCAGGGATCTTTACCTTCACCTCAGCTTTCCATCATATAAAGCTATAATTTAGCTGAAAGGCTAGAATGTTGTGCATCCAAGTTTGCAGGTGACTTTAAGTTGAATGACACAGTAAGTTGTGTATTTAGAAGCCGGGATATATGTATTTTTTACTCATTTTGCAGAATGTGGGTGTTGCTGGCTAGGCCAGCATTTATTGCCCATCCACAGTTGTCCTTCAGTAGATGGTGCTGAGCTGCCTTCTTGAATTGCTGCAGTCCCTGAAGTGTAAGTGCTGTTAGGAAGGGAAAGAAATTCCAGGATTTTGACCCAATGATTGTGAAGAAAAGGTAATGCATGAGTGCCACAGTGGCACGGAGATTAGCACTGCTGCTTCTCACAGGGACTCGGGTTTGATTTCCGGCTTGAGCCACTATCTGTGTTGTGCTTGCACATTCTTTCAGTGTCTGTGTGGGTTTCCTCTGGATGTTCTGGTTTCCTCCTACTGTCCAAAGATGTGTGGGTTAGATGAATTGGCCATGCTAAATTGCCCCTTAGTGTCAGGGGGACTATTGGGCTAAATGCTGAGGCTATGGGGATAGGACTTGGGTGGAATTGTGGTTGGTGCAGACTTATTGGGCTGAATGGCCTCCTTCTGCACTGTAGCATTCTATGATATGTCCAAATAAGGATGCTGAGTGACTTGGAGGAGAACCCCCAAGTGGTGGTGCTCCCAGGTATCTGCTGCTCTTGTCCTTATAAATGGTAGTGGTCATGGGTTTGGAATGTGCTGCCAAAGAAACAGGAGGGACATAAGAACTAGGAGCAGGAGTAGGCCATCTGCCTCTTTGACCCTGCTCTGCTGTTCAATAAGATCTTGGCTGATCGTTTTGTGGATTCACCTCCACTTTCCTGCTCACTCGCCATAACCTTTAATTCCTTTACTGTTCAAAAATCTATCTATCCTTGCCTTAAAAAACCTTGGCAAGTTCCTGCAGTGCATGTTGTAGAATGTGCATGCTACATACTACTGCTATGATGCATTGGTGTTGGGGGATTGAATGTTATGAAGGGGGAAGTAATTAAGTGGGCCACTTTGTCCCGGATGGTATTGATCCTCTTGAGTGTTGTTGGAACTGCACTCATCCAATAGCCTTTGATCTGCTCTCGCAGCCACAATATTTGTATGGCTAGTCCAGTTGAGTTTCTGGTCAGTGGTAACCCGCAGGATGTTGATGGTGGGGATTCAGCGATGGCAATGCCATTGAATGTCTCTTGTTGGAAATGGTCATTGCCTGTCACTGGTGTGGCGCAATTGTTACTTGCCACTTGTCAGATCAACTCTGGATATTGCCCAATGCTTGCTGTATTTGGAGATGAGCTGCTTCAGTGTCTGAGGCATTGCAAATGGTGCTGAACATTGTACAGTTGTCAGCAAACATCCCCACTTTGGATTTTATGGTGGAAGAAAGGTAATTGATAAAGCAGCTGATAGTTGAGCCTAGGACACTACGCTGGGGAACTCCTGCGGTGATGTCTGGGGTTGAGATGATTGACCTCCAACCACCATTACTATCTTCCTTTATGCCAGGTGTAATTTCCACCAGGGGAGTGATTTCCCCCTGATTCCAATTGACTCCAGTTTTGCCTGGCCTCCTTGATGCCATTCTCAGTCAAATGGCACCTTGATGTCAAGGACAGTCACTCTCAGCTCACCGCTGGCATTCAACTCTTTTGCCCATGTTTGAACCAAGCCTGTAATGAGGTCAGGAGCTGATTGACTCTGGCAGAACTAAACTGAACAGGCTAAATGAGTAGGCACAACTATGATAGTTGGAGTCTGATGTAGGGTCAGTGTGAGGACTACTTTGGACCTGAAAAGACCAAAACAGAATACTGCCTTAATAGTGAGAGCCTAGGACAATCAAGGGTCAACAGCTTCCATGCATACACATTACTAAAATCTAGTCCAAAAATAGGACATACAGAAATGATACAGAATACAGGACATACAGAAATCAGTCAATTTTTTTAAATTCAATAAATGGATCAAAGAATATAGAGCAAAGGCAGGAAGTGGAGTTGAGGTACAGATTAGCCATGTTTTAACTGAACGACATTACAGGCTGAATGGACTACTCCTGTTACTAAGTTCCTACTGTATCAGGTGTAAAGCCCAAGTAGCATTAAGTTACTGCTTGGATTTGGCTTGGCGCCACTTGCCTAAGGACACTTCCGTTACCTTACTCTTCAGTTGTACGATACAATTTATATTGGTGCAAAGCTATGGTGCACCAACTATGTATTTTAGTAGCCGTATTCATAGACTGCATGACAAGAAGATAGCAACAAAAGAAGTATTCCAACCACAGGTACAACACCACTTCTTCATGCAGTTAAAAAGATTACACCATCACTACGACACAGAGTATCACAGAAATTCTTTTACTGTGGCGGTTTACCAGCTTATTTCAGTAGAATCGCAACTTCCCCAACAGTTAGCATTTTCATAAAAGGGAAGTGAGAAGACTTTTTAAATATGCATCATGCCTGGCTGTGATTTGTTTGTAATGACACCGTGATTTATAATATACACCGCATGCCTGTTTCGCAGTGAAGCAGAAGGAAGTTTACAGTTTGATGAGGATTTAACGTTTAGTTTAGTAAAGTCTTGTTTAAGGCACATTAGACTTTTGAAGATTGTAGGAGCCTTTCTGCATCAAGGTAAAGCTTGATCCTTTTATAATACAGTGCAACTTGTTTAAAAAAAAACTATTATTATGAAAAGTTGAAGTGCCAGCAAGGACATTATCAAGGTCAAAGAGAATAGAAGAGAAGATGCAGTAAATCAAGGACTGCTCAGGCAACACAAAGCTTGGTTTTGAAAGATTGCAGGAAGAGGAGAAAGCTGAGGTAGGTAAGCAGTTCATGATCCTGGGAAAGAACAATTTGATACAGAAGACGATGAAATGAATTCTGAGTTCAATTTGGCGAAGATGCAGGATTTAAGATCCTCTGCCATTATACAGACACCATTATTCAACTCTTTTTGTTTTATTAAGAAAGACTCAATGTGAATGCACTTGTAAATACTTACAAATTGCCAGGGTTGGTACGTCGTCACAGAGTTAAATTGTTGGCAGACAACTCTGCTGCAGTTCTGATTGTATTGTATTTGTACATCAATGTGTTTCTTGATATTTTAACTTTCGTAATTAAAAATGAAATGTGGCTTATAATGGAGGTCAGTTTCACATCACTCATACCTCCTTCTCACTTCATTTTTTTATTTGCCCTTGGGCAGTATCTGGTTTTTGTATTGCCACCAGGGAGGCCTGGTGATGAAACTTTTGCTCCTTACCCTCATAAACATCTTCGGAGTGGGGTGAGAGGAGAACGGAAGAGAATTTAAACGACAGTTAAAGAATCAAATCGGTTAAAGAAATGTAACAATCATCCCTGTCATGTTTTAAGAAGGATATGTTCTTGAAGGTGGGGTTAATCTGCTTTGTTCCGTGTCCTATTTTTGATCTTATCCTGTTTCCATTTCATGAAGACTGGCATTGTGCTGTAAGGGTGTTGTGTCATCTGCACAGACCTCGTTGTGTTTGTTTGAGTATTTTTTCCCCCTGTAACTTGCGTGAAATGTGTTTGTACCTGTCCCTTCGGGAGATTGTTACTGAAAAAGACCTTAAGAATTTCTTCTGAGATCCTCGTCTGATTTTTTTTTCTGGTTGCCATTTTATTGGTTCAGCTTGTTTCCCATAAACCTGGGGTGCTTTGCATAAGATCAAGCTGACCGTAAAATTGTTGTCTATAATTTCTAGCTAGAAATAAAATACTAATAGATGTCTTTCATCAACAAACCTAAATGGAAGCCGCTTGATTTTCTGACTGCCCTGAGAAAGAGTCAGTTTTTATGTAGTGAGGAGAACAGGGATCTTCCCATTGAGTCAGTGACTGGACGGCACACTGGGGCCACCATCTTCACTGCATTTAAGGCCAAACATAAAATGTAATGTTACTTCACATATTCACTGCACGTCACAAACTTATTTCATCTACTGGAAGCAGAAGAAATAATACGTAAGAGGTCCTAGAATTTGATAGCGCTGCACTCATTTTAATAAGACTAAACAGGCACCTAATCCTCCAATCATATGAGCCACCGATGCACATGCAAATCATTGGCCAGATGCCTGGCTGATATGTGGGTTGTCAGCTGTGTTCAGAACTGAAAAATGTCTATATTCAGCTCTATCTTCAGTCCTTGAAGAACTCATTCAACCTCCTCTTCATCATCTCCAACCCACTACTGATCACAAGGTTGATCTCAAACCATTCCTGCCTTCACCCTAATTCAACTTGTCTCCTGATTGCCTCACTTTCGATCTTCCCAATCGTCCATCTCTGGATCAGCCATCTCCTATCAGATTATCTCTCCCATGCTCCTCGCACTTTACAATCAACCCTTTGCTCCTTGTCACCCCCCCCCCCCTCCTCAATTGACTCTTCTCCATATCAGCCATGCCAACCACACCCCTGGTTACCCTTTCTCTTCCATTTGGCCCAGACATGCCTCACCCCATCCCTCAGATCTGCCCCCGAAACCCTTTCTTCTTTCGGATTGACCCTGCACCGATAGGCCCTTCCTCTGTCCCCTCTGTACCAATTTCTTCTTCCTGATCTGCTCTTTTCTCCCGAATATCCCTTTTCAATTGGCTCTTATCTCATCTTGCCCTCCCATTTTTCCATTAAAAGAACATACTGAACATAAAATCACCAACAAATGATGTTAAGGTATGTGTGTACTGAAGACATGATATGATGTAACAGTGGCAGAAGTTGCACCACTAGTCATAAGAACATAAGAACATAAGAAATAGGAGCAGGAGTAGGCCATCTAGCCCTTCGAGCCTGCCCCGCCATTCAATAAGATCATGGCTGATCTGTCGTGGCTCAGTTCCACATTCCCGCCCTCTCCCCATAACCCTTAATCCCCTCTCTTATCAAAAACCCGTCAACCCGCGTCTTAAAAATATTTAGCGAGGTAGCCTCCACCACTTCAACGGGCAGAGAATTCCAGAGATTCACCACCCTTTGAGTGAAGAAGTTCCTCCTCAACTCCGTTCTAAACCGTCCCCCCTTTATCTTGAGGCTGTGCCCCCTAGTCCTACTATCCTTTCTGAGCGGGAAGAGTCTCTCCACCTCTGTCCTATCCATCCCATTCATCATCTTGTTTCTACCCACAAATAAGCTGGGGGTGGGGGGAGCGGGGGACAATGCGGAGGTGGAGATGTGGTTGCTATTTTTGACACCAACCATGGCTACTTCAGTCCATTGGAAATTGACAGATTTGTATTTCAGCTGAATTCAAATGGGCCTGAGGGCAATAAATGAATATCCTTGTCACTATATGACAATAGTCACTTTCCTCATTCCATATCCTTGTGAACAGAATTAATTTGCTTCATTTTGTGCACCTCTCCCTACACTTCACATTGAGGTGTAATGCAGCTGAATAAAAATTTTCCCACTTTTTTTTCTAGCTCCATTTGACTGCCATGAGAAGAGGAATGCGATCAAAGGTAAGTCCTGTTAAAATTCACTCCAGTAAGGTAGAAAATATTGCTTTCATTTTGCTGGCTGCTGCAGCAAGGTTTCAATTTGTTTGTTCCCGCTTGTGAGGATGGATTTTTAATATTTTGTGGGAGAATTGTGTTATTCTGTAAGGAAAGCTGTGTAACTATGTGTAAATGATTTCATTAAGCTGAAGAAAGGTTAATAGAAGAAAACTGTTACGAGAGTTGAGCAATAAAAGGGGTAAAGGTGCTAAAAGCATACATCTGTAATATGAGGCCATGGTGAAGCGCATTTATAAGTACATAGGGTGAGTTTAGAAATTTGCATTAGGAGATAGTTAGGGACTAGGCTTTCAGCTGTTAAATTTCAAAAGGGAATAAGGAACTTTTACAACTTACAAAAGTTTCATAACTAAACAAGGGAAGGTTATTAAATTTGATTTGATCCAAAAGGGGAGGCAGTAGGAAAGCATGAAAGATTTTAATATTTTGGAAAAAAAACTTCAAAGAGGTGCTGAGAAAAATGGAATCAAAGATGAAAGTGAAACAGATTTCTAAGGTAGGAAGTTGTTGTGATGAGTTGTGTTGGCTGTGTGGAAGAGATACTCTGGGATCAACTCTGAGCTAGAGAAGGTGCAACATCTGAAACAGACATCCAGAAACCAGAAAAGTCTTTGCTCAGAAAGCAGTCTTGTTTCTGAATTTTCTTGGATTTCCACAACAAAGTGGAAGTCGTGTGGTACATCTTTACTAAAGTGACAGCAGTTTTGCTTTGGGTAATATTACTGCTTTTTAATTAAGAATCTATAAGGGAGTTTTGACAAGAAGGTGCTTACTTGTGTGTTTTGATCAAGTGGATTCTTTTAGGTATGTTTTATAAGATAGCTTTGACTGTGTAACTTTAATCTTTTGTGCTAAGTCTTCTTGTTAATGAATCTTCTCATTTTTAACATACCCAGAAATGTTACTGGAATTCTATACTTCTGGGATCAGCAGATTTCTCCTCATTTTCAGCATAAAAAAGAAAAAAATGTTATGATCAGTAAGACAGGTTTCCCTCTGGGATTTGGCTTGCTCAGCAGACAACATTTGCAGTGGTCATAGCACCTCCTTTTATCTTGTGACACCGTGCCATTTGTAAAACAAATAGGAGGAGACTACAATTCTTTGTAAGGTGATTCTAGAGATGATAAAGTGCATTGTCTGCACTCATGAATGGTTGCTGTGGCACGATACAATCTGTGTGGAGCTGAACTTGCCATGGGCTGTTGTGGAAATCCAAGGAAACTCAGAAACAAGGCTGTTTACTGAGCAAGGACCTTTGTAGTTCCTGAACTCTGTGTGGAGGTGCACCTTGTCATGGGCTGGTGCCAGGGATAGAGAAGACAAAAAAACAGTGAGAGGGTGGTGGGAGTGGAAGCTGTAACCAACAACTGAGAGTTAAATGGCTATCTTCCAAGTAGTGGAAGAGTATCCTGGATAGCTTTTCACCTGAGTTGGAAATCAAACATATCTTTAAAAGGTTTCTGAAAGGCTACACGTGGTTGCTCACCATTGAGCGATAATTTGTGTTTGAATAATTATATCTGAGATTCACTGTTGTGATTTATCGATCTATTGGACAGTAAAATTGGAGAGCACGCTTATAGAATAACAATATAACCCTGGCAATCGCTCCACCATTTCTAGCATCGATGTATTTTTATTACTATTTTTCAAAATGCCCATCCTTGCTGTATATTGCTGAACATATTAAATTGATTTCTAAATGCTACAAATGTACTTGGTATTGCATGACTGACAACCCTGAAATTTCTCATGGCAATTTTTCCCAGGTTCTTCATTTACTCTGCATATTTTTCATAGGTTTTTGGGAGCAACAAGCCAGAGCTTCACTTTATTTAAGGATTGAGTTTGTTAGTTTGGGAAATTGCAGGTCAGTTTTATGATGTGAAACATTTTCAGTTCATTTTCGAGAAGTGTGTGTTCTTTGGAAATCTAAATCTTTATGACTGCAGTTGAACTCATCCAGCTGGATGTCGTGGTAGGAATTGATTCAATATATTGATTCACTGAGATACTGCAGCAGTATTTTAGTATCACAATAACATTAAAAAAAAATAACTAGCAAATTGCTGGGTGAGGATGGATGAACTCAGCTGTGACATTCTGTAGTTGAATAAGCTAGCAATGTAGGCAACCATGTGAATAGACATAGTACTGGTAAATAGCAGCTTTGGATGTTTGACCAAAATTTGAGGAGTGGAACATGAATGTAACAACAAATATCATCCTGACTATTACCATTTTAGACTGTAGAGGGGAATGGACTTAGAAAAGTTTACTCATCATCTACACTGGGGACAAAGGCAAGGGGAGATCTACCTAAAGGGAAAAATAGACCTCATGTAGCATTTTCATAGAATCATACTGTGCGGAAGGAGGCCATTCGGCCCATCAAATCTGCACTGACCACAATCCCACCCAGGTCCTATTCCCATAATCCCATGCATTTTCTCTAGCCAGCCCCTTGACATTAAGGGAGAATTTAGCATGGCCAATCCACCTAACCCCCACATTTTTGGATTGTGGGAGGAAACTGGAGCACCCAGAGAAACCCATGCAGACGCAGGGAGAATGTGCAAACTCCACATAGACAGTGACCCAAGCCAGGAATTGAACGCGGTTCCCTGGCATTGTGAGGCAGCAGTGCTAGCCACTGTGCCGCCATGCCGCCCACTTTATTATTTCTTTTACATAGAAAAACACAGCATCTACAACAGAGAAAAAGGCCACTGAGGCTCAATTTCTCTGTGCTCATGTTTATGCTCCTTTGTCAATTTATTAGTCATATATGTATCTTATTTCTAGATCTTTGCTCTTCAGCTCTATTGAGTTTCTTACTTTTGAAGGAGTAAGTAGTCTCCTTAATCCTTAATGGGGCGGCACATTGGTATAGTGGTTAGCACTTCTGCCTCACAGCGCCAGGGAGCCAGGTTCGATTCCTGGCTTGGATCAATGTCTGCGTGGAGTTTGCACATTTTCCCCATGTTTGTATGGGTTTCCTCTGGGTGCTCCATTTTCCTCCCACAGTTGGAAAGACTTGCTGGTTAGCTACATTGACCTGAACAGGTGCCAGAGTGTGACGACTAGGGGAATTTCACAGTAACTTCATTGCAATGTTAATGTTAGCCTTACTTGTGATTAATAAATAAACTTTTTTTTTCTTACCAGAAAGTCAGTGCATATTTCCTCATTGCATTTGCTGCAATTGCAATTCACTTTAAATCTGTCCTTTCACCCTCGATCCTCTTACGAGTGGGAACAGTTTCTCTCAATCTGCTCTGAGCAGGCCCCTCACGATTTGGAACACCTCTGGAAAATTCCCTCTTTGCCTTCTCGTCTCCAAGGTATAACTCCCCTGAGCTCAAAGAACAAAGAAAATTACAGCACGGGAACAGGCCCTTCGGCCCTCCAAGCCTGCACCGATCATGCTGCCCGACTTAACTAAAACTCCCTACCCCTCCGGGGCCCATATCCCTCTATTCCCATCCTATTCCTGTACTTGTCAAGACACCCCTTAAAAGTCACTACCACATCCGCCTCTCCCCCAGCAACGGGTTCCAGGCACCCACTACTCTCTGTGTAAAAACTCTGCCTTTAAACCTTGCCCCTCACACCTTAAACCTATGCCCCCTAGTAATTGACTCTTTCACCCTGGGAAAAAGCTCCTGACTATCCACTCTGTCATGCCTCTCATAATCTTGTAGGCTTCTATCATGTCTCCCCTCAACCTCTGTCACTCAAGTGAGAACAAACCAAGTTTCTCCAATCTCTCCTCATAGCGAGTGCCCTCCATACCAGGCAAAATCCTGGTAAATCTTTTCAGTACCCTCTCCAGAGCCTCCACATCCCTCTGGTAGTGTGGCGACCAGAATTGCCACACTCTATATTCCAAGTGCGGTCTAACTAAGGTTCTATAAAGCTGCAACATGACTTGCCAATTTTTAAACCCAATACCCTGGCCAATGAAGGCTTCTCCACCTGCATTGCCATTTTCAGTGACCTGTGTACTTGTAGGCCCAAATCCCTTTGCCTATCAATACTCTTAAGGGTTCTGCCATTTACTGTATATTTCCTATCTATATTAGACCTTCCAAAATGCATTAACCCACATTTGTCTGGACTATCTCCATCTGCCATCTCTCTGCACAAGTCTCCAACTGATTTATATCCTGCTGTATCCTCTGATGGTCCTCATCACTATCCACAGATCCACCAACCTTTGTGTCATCTGCAAACTTACCAATCAATCCAGTTACATTTTCCTCCAAATTATTTATATATATTACAAACAGCAAAGGTCCTAACCCTGATCCCTGAGGAACACCACTTGTCACAGCCCTCCATTCAGAAACACACCCTTCCACATCTACCCTCTGTTTTCTTTGACCGAGCCAGTTTTGTATCCATCTTGCCAGCTCACCTCTGATCCCATGTGACTTCACCTTCTGCACCAGTCTGCCATGAGGGACCTTGTCAGAAGCCTTACTGAAGACCATGTAGACATCCATTGCCCTATCCTCATCAATCATCTTCATGGAATTTAATGTTGGCAAGTGTGAAGTTGTCCACTTTGGTAGGAATAATGGTAGGAAGGACTATTACTTACATGGCGAAAAACAGCAGCATGCTACGGTGCAGAGGGACCTCGGGGTCCTTGTGCATGAGTTGCAAAAACCCAGCCTGCAGGTGCAGCAGGTGGTCAGGAAGGCGAATGGGATGCTGGCCTTCATAGCGAGGGGGATTGAATATAGAAGTAGGGAGGTCTTGCTGCAACTGTACAGGGCACTGGTGAGGCCGCAGCTGGAGTACTGTGTGCAGTTTTGGTCGCCGCACTTACGCAAGGATATTTTGGCCTTGGAGGGAGTGCAGAGGAGGTTTACTAGGCTGATACCGGAGTTGGGGGGGGTTGAACTATGAGGAGAGGCTGAATAAACTAGGCTTGTACTCGTTAGAGTTTAGAAGAATGAGGGGAGATCTCATTGAGACATATAAGATGATGAATGGGTTGGATAGGATAGAGGTGGAGAGGCTCTTCCTGCTCAGAAAGGACAGTAGGACTAGAGGGCACAGCCTCAAGATAAGGGGAGGGCAGTTTAGGATGGAGTTGAGGAGGAACTTCTTCACTCATAGGGTGGTGGATCTCTGGAATTCTCTGCCCGTTGAAGTGGCGGAGCCTGCCTCGCTAAATATATTTAAGACGCGGGTAGATAGGTTTTTGATAGGCAAGGGGATTAAGGGTTATGGGGAGAAGGCGGGAATGTGGAACTGAGCCACGACAGATCAGCCATGATCTTATTGAATGGCAGGGCAGGGTCAAAGGGCTGGATGGCCTACTCCTGCTCCTATTTCTTATGTTCTTACGTTTATCAGTTCCTGGAAAATCTCAATCAAGTTCGTGAGACACGACCTCCCCTTCACAAAACCATGTTGCCTCTCATTAATACGTCCACTTATTTCCAAATGGGAATAAATCCTGTCTCGAATAATCCTCTCCCATAATTTCCCTACCACTGATGAAAGGCTCACCAGCCTGTAATTACCTGGATTATTCTTGCTACCCTTCTTAAACAAAGGAACAACATTGGCTATTCTCCAGTCCTCTGGGACCTCCCCCATAGCCAGTGAGGATACTAAAGATTTTGCTCAAGGCCCCAGCAGTTTCCTCCCTTGCCTCTGTCAGTATTCTGGGATATATCCCATCAGGCCCTAGGGACTTGCCTACCTTAATGTTTCTCAAGAACCCCAGTACCTCCTCCTTTTTGATCTCAATACCTCCTCCTTTTGATCTTTCCTTTGAAGTAGAACCAAGGGTTCTTTTACATCCACTTGAACAGGCTGATAGGGCTAAGGTTTAATGTCTCACCCATAAGATGGATCTCCGACAATGCAGTGATCGCTCAGCACTGCACTGTTGTGCACAGGAGCGTGAACAGGACTTGCACCTGTAAACTTGCAAATCAGAAGCAAGTGTGCTATCAACTGAAGCCATTAGATGTATGTAATCGATGTGTTGAATATCGTTGGTCTCAGCGAGAATTGCTGCAGAATGCTACTTCCAATCTTTTGCCAATCTGAGAACCTCCAATTAATTCTTAGCCACTGTTTTCTATTTTGTAACTATATTTCAATCTGCGTTGTCTCCTACTTCAAGCACCCTCATTTTTGTCACACCTCTTACATAGAATCATAGAATCCCTACAGTGAAGAAGGAGCCCATTCGGTCCATCGATTCATCACTGACCACAATCCCACCCAGGTCCTATCCCCATAACGCCACATATTTACCCTACTAGTTCCTCTGACACGAAGGGCCCATTTAACATGGCCAGTCAACCTAACCCACACATCTTTGGATTGTGGGAGGAAACCAGGGCACCCGGAGGAAACCCATGCTGATGTGGGAGAATATGCAAACTCTACACAGACTGTGACCCAACCCGGGTCCTTGGCGCTGTGAGGCAGTCATGCTTACCACTGTGTCACTCCTATGTGGTACTTATTAAAGGTTCCCCAGTTTACAGCAGTGACTTCACTTCGAAGAGTGCATTGTTTATTTTTACCCTTTATGAGATGTTCTGAGGGCATGAAGGATTAAATATAAAGGTAAGTCTTTATGTTGTAAATTAGGGAAGTTGTTACCAGTTACGAGAAAAAAAACATAGTTAAATACTTGAAATAGGCAAGAGCTAACTCTACTTGTATTCATTATCCAACAGGAATTCAGTTGCTAGCTGAATTCGTAGCCACAGGGAAGAAAAGCGCCACTGTGTGGTGAATATAGTTTTAATCCCTTTTGTGGGACAGAAGTATGGAGTTGACAAATTACACCACTCTCCATGCTACGCCAACAAGAAAGAATCATTTTCTGGTCGGATATTGGGTTCCTGCTGGAATTGTCATTCTGGAAACGGCATGCTGACTTTACATGTCACCTTTAAACACACAACAAAGAAAGTTTTATCTATCTGATGCAGGTTTCCCCTCCAAAAACAAGCATGCTAAGAAGTGTTGATTATCTGTAAGCATTGACCTTTCACCTCAACAACTTTTACAACCGTGTTATACAACTCTTATCAGTCTGCATGGTTTGAACCTGAAATTTGTTTGATCATTGCTTGTTTTTCCTGTTATGGCAAAGTCCTTTTTTTAAGTCAATGAGCTGAACAAAAGCTCTTTAATGAAACACAGTTGGTTGTCTTGCCCAGAGATAGAGTCAGCTTAATCCATGCCATTGTACCCCAGGTCTTAGTCAGAAAAAGAAGTGGAGATGAGGAATAGGGCATATTGTGTTGGCTGTCACATGACATAACTGTTGAAAATAAGCTTATAAGAGAAACTTGAACTGAAAATCTTGTTATTCGGTTGGTTCAGCTTTAATCTATTACCTTGTATGGAACTTAGAAGTTTATTTATTAGTCACAAGGTTTACAGTAACACTGCAATGAAGCTATTGTGAAAATCCCCTAGTCACCACACTCCCATGCCTGTTTGGGTCAATGCACCTAACCAGCACGTCTTTCAGAATGTGGGAGGAAACCAGAGCACCCGGAGGAAACCACGCAGACATGGGGAGAAATTACAAACTTCACACAGACAGTCATTCAAGCCAGGAATTGAACCCAGGTCCCTGACGCTGTGAGGCAGCAGTGCTAACCACTCTGTCACCGTGCCGCACTGAAGAGAACAGAAAAGCTCTAAGATTTATAAAGCTGACAATAAATGAACTGGGCAGCAGTTGGGGTGCTGCTACTGGATTTCTTACATTGAAGCGACAAATGGGAAGAATTAGCTAAGATTCCTCCACCTGATTTTCATCCAGAGACCTCAATTGAAAGTTTAAGTGTGTTGATGTTGGGTGAAAACCAAACAGAAAAATGAGAAGGTGGGGTTGGTCTGCAGTTAAATCACGTTAGTCTCCACTGACCAGGCTCACATACGTAGTTTGACCACTTGGTGAGGCAGTGGGGAGCTCTGGTCTCTGTGGTCTGCTGTTGTAGCAAAGATCAGTTACTTCAGGAAGGCGGAGGAGGAATTTGCAAGGAAAACCACAAAGTTCAGTTGCAAACGAACGCGCTGGCTAGCTGAACCATTTGTCTTTTTCCCAACTTGGATAGAAGTGTTGTTTTCAAACAGAAAATACCGGAAGAAGCCAGCATGTCAGGCATCAGGGGGCGCAGTTTCAGGACAAGGGCTGATCATTTAGGACTATGATGAGGATAAATTTCTTCACTCAAAGGGTTGTGAATCTTTGGATTTCTCTACCACAGAGGGTTAGGGATCCTTTATCATTGAATATATTTTGGAGGAGATGATGGCCTAGTGGTATTACCGCGAGACTATTAATCCAGATACTCAGCTGGGGACTTAGGTTCAAATCTCGCCAAGGCTCATGGTAGAATTTGAATTAAGTTAAAAATAAAATTTGAAATTAAGAATCTACTGATGACCATGAAACCATTGTCGATTGTCAGGAAAAACCCATCTGGTTCACTAATGTTGTTTTGGAAGGCAACCTGCTATCCTTATCTGGTCTAGCCTACATGTGACTCCAGATCCACAGCAATGTGGTTGATTCTCAACTGCCCTCAGGCAACTAGAGATGGACAGGAAATGCTGGCCAGCCAACGATGTCCATGTCCCATGAATGAATTTAAAAAAAGACTGCAGGGTGGGGAAGGTTTAAAGTCAGCCCTCAATTATTGACCACTTAAGGGCCACTTCCACCCAATCAGCAGTAAGGAGTGGGGAAAACAGGAGGGCTCCACTGCGAAGAAGGGATGTCCCAGTGGGAAGACTCCCTCCTTCTGACCTCCACAGTGACTCAGTCACTGGGAGCTGCCTCATTGACCTCTCCTCAAAGCCTCTAGCATCTGATTTCCCAGCAGCTCTTGGAGATGGGATATTCGTTCTGAACTCTGATGACAGCCAGTTAGGTATCTAATTGGGATTTAATCCCATCGGGATGCCGGAAGTGGCAATGGTAGATCTGCCATTGGTAACCTGATGAAAGACCAACGCTCCAAAAGCTAGTAGCATTTGCTACCAAATAAACCTGTTGGACTTAAACCTGGTGTTGTGAGACTTCTTACTGTGTTTATCCCAGTTCAACGCCGGCATCTCCACATCATGACTGCTAAGGCCAGCCCTGAATTAAAATTTGTTCATAATCATGTAGCATTTCACTTTCCATGACCAATGGGACATAGATAAGATGCAGAGCTGGGCCGAGAGGTGGCAGATGGAGTTTAATACGGAAAAGTGTGAGGTGATTCACTTTGGTAAGAATAACAGGAGTACAGAATATAGGGCTAGTGGAAGGACTCTTAGTAGTGTTGACGAGCAGAGAGATCTTGGTGTACATGTGCATAGCTCCCTGAAAGTTGGCACCCAGGTTGATAAGGTTGTTAAGAAGGCGTACGGTGTGTTAGCTTTTATTGGTAAAGGGATTGAATTTCGGAGCCGTGAGGTCATGTTACAACTGTACAAAACTCTGGTGCGGCCGCATTTGGAGTATTGCGTACAGTTCTGGCCGTCGCATTATAAGAAAGATGTGGAGGCATTGGAAAGGGTGCAGAGGAGGTTTACCAGGATGTTGCCTGGTATGGTGGGAAGGTCTTATGAGGAAAGGCTGAGGGACTTGAGGTTATTTTCATTGGAGAGAAGAAGGTTACGAGGTGACCTGATTGAGGCATACAAAATGATCTAAGGATTGGATAGGGTGGACAGTGAGAGCCTTTTACCTCGGATCGTGATGGCTAATATGAGGGGACATAGCTTTAAATTAAGGGGTGGTAATTATAGGACGGATGTCAGAGGTAGGTTTTTTACTCAGAGGGTAGTAAGGTCGTGGAATGCCCTGCCTGCAGCAGTTGTGGACTCGCCAACTTTAAGGGTGTTCAAATGATCAGTGGATAGGCATATGGATAACATTGGAATAGTTTAGGTTAGAGGGTCATTAGATTGGTTCCACTGGTCGGTGCAACATCGAGGGCCAAAGGGCCTGTACTGCGCTGTAATGTTCTATGTTCTAATAATCACAGCAAGGTACAACTCAACTGAGTGCTTATCTCTGGGGTTCTGGTAAGTGAGTGAATTTGGCACATGAGCGAGGAAGCTGTTACCATTCCAGTTGATATTATAACTGGACAGGAAGATCCCAGAATAGATCAAATGGCTCAAAAGAATGTTACTTTTACCTTTTTATATAAAAAGTGGAGGAACAGTCACAGGACGCTAATTGGTTTCAACAACAGGCAAAAAAACTTCCTCTGTCTGCTTGGATTTTCTTCAGGTGCTTTGATTTTCTCCATGGTCCAAAGATATGTAGGTTAGGTTGATTGGCCATGCTAAATTGACCGTAGTATCAGGGGATTTGCAAGGCAAATATGTGGGGTTAGGGCCTGGATGGGATTGTCGTCAGTGCAGACATGATGGGCTGAATGGCCGTCTTCTGCACTGTAGGGATTCTATGATTCTATGATTATGATTCAACATGAAACATTGGATTATACTACAATACTCCCCCACCCCCCCCTTAACTTTACAACTATGCATAAGGAGGCTGGCACAGTGGTATTGCGACTGGACTAGTAATCCTTTATCCCAGGGTAATGATCTGGGGACCCGGGTTCGAATCCCACTGCGACGGAATGGTGAAATTTAAATCTGGAAAAAATATGGAATTAAAATTCAAATGATGATATTGTCAATTGTTGTAAAAACCCATCTAGTTCACTAATATTCTTAAGAGAAGGAAATTGGCCGTCCTCACATGTGGACTACATGCGACTCCAGCCCCACAGCAACAGAAAGCAAACAGTGGAAATAATTGGTTGTATTTCTGGTTGGTGATCTATGATAGCGGTGTGCGTCAGGGATCAGTGTTGGGACTTCAACTGTTTACAATTTACATAGATGCTTTGGAGTTGAGGACCAAAGTTTGTGTCAAAGTTTGCAGATGATACTAAGATGATTTGATTTATTATTGTCACATGTTGTAGCATACAGTGAAAAGTATTGTTTCTTGCATGCTATTCAGACAAAGCATACTGTTCATAGAGAAGGAAACAAGAAAGTGCAGAATGTAGAGTAACAGTTATGGCTAAGGTGTAGAAAAAGATCAACTTCATGCAAGGTAGGTCCATTCAAAAGTCTGACGGCAGCTGAGAAGAAGCTGTTCTTGAGTGGATTGGTACATGACCTCAGACTTTTGTATCTTTTTCCCAATGGAAGATGGTGGAATAAGGTGGGGTGCGTGGGGTCTTTAATTATGCTGGTTGCTTTG
Source organism: Carcharhinus amblyrhynchos (assembly GCF_965287045.1). NCBI lineage: Eukaryota > Metazoa > Chordata > Chondrichthyes > Carcharhiniformes > Carcharhinidae > Carcharhinus > Carcharhinus amblyrhynchos. The sequence goes on from NC_137324.1 coordinate 52,559,542, forward strand.
CCAAAGCAGCAAGAAGTGTAGACAGAGTCAATGGATGGGAGGCTGGTTTGTGTGATGGATTGGACTTCATTCACGACTTTTTGTCGTTGCTTGCAGTCTTGGGCAGAGCAGGAGACATACCAAGCTGTGATACAATCAAAAAGGATGTTTTCTATGGTGCATCTGTAAAAGTTGGTGAGAGTCGAAGCTAACATGCCAAATTTCCTTAGTATTCTGAGAAAGTAAAGGTGTTGGTGGACTTTCTTAACTATAGTGTTGGCATGGGGGGACCAGGACAGGTTGTTAGTGATCTAGACACCTAAAAACTTGAAGCTCTCGACCGTTTCCACTTCGTCCCCACTGATGTAGACATGTTCTCCTCTATGCTTCCTGAATTTCCTTTGTTTTGTTGACAATGAGGGAGAAATTATTGTCACAGCATCAGTTCACCAGATGCTAGAGCAAAGTGTGCAGAGGACACTGCAGGACGGCAGAGGGATATAGATTATTTAAGTGAGCAGGCAGGGATCTGGCAGTTGGAGTACTATGTTGGTAAATGTGAGGTCTTCCATTTTGGTGGGAATAACAATAAAATGGACTATTGTTTAAATGGTAAAAAATTGCAGCATGCTGCTGTGCGGAGGGACCTGGGTCATTTTGCATGAATCACAAAAGGTTGGTTTGCAGGTGCAGCAGGTACTTAAGAAGGCAAATGAAATTTTGTCCTTCATTGCTAGAGGGATGGAGTTTAAAAACAACGAGGTTATGTTACAGCTGTATTAAGTGCTAATGAGCCACACCTGGAATACTGTGTACAGTTTTGGTTTTTTTACTTGAGAAAGGATATACTGGAGGGGGTACAGAGGAGATTCACTAGGTTGATTTTGGAGTTGAGAGGGTTGGCTTATGAGGACAGACTGAATAGACCGGGACTATACACATTGGAATTTAGAAGAATGAGGGGAGATCTTATGGAAACATATAAAACTACTAAGGGATTGGATGAGATAGAAGCAGGGAGATTGTTTGCATTGGCGGGTGAATCTAGAACAACAAGGCATAACCTCAAAATAGTTGAGGGGGGGGTGAATTTAGGACTGAGTTGGGGAGGAACTTCTTCACCCAAAGGGTTGTGAATCTGTGGAATTCCCTGCCCAGTGAAGCAGTTGAGGCAGTTTTTAAGGCAAAGATAGATTTTTGAACAGTAAGGAATTAATGATTATGGCGAGCGGGCGAGTAAGTAAACCCAAACCAATGAAAACATCAGCCATGATTTTGTTGAAGGATGTAGCAGGCTCGAGGGGCCAGAGGGCCTACTCCTGCTTCTAGTTCTTATGTTCTTATTGAATATTACTGGATGCAAGGCGTTCAGGAGGGATAGAGAATGCAAGAATGGAAATGTAGTGGCAATATTGATTAAGGATCTTACAGTGCTGAAGAAAGAGAGAGAGAGTCATGACAGGGTCAAAAATGGAATCTATTTGTTGAGAGCCAAGAAACATAAGAACATAAGAAATAGGAGCAGGAGTAGGCCATCTGGCCCCTCGAGCCTGCCCCGCCATTCAATAAGATCATGGCTGATCTGTTGTGGCTCAGTTCCACATTCCTGCCCTCTCCCCATAACCCTTAATCTCCTCGCTTATCAAAAACCCATCAACCCGCGTCTTAAAAACATTTAGCGAGATAGCCTCCACCACTTCAACGGGCAGAGAATTCCAGAGATTCACCACCCTTTGAGTGAAGAAGTTCCTCCTCAACTCCGTTCTAAACCGCCCCCCCCTTTATTTTGAGGCTGTGCCCCCTAGTCCTACTGTCCTTTCTGAGTGGGAAGAGTCTCTCCACCTCTATCCACCTCTTGAATAACTTTTTTGTTTCGGTCTTCACGGAGGAGGACGTGAATAATTTGCCGGATGTTAGAGATGGAAAGGTGGTAGGACTGGAGGGTCTCGATGACATTACTGTTACTAGAGAGGCGGTGCTCGGCAGACTGGAGGGGCTGATTGTGGACAAGTCCCCAGGACCGGATGGAATGCATCCGAGGGTTCTGAAAGAAATGGCGGAGGTGATAGTGGATGCCTTGGTGGTTATTTTCCAGACGTCGCTGGATTCCAGGGAAGTGCCGGAAGATTGGAAAACGGCTAATGTTACGCCGTTGTTTAAGAAGGGTGCCAGGCAAAAGGCGGGGAATTATAGGCCTGTTAGTTTAACGTCTGTTGTAGGTAAAATGTTAGAATCTGTCATCAAGGAGGAAATAGTGAGGCATCTTGAGGGGAACTGCTTGATAAAGCAGACGCAGCACGGTTTTGTTAAAGGGAAGTCGTGTCTGACAAATTTACTGGAGTTCTAAGAGGATGTGTCTAGGGCGGTGGATAGAGGAGAGCCGGTGGATGTGGTCTTTCTTGATTTTCAGAAGGCGTTTGACAAGGTACCTCACAAGAGGCTATTGCAGAAGGTCAGGGGGCATGGAGTTGGGGGTAGGGTGTTAGCGTGGATAGAGGACTGGTTGTCAAATAGGAGGCAGAGAGTGGGAGTCAATGGGTGCTATTCGGATTGGCGGATGGTGACTAGTGGAGTGCCCCAGGGGTCGGTGCTGGGGCCTCAGCTATTTACCATTTATATAGATGATCTGGAGGCGGGAACCGAGTGTAGGGTGTCGAAATTTGCTGATGACACCAAAATTGGTGGAAAAGCAAATTGTGCGGAGGGTGGGGAGAGTCTACAGAAGGATCTAGATAGGCTGGGCGAATGGGCCAGGAAATGGCAAATGGAATTTAATGTTGGCAAGTGCGAGGTGGTCCACTTTGGTAGGAATAATGGTAGGAAGGATTATTACTTACGTGGAGAAAAACTGCAGCAGGCGACGGTGCAGAGGGACCTCGGGGTCCTTGTGCATGAGTCACAAAAACCCAGCTTGCAGGTGCAGCAGGTGGTCAGGAAGGTGAATGGAATGCTGGCCTTCATCGCGAGGGGGATTGAATATAAAAGTAGGGAGGTCTTGCTGCAGCTGTATAGGGCATTGGTGAGGCCGCAGCTGGAGTACTGTGTGCAGTTTTGGGCGCCGTACTTACGCAAGGGTATTTTGGCCTTGGAGGGAGTGCAGACGTTTACTAGGCTGATGCCGGAGTTGAGGGGGTTGAGCTATGAGGAGAGGCTGAATAAACTAGGCTTGTACTCGTTAGAGTTTAGAAGAATGAGGGGAGATCTCATTGAGACGTATAAGATGATGAATGGGATGGATAGGATAGAGGTGGAGAGACTCTTCCCGCTCAGTAAGGATAGTAGGACTAGGGGGCACAGCCTCAAGATAAAGGGGGGGCGGTTTAGAACGGAGTTGAGGAGGAACTTCTTCACTCAAAGGGTGGTGAATCTCTGGAATTCTCTGCCCGTTGAAGTGGTGGAGTCTACCTCGCTAAATATTTTAAAGACGCGGGTTGATGGGTTTTTGATAAGAGAGGGGATTAAGGGTTATGGGGAGAGGGCGGGAATGTGGAACTGAGCCACGACAGATCAGCCATGATCTTATTGAATGGCGGGGCAGGCTCAAAGGGCTAGTTGGCCTACTCCTGCTCCTATTTCTTATGTTCTTATGTTCTATCCTATCCATCCCATTCATCATCTTATACGTCTCAATGAGATCTCCCCTCTTCTTCTAAACTCTAACGAGTACAAGCCTAGTTTATTCAGCCTCTCCTCATTGCTCAACCCCCTCAACTCCGGCATCAGCCTAGTAAACCTCCTCTGCACTCCCTCCAAGGCCAAAATATCCTTGCGTAAGTACGGCGCCCAAATCTGCACACAGTACTCCAGCTGCGGCCTCACCAATGCCCTATACAGCCGCAGCAAGACCTCCCTACTTTTATATTCAATCCCCCTCGCTATGAAGGCCAGCATCCCATTTGCCTTCCTGACCACCTGCTGCACCTGCAAGCTGGGTTTTTGCGACTCATGCACAAGTACCCCGAGGTCCCTCTGCACTGTCGCCTGCTGCTGTTTTTCTCCACGTAAGTAATAATCCTTCCTACCATTCTTCCTACCAAAGTGGACCACCTCGCACTTGCCAACATTAAATTCCATTTGCCAGTTCCTGGCCCATTCGCCCAGCCTATCTAGATCCTTCTGCAGACTCTCCACACCCTCCGCACAGTTTGCCTTTCCACCAATTTTGGTGTCATCAGCAAATTTTGACACCATACACTCAGTTCCCTCCTCCAGATCATCTATATAAATGGTAAATAGCTGAGGCCCCAGCATCGACCCGTGAGGCACTCCACTAGTCACCAACCGCCAATCCGAATAGCACCCATTGACCCCCGCTCTCTGCCTCCTATTTGACAACCAGTCCTCTATCCACGCTAACACCCTACCCCCAACTCCATGCCCCCTGACCTTCTGCAATAACGTCTTGTGAGGTACTTTGTCAAACGCCTTCTGAAAATCAAGAAAGACCACATCCACCGGCTCTCCTCTATCCACCGCCCTAGACACATCCTCATAGAACTCAAACAATAGAAGTGTCATTCCATTATTGGCTGCAGTGTTTCACCCATCAACTCGTAGGAAGAATTTAGGAGGAAATTTACAAAGAGATAAAAAGACTTATAGAGTAGTGATGTTGGAGAATTTTAATTATCCCAACACAGACTGAGCCCATAAGAAGATCAGCCATGATTTTATTGAATGGTGGAACATGCTTGAGGGGCCAGATGGCCTACTCTTTGTGTGCAATGTGGTTGACTCTTAAAATGCCCTCCATTCAGGGGCAATTAGGGATAGGTCACCCAGATCTCATGACACATCATTGCTAATTCCAACTTTACCTGGCAATGTCATACCAGTCATTTTCAATATGAAAGACTGGTTCACAGTTTTCTCCTTTTTGACTTAGCATTTTCCTTGTTCTAGTCCAGGAGTCATAAGCCATTAGTATTAGCAAAGTCAGCACAGACTCTGTGCTTGGTAGTTTTTGTTCATTGGTGTACTTTCTCAGGAACTGCAGGTGTTGCTTCAACCCCTTTTCTGCTTTGTTGTGTTTTGTAATGCCACTTCTCTAGCAGGTAATTAGGTAATATGCATGCACAGCTGGAGAGATTGTAAAACCATGTAACAAGAGAATGTGTAATTCCCATTATAAGTACATTGCTTGCAAGTGAAGCATTGTTCTTTCTGTATATATACATATATATGTAATCATATATAAAATATATGTGTGATAACATCTGTTGCTTAACAGCTCTTTAGTTCTCGATTTATACATGTTCAGTTACTGAAAGCCTTGAACTGTAATTTGGAAACATTTAAAGATCACGCAGAGAAAAAAAGAAATTTGCATTAAAACAAATTGGAACTGCTCGCAATTTTTTCATTGTTTTTCAAAATCAGACACTGCAGACCATTTTATGAAGTAATGATTATAAGACTGAGCCAATAGCAAACATTTGGTCTCATATTAGATAGTCTAGTTAACAGGAATATTAGCGGCTCATTGGAAGTGAAGTTTGCATTAAAAAAAATTGTTTTCATATATCTATAAGGTGATTCAGGCTTTATGGTTTATAGATTGTCCAAAAGTTTTTTTCCTAAGTAATTATCCTTCATTAGTGAGCTTAGACAGAGAGTGTTACCTTAGAGGGCTTCACAATCGAGTGCAATTCTACGAATGTCTACGTGTGGCATAATTCTCCTCATCTTAACCCAAGAATTTTTTTTTTCATTCATTCATGGGACATGGGCAATAAATACTGGCTGGCCAGCATTCATTGCCCATCTCTAGTTGCCTTTTGAGGGTAATTGAGATTCAATCACATTCTGTGGCTCTGGAGTCACATGTAGGCTAAACCAGGTAAGGTCAGCAGCTTTCCTTCCTTAACGGACATTAATTAACTAGATGGGTTTTTCTGACAATTAGCAATGGTTTTATGGTCATCAGTAGATCCTTAATTCCAGATATTTTTTACTGAATTCAAATTCCACCATCAGCCAAGATGGCATTTGAACCTCGATCCCCAGGCCATTAACTGAGTTTCTGATTTGATTTTATTGGATTTATTATTGTCACGTATTGGTATACAGTGAAAAGTATTGTTTCTTGCGTGCTGTACAGAGAAAGTACACTGTACATAGAGAGGGAGAGAGGGGGCAGAATGTAGTGTTACAATCATAGTTATGGTGTAGAGAAAGATCAACTTAATATTAGGTAGGGTCCATTCAAAAGCCTGATGGCAGAAGGAAAGGAGCAGTTCTTGACTTGATTGTACATGTTCTCAGACTTCTGTATCTTTTTCCCAATGGAAGAAGGTGAAAGAGAGTATGTCCAGATGTGTGGGATTCTTGATTATCCTGGCTGCTTTTCTGAGGCAGCAGTAAGTGTAGACAAAGTCAGTCAATGCGAGGCTGGTTTGCGTGATGGACTGGGCTTCGTTCACGACCCTTTGTAGTTTTTTGAAGTTTTGGACAGAGCCATACCAAGCTGTGATACAACCTAAGAGAATGCTTTGTATAGTGCATCTGTTAGTGAGAGTCATAGCGGGCATGCCAAATTTCCTTAGCTTCCTGAGAAAGTAGAGGCACTGGTGGGCTTTCTTAACTATAGCATCAATATAGTGGGAGCAAAATAGATTGTTAGTGATCTGGACACCTAGAAACTCGAAGCTCTCAACCATTTCCACTTCATCCCTGTTGATGTAGACTGTCTGTGCTTTATGTGCTCTGTCTGAGGCCAGAACTCTCCATTCACCTGACGAAGAGGGAAACCTCGAAAGCTTGTGAGTCTATTATCAAATAAATCGGTTGGACTAAAACCTGGTGTTGTCAGACTTTTTACGATGTAGACAGGGGCATGCCCTCCACTACGCTTCCTGAAGTCGATGACTATCTCCTTTGTTTTGCTAACATTGAGGGAGAGATTATTGTCATTGCACCAGTTCATCAGATTCTCTATCTCTTTCCCGTACTCCATCTCATCATTGTTGGAGATCTGATCCCCTAGAGTGATGTAATCAGCAAACTTGAAAGTTTTGGAGAGGAATTTGGCCACACAGTCATAGGTGTATAAGGAGTACTAAGGGGCTGAGGACACAGCTTTGTGGGGCACTGTGTTGAGGATGATCATGGAGGAGGTGTTGTTGCCTGTCCTTACCCATTGTAGTCCGTGGGTTAGGAAGTTCAGGATCCAGTCACAGAGGGAGGAGCCAAACCCCAGGTCACGGTTAAAGGTGAATTTTATAGGAATAATGGTGTTGAAGGCTGAGCTGTAATCAATGAATAGGAGTCTGACATTGGTATCTTTGTTATCTAGGGGTTCCAGGGTTGAGTGTAGGGCCAGGGAGATGGCATCTGCTGTGGACCTGTTGCGGCAATAGGTGAATTGTAATGGATCCAGGCAGTCTGGGGGCTGGAATTGATTTGTCCCATGACTAACCTTTCGAAGCACTTCATAATAACAGATGCCAGAGTCACTGGACAATGGTCATTAAGGCAAACTGCCTGGCTTTTCTTTGGTACTGGGATGATGGTCACCTTCTTGAAGCAGATAGGGACCTCAGATTGGTGCAAAGAATGGTTAAAGATGTCTGTGAATACCCCCACCGGCTGATCCACACAGGATCTGAGTGTTCATCTGGATACCCCATCTGGGCCTGTCGTTTTCCTTGGGTTGACTTTCAGGAACGCTGCTCTGATGTCTGCGCTGGTGACCACGGATACAGGTTTGTTCAAGGCTTCCGGGGTGGAGTGCATGTGTCACTGACCTCTTTCTCAAACCGGGCAGAGGATGCATTAAGCTCATCGGGGAGGAATGTATTGGTGCCTGTGATTTTACATGCCTTCATCTTGTAGCCTGTTATGTCTTGCAGACCTTGCCATGGTCAGTTGGAATCCGTGTAGCTAGCCTGGGACTCTAGTTTTGTCTGATGCTGTCTTTTGGCATCTTTGACGGATCTCCGTAGGTCATATCTGGATTTCTGTATAGATCAGGGTCGCCTGAATTGAAGGCTTAGACCTAGACTTCAGCAAGCAGTGGTTCATCCATGGTTTCCAGTTGGAAGACACACAGATTTGCTTCTTTGGCGCACAGTCTTCTGTACACTTACTAATGAAGTCAGTTATTGTAGTGTTGTACTCGTTCAGGTTGGTCACTAAGTTTTTAAATATTGACCAGTCTACTGACTCGCAGCAGCCTCCTGTGAGATCATCCAATTCATCAGACCAATATTCCATGACTTCCTTTATAGGATTCCCTCATTTCAGTTTTTGCTTGAAATCTGGGAGCAGAGGTTGCCTTGTGGTTTGATTTGCCAAAATGTGAAAGTAATAAAGTAAAGTTAATTTATTAATCACATGAAAGGCTTACATTAACAATGCAATGAAGTTACTGTGAAATTCCCCTAGTTGCCACACGCCGGCACCTGTTTGGGTCAATGTACCTAAGCAGCACATCTTTCAGACTGTGGGAGGAAACCGGAGCACCTGGAAGAAACCCACGTAGACATGGGGAGAACATGCAAACTCCACACACACAGTGAACCAAGCCGGGAATTGAACCTGGGTCCCTGGCTCTGTGAGTCAGCAGTGCTAACCACTGTGCCACCGTGCCAAGCCAGTAGGCGTGTTTGGTATTTGTGTAGCAGTGGTCTAGAATGTTTGCGCCTCTGATGGAACAGGAGACTTGTTGGTGGTAACTTGGTAGAATGTTCTTGAGATTGGCCTGATTGGGGTGGCACGGTGGCACAGTGGTTAGCACTGCTGCTTCAGAGCACCAGGGACCTGGGGTCAATTCCAGCCTTGGTCGCTGTCTGAGTGGAGTTTGCACATTCTCCCGTTTTCTGCATGGGTTTCCTCCGAGTGCTCTGGTTTCCTCCTGCGGTCCAAAGATGTGCATGTTAGGTTGATTGGCCATGCTAAATTGACGCTGGTGTCAGGGGGATTAGCAGGATAAATATAGGGTTACAGGAGTAGGGCCTGGGTGGGATTGTGGTTGGTACAGACTCAGTGGACCAAATGGCTCCCTTCTGTACTATAGGGATTCTAAGATAAAGCCCCCGGCCACAATGATCAAGGCCTCGGGATGTTTCCCCTCAAGGCTATTTTGGGTGGTGTATATTTTGTCCATTGGAGATCATTGGGGTGGGATGTAAACTGCTGTTTGGATAACAAATATGAACTCCTGCGGTCGGTAGTATGGGTGACATTTTAGCATCAGGTATTCTAGGTCCGGGGAGAAGTAAACTGATGGTATTGCTACGTCTAGGCACTACGAGGTGTTGATTTGAAAGCAGACCCCATCTCCCCAAGCCTTGCCCAAGGCCGTGTATGGTCCATTTGGTGGATTGAGAAGCCCTCAAGTCACAAACTGGTGAAGCAGAAGTGAGTCATATCTCCGTAAAACGGAGTACAAAGCAGTCTCTCAGTCTCGTGATAATACCACTGGGCCATCACCTCCCTGATAAAATAGCTGTGTTCCTAATACTATACAGTGTTAGAAACACAGTGATACAGTGGATATCTATGTCCCTAACATAACTTGGCTGCAGTGATCCTTGTAGGACTAAGGGTCCTACAAGGACTAAGACTAAGGGTGGCGGGAATAATTTCACGTAGAGCCGTTTCAGCGCAGCTTTACTTCAATTACCTGGGGCTATACAATGCCATGGACCGATATTTGCATCGTGTACTTTAGTGGTATTATTAAAGAACCCCTGTACAAGATGTACAGGTGGTGCCCTGCAGCACTGTCTGTCTTTAGGGAATCAGTGTAAGGTTGTGCATTGTTGAGATCAAATTTTTCCCACTAGAATTTTGCCAGTAACTTCTAAATGCTGTGTAGTTAAAAAAAATTTACACAAGTGGTAATAACCAGTAATCTCTTTTTCTTTTGGTGATCTAAATCAAGGGAAGAATGTTGGCCAGGAGTGTCATGAGGTTTTTATTATCAACTTGAATTGTGAAAACAGAATAAACTAGGATTCAGTTTATAATCTGAAGGGTGGCACTTGCAACAATGAATTATTGTCTGACTACTGTACTGGACTGGCAGTCCAAATGGAGTTTGAACTCCTGACATTTTCTTTGAGCTCTCAATTTTTTGATCCACAGACAAAAGTGCCACATGCTGATTTGAAGTTACAGCCAAAACAAACAGGGTGCTGGTGGACTGCATTCATGGGACTATCCAGTACAGAATCATACTGTTTTGTAAGGTCTAAGGCACAGCCTTGGACCTTACTTATGGTATTCCAATTTGTTCTAGTCTCTCTACTTGGTGGATAGTATGGTGGTGTTATCAAAATGTTCAGTGGAGAGCTACCAGAAATATTTACAGTTTTTTAGAAAAAACTTTAGTCAACTGACAGGTTTAAGGAATTAACTTATATAATTCAGATACATGTAAATTCAGGGTTGTTTGGGCATCTTTGTAACATAACGTATCGGTCTTCACGGAGGAGGGCACAGATAGCTTGCCGAATATTAAAGATAGAAGGATGGTAGGAGATGAGGTCCTTAATGCAATTACTGTCACTAGAGAGGTAGTGCTTGATAGACTAACGGGACTGAAGGTAGACAAGCCCCTGGGACCGGATGGAATGCATCCCAGGGTTCTGAAAGAAATGGCTAAGGTGATAGCGGATGCGTTAGTAATTATTTATCAAAATTCGCTGGACTCTGAGGAAGTGCCGGAAGATTGGAAAAAAGCTAATGTTACGCCGCTGTTTAAAAAAGGTAGCAGACAAAAGGCAGGGAATTATAGGCTGGTTAGTTTAACATCCGTAGTTGGAAAAATGCTAGATCCGTCATCAAAGAAGAAATAGCAAGTCACCTAGAAAAGAACGGTTTGATCAAGCAGACGCAGCATGGATTCGTGAAGGGGAAGTCGTGTTTAACAAATTTAGTGGATTTCTATGAGGATGTGACTAGTGCGGTAGACAGAGGGGAACCGATAGATGTGTTTTTAGATTTCCAGTAGGCGTTTGATAAGGTGCCTCACAAAAGGTTGCTGCAAAAGGTCAGGGTGCACGGAGTTGGGGGTAAGGTGTTAGCGTGGATAGAGGATTGGGTGCCTATTAGGAAGCAGAGAGTTGGAATCAATGGGTGCTACTCTGGTTGGCAGTTGGGGACTAGTGGAGTGCCGCAGGGATCGGTGCTGGGGCCTCAACTGTTTACCATTTACATAGATGATCTGGAGGAGGGGGCTGAGTGTAGGGTAACGAAATTTACTGATGACACAAAGATGAGTGGAAAAGCAAATTGCGTGGAAGGCGCGGAAAGTCTGCAGAGAGATCTGGATAGGCTGAGTGAGTGGGCAAGGACCTAGCAGATGGAGTATAATGTTAGCAAATGTGAGGTTATCCACTTTGGTAGAAATAATAGTAGGAGGGATTATTATTTAAAGGGTGAAAAGCTGCAGCATGCTACGGTGCAGAGGGACCTGGGGGTCCTTGTGCACGAATGGCAAAAACCCAGTCTGCAGGTGCAGCAGGTGGTTAAGAAGGTGAATGGAATGCTGGCCTTTATAGTGAGGGGGATAGAATATAAAAGCAAGGAGGTCTTGCTGCAACTGTACAGGGCACTGGTGAGGCTGCAACTGGAGTACTGTGTGCAGTTTTGGTTGCCGCATTTGTGAAAGGATATATTGGCCTTGGAGGGAGTGCAGAGAAGGTTCACTAGGCTGATACCGGAGATAAGGGGGTTGAGGAGGTTAGCCTATTAGGAAAGATTGAATAGACTGGGTCCGTACTCGTTGGAGTTTAGAAGGCTGAGCGGGGATCTTATAGAGACATATAAAATAATGAAGGGGTTGGATAGGGTAAAGGTAGAGACATTCTTCCTGCTTAGAAAGGCTGTGCCCTGCAGAACTGCAGGGCACAGCCTCAAAATAAGGAGGAGGGGCAGTTTAGATCAGAGTTGAGGAGGAACTTCTTCATTCAAAGGGTGGTGAGTCTCTGGAATTCTCTGCCCATTGAAGTGGTGGAGGCTACCTCGCTGAATATATTTAAGTCACGGGTGGATAGGTTTCTGATAGGGGAATTAAGGGTTATGGGGAGAAAGCAGGAAAGTGGAACTGATCCACTTCAGATCAGCCGTGATCTTATTGAATGGCGGGGCAGGCTCGAAGGGCTAGATGGCCTACTCCTGCTCCTATTTCTTATGTTCTTATAATGAAGATACTTAAACTAGGTGCACAATGAGAAACTCTCTCAACTTGATGGAATGTGGAATACCAACGATAAGGTGTGCAAATTACACAAGGCGTTAAGACCTCTGAGGAGACTGATAACTTTTAAAAAGAGATTTGAATTTCCAGTTAATAGCTGAAAGGATGACATGACAAGATTTCAAGTTTCAAGATGTTTACAATCATAGAATCCCTACAGTGCAGAAAGAGATTATTCAGCCCATCAAACCTGCACACATAACAATCCCACCCAGGTCATTTTCCTGTAACCTCACATATTTACCCTGCCTATCTTCCTGATGGGGCAAGTTAGCATGGCCAACCAACCTAACCAGCACCTCCTTGGAGTGTGGTAGGAAACCAGAGCACCCAGAGGAAATCCATGAGACACAGGGAGAATGTGCAAACTCAGCACAGCCACCTACAGCCAAATTAAACCTGGGTCCCTGGCACCGTGAGGCAGTAATGATAACCACTGTACCACAGTGCCACCCACAGAGTTTATCAAAAGACTAAAAGCATTATTGACCAAACACTATCACTGGTGGCAATTTATACTTTAAACCACGGAACAGAAATCCCCTTCTTTTAGTACAACCAAAGAATACAGTTCAGAAGTATTCATTATACTGTTCTTTAAGTAATCACTTTATTCACCCAGAATAATCTAAAATTATCTGTAGCTCCCAGGGGAGCTTTCTAAGCCTGGTAACCTGTAACTCCAGAACTGTCCTTCATAGTGTGAATATTACAAGCTCAAGCTATGTGAATCTTATAGTCTTTTTTAACTCCTCACAAATTTGGTCTTTTCAATCTAAGCATGAGCTTCTGCCCATTATCTGGTGTAGTAAACCATAAACACTGTTCCCCTTTTGCTGTTCTCACTCTCAGACCCTGGCAGACTATCTTGTTTGCGATATTCAGTGGTATTTTAGGGAAGCCTGTAACCTGATATCATTGTGGTTTCCTCCCTGTCCTTCTATCTCAAAGCTCATCGCCATGCTAATGTGAATCACATAGGCCTTGTATCTAAGTAGAGATTCTAATTCGGTATCTTTGAGAGCTCAGCTCTCTTTTATCTCTGAAGTAAATGGACAATTTAAAGATCAACTGTTTACAGCCTAACACCCTCATCACTTTTATATTTGCTCATGGGATGTCGGTGTCACTGGGTAGGCCAACATTTATTACGCTTCCTGAATTGCCCTTGAGGAGGTTATGGTGTGCTGCCTTCTTGAACCACAGCAGTCCATGTGTTTTTAGGGAGGGAGTTGCAGTTCCTTTCTGGGACTTTGGAGGTTCCCAGTCTAATCACTGTTCATATACAGGCTGCTGCTGTGCAGACATAAACTCCTTCTACCTTCTTCCCATTAGAACAATCTAGGCCTGCCTTTAGTTTTTGTCAGTCCCATCACCCAGAGCTGTTATTAGGCAGACTTCAGCCTAAATTTAAAGACACAGAATCAAAAGTATAACAATCTTGGAAACTGTAACAAAGGGAAGACGTAGGTTCAATGTTTGGCAGTTCTTCTTTCCCCAGGGAGTAGTAGAGTTGTGGAACAAGTTGTTGGCTTATCGACTGAATGCTGATTCACTGTGGACCTTCAAAACGCAGCTGGACTAATTCCTGGCTGGGGTGGGGATACTGCCTGCAAGATGTATCTGCCAACTAACATATAAGCCAGGGTCAATGTGGTCCTCTGGATTAGTTTCAATCTTTTGGAAGGATCGGACAGGAAATTTTATTGTATATAGCTTTTGGCATTTTGCATTGGAAACAGTTCAGAGAAGGTTCATGAGGCTCATTCCTTGGATGAAAGGACCGTCTTATGAGAGAAAGTTGAGCAGGTTGGGGCTAAACTCATTAGAGTTTAGAAGGATGAGATTGATCTTATTTTAACTCAGAAGACCCTGAGGCGGATTGATAGACTAGATACTGAGAGGACATTCCCTCTCGTCAGGATATTCAGAGTAAGGAGACATAGTTTAAAAATAAGGGCCCTCCCATTTAAGGTAAAGAGGAGGAGAAATTTCTTCTTTTCAGAGTTGTTAGTCTTTGGAATTCTCTTGCACTGAGAAGAATGGAGACTGGGTCACTGATTATATTCAAGGCTGATTTAGACATAGAAGCAAAGAAACTAGAAGCAGGAATAGGGCATTCAGCCCTTGGACCCTGCTCTGTCACTCAATTTGATCATAGCTGATCATCAAATTCAATATCCTGATGCCCCCTTCTCTCCATATCTCTTGATCTCTTAGCCCCAACAGCAATATCTAATTTCTATTTGAGATCAGACAATGCTTTGGCCTCAACTACATTCTATGGTAGTGAATTCCACATATTCACCACTGTTTGGGTGAAGAAATTTCTCCTCACCTCAGTTCTAAAAGGTTTACCCCTAGTCCTGGATTCCCCCACCATCGGGAACATCATAGAAACTAGACAGATGTTTGATTGACAGGGGAGTCAGGGGCTACTGGGGCCAGGGAGGTAAGTGCCATTAAGACCATAGTCAGATCAGCCATAGGCTTATGAATGGCAGAGCAAGCTTGATGAGCTGAATGAACATTCCTGCTTTTATTTCTTGTTTATTTTATTTTAGGGATTTCTTATCCTGAAACAGCCTCCGTTTTGATATGATTTTTCAGCTTTTCTGTGAGCATACAGGAAGGGCAGCTAAACGTTAGTGAGTCTCTTGACTTAATGCATAAGGAATTACAACCAAAGGATAGATGGACCAGCCAGTCTTTTCCTGTGAGACATTTTCACAATTTCGGATCAATGATCAAACAAGCGCTGTTACTTCCTCACCAAAGAAAATCTTGCTGACCCACCTCTGAGCCCTGATCTTTTGCCTCTGATGGAACAGTGGGATTGATTTTAACCCACTCAAAACCCATTCACTTACACAGAGTTCAAATCGCACCTTCTGCCCCTACTTCTTTTACCAGCTCTAGGTTGTGGCTGCTCTTTATTTGCTACTTGACTTGACACAATATTGCTGTCAACATGTTCAGCCACACCCCTGTTTTTGTGACTCCAGTATGCTCATTCACACCAAATTGTTCATGATCTCCTCCACTCTTTTCTCTCTACACATTTTTTTAGTAGTGAGTCCTAATGCTTGCTTTCTTTAATTGTTTATTTTCTTTCTCCCTTGTCTCCACTGACCCAATCCCCTGAACACTCAAGGATATCCTCTATGGGTTTATCTGTATCATGAGTCCATGATCCAGCTCTTATAAAATCAGAAATCTGTCCTCTGCTCTTAAAACTGTCCCCCGTCCTTTCCAAACCATTGTAACTATACACCCCGTCAGCATCTCAGACATCAACCCCAGACTATCTCAGTTGTTGAGTTGCCCATGGCCACTTTATCACAAAGACACACACAAGTTAGGAGCAGGAATAGGCCATGTAACTCCTCAAGCCCGTTCTGCCATTTGATAAGATCATGGTTGATCTGTTGCAGCCTCAGTTCCACTTTTTCGCTTTGGCTTTCTTGCTGCTCCAAAATTCATCTAGCTCAGCATATTCAGTGATCCAACCTCCACTGCTTTCTCGGGAAGGGAATTCCACAAACTAATCACTGAGTGAAAACGTTTCTCCTTATTCCAGTCATAAATGGAAGACACCTGAATTTTGAACTGTGTCCCCTAGTTCTAGACTCCCCCACAAGGGGAAATGTCTTCTTGCACTTGCCCTGCCAAGTCACCTCAGAATCTTATTGTGTCATTAAGGTCACCTCTCATTCTTCTAAACTCCAATGAATAGAGGCCCAACTTGCTCAACTTTCCTCAGAAGATAACTCCTTCATCCCAGGAATCAAGTTTAATGAACCTTTTGATTTGATCTGATTTATTATTGTCACATGTATTAACATACAGTGAAAAGTATTGTTTCTTGTGCGTTATACAGACAAAATATACTGTTTATAGAGAAAGAAATGAGAGAGTGCAGAATGCAGTGTTACAGTTTATAACCAAGGTGTAGAGAAAGATCAACTTAATGTGAGGTAAGTCCATTCAAAAGCCTGACAGCAGCAGAGAAGAAGCTGTTCTTGAGGCAGTTGGTATGTAACCTCAGACTTTTGCATCTTTTTCCTGAAGGAACAATGTGGAAGAGAGAATGTCCGGGGTGCATGGGATCCTTAATTATGCTAGCTGCTTTGCTGAGGTAGCGGCAAGTGTAGAGAGTCAATAGATGGGAGGCTTATTTGTGTGATGGATTGGGCTACATTCACGACGTTTTGTAGCTCCTTGCAGTCTTGGGCAGAGCAGGAGCCATTACAAGCTGTGATGCAACCAGAAAAAAACGCTTTCTATGGTGCATCTGTAAAAGTTGGTGAGAGTCGTAGCTGACATGCCAAATTTCCTGAGTCTTCTGGGAAAGTAGAGGTATTGATGGGCTTCCTTAACTGGAGTGTTGGCATGGGGGACCAGGACAGGTTGTTGGTGATCTTGACACCTAAAAACTTGAAGTTCTTGACCCTTTCTACTTCTTCCTCATTGATGTAGACAGGGGCATATTCTCTGTTACGCTTCCTGAAGTCGATGACAATCTTCTTCGAATGCATATCCTTTATTAGTTAGAGACCTAAACTATACATAGTTCTCCAGATGTGGTCTCACCAAGACCCTGTAGAACTGTAGCAAAATGTCCTGACTTTTATACTCGATTCCTGTTGCAATAAAGCCCAACATCCCATTCGCCTTTCTCCTCACTTGTTGCAGCTACATACCAGCCTTTTGTGATTCATGTACCAGGACACCCAGATCCCTCTGTACCATAGAGTTCTGTAGTCTCTCCATTCAAATCATGCACTCCTTTTCTATTCTTCCTGCCAAAGTGGGCATGACATATAATGTTTCCCACATTACATTCTATTTGTCAGATTTTTTGTCTACTCACTCAACCTATCTAAATCTCTCTGCAATTTCTTTATGCCCTCTTAGCAGCCTACTTTCCTACTGTATCATTGAGTCATCAGCACGTTTAATTATCATATCTTCAGCCCCTTCATCCCAGCCACTGATACAGATTGTAAATAGATGAGATTCATATAGATTCCCATGATATTCCAGTTTGCCAACCTGAAAAGGATCCATTTATCAAGACTCTCCTTCCTGCGAGCTGACCAATCGTCTGTCCAAGCCGTTATGTTACCCCATATGCCATGAGCTCTTATTTTGTGAAGTAATCTTTGAAGCAGCACCTTGTTAAATATCTTTTGAATATCCAAGTACATCACATCTGCAGGTTCCCCTCTATCCACATGGCTTGTTACTCGAGGTAACACAATTTGGTATCTAAGGTTTTTGACCACATCACTGTCATCCAGCTATGTGATTACCTCTCTCACCATTCCATTTAGCCTCTGTACTGCTAGGGCTATCCTGGTAAAATTAGCTAGCACTGTCTTGTGTGATCATAGCTAAGATGCACGAACACCCCCATGTCCTCTTCAAACTTGCAATATTCTACAGCACAATCACTGACTTTATTTTCCCACTTCTTTGTTGGTCCATCATTTTGGTAAATCCTTTTCATGGTTTCATTTCTTGTTGCAATGTAGCCTATCTGATGCTAAAAATTCCATGGCACTATCTCAGAGCAGGACATTTTCCCAGTAATCCTGCCTCAGTCGACAATATTAAAAATAAATGCATTAGTCAGCCACTTTATTAGTGTTTGAGAACTTAACCATTTGCACTGGATAGTGAAGAAAATTATCTCCGATTGCAATGGGATCTTGATCAATTGGGCCAGTGGACTGACGAATGGCAGATGGAGTTTAATTTACACAAATGTGAGGTGATGCATTTTGGTAGATTGAACCAGGGCAGGACTTACTCAGTTAATGGTAGGGCATTGGGGAGAGTTACAGAGATCTAGGGGTACATGTTCATAGCTCCTTGAAAGTGGAGTCACAGGTGGACAGAGTGGTGACGAAGGCATTTGGCATGCTTGATTTCATTGGTCGGAACATTGAACATTGAAAGAAGTCTCACAATACTAGGTTAAAGTCCAACAGATTTATTTGGTAGCAAACGCCACTAGCTTTTGGGGCTCCCTGAAAGCTAATGGCATTCACTACCAAATAAACCTGTTGGAATTTAATCTGGTGTTGTGAGACTTCTTACTGTATTTACCCCAGTCCAATGCCGGCATCTCCACATCAGAAGATTGAATACAGGAGTTGGGATGTCTTGTTGAAGTTGTACAAGACATTGGTAAGGCCACATTTGGAATATGTGTACAGTTCTGGTCACCTTATTACAGAAAGGATATTATTAAACTAGAAAGTGTGCAGAAAAGAATTACTAGGATGCTACCGGGACTTGATGGATTGACTTATAAGGAGAGGCAGGATAGACTGGGACATTTTTCTCTGGAGCGTAGGAGGCTGATGGGTGACTTTATAGAGGTCTATAAAATAATGAGGGGCTTAGATAAGGTAGTTAGTCAATATCTTTTCCCAAAGGTACGGGAGTCTGAAACTAGAGGGGATAGGTTTACGGTGTGAGGGGAGAGATACAAAAGCATCCGGGGGGGGGGCATTACTTTCACACAGAGAGTGGTGAGTGTCGAGAACAAGCTGCAGAGGTAGTAGCTGAGATGGGTACAATTTTGTCATTTAAAAAATAGTTACATGGGTACGATGGGTATAGAGGCATATGGGCCAAATGCGGGCAATTGGAATTAGCTTGTGGGTTTCAAAAAAAGGGTGGCATGGACAAGTTGGGCCAAAGCCATGCTATAAACGTCTATGACAATGACTGCCACATCTGTACAACAACAGTTGTTACATTTTAAAGTGACATGTTGTACATTAAACTCTTTGGACAATAAAGAAAGTTGTGATAGTTGCAAGCATATTTTCCTTTTTATTTCTTATCTCATTTAATATCCTTCATCTTGATAGAAATCAAATTATCAATCCCCAATAGGATGAAGCTAATTCATTTTGGGTGGTAGATCAGAATTCAGATTTGCTTCTGAATAACATTGAAAAACATTGAGGAAAAATTGAGGAGAAACAAATTATAGCTAAGGATAGTACCAATATTCAACCAAAACTGTGTAAATGTGTATGTACAAGCTTCTCAATTCGCCACTTACATTTTCTTTCCTTGAGTGTGGGATGAATGAAGCCCCCAAGATCACTTCCAGTTATAGGGATTTTATGGAACTAAATTGGTGATTTTTGTTCTTTGGTTTGCCATTCTTCAGAACCTGGCAGTATGCTATTTTAGAGATGTACACTATTTTAGTGACGGGTACACTATTTTAGTAATGTGTACACTATTTTAATAAAGCGTATACTGTGTAGTACCGTGTACCCCATTTTACTAATGTGTACACTACTTTAATAATGTGTATACTTTGTATTAACGTGTACACTTTTTAGTAATGTGTATGCTATTTCAGTAAATGTATACACTATTTTAGCAATGTGTACACCATCTTAGTAATGTGCATACTATTTTAGTCATGTGTACATTATTTTAGTAACATGTTTACTATTTTTTTAATGAGTGTACTATTTTAGTGATGAGTATTCTATTTTAGTAATGTGTATACTATTTTAGTAATGAGTATACTATTTTAGTAATGAGTACACTATTTTAATAATGTGCAAGTTTCTTCCTGTAGAAGTTTGACTTATTGAAACATGTAACTGTGCTCTCTGGTTTCCTAATGTACAGCATTGAGAGCTAAAATGGCAAGCTGTTTTCTAGCTTATACTCACATTGCTCACCAAGAAACAGTTGCAGTGCATCATGGATTCAAAAATGACATTGTATCTCCAGTTTCAGTGCTGTCTATCCCAAGCGGATTTCATATCTATGATTTTCTCCCTTCCCACCACATCTCCCTTCCCTTTTCCAATTTTTTTTTGTAGAAAAGAATTTTCACCTGAGCGTATACTATAGGTGGAACAAATTTGTTTCTCTAAAATTTATGTTGTAATTTGATTTCATTCCCATGCCATGCAAACACATTCATTAGCTGCAGGGAAGAGTTAAAATCCTCCAAATACAGTAATTGCTTGATTCAAGTAGAAGCCCGATGAACTTTGTACAACCAAAGCCAGAACAAAAGCCTTAAACAGTCCGAATCAGCTGCTGTATGATGGGAACATAGATCTAAACATGGATTTAATAAACTGTTCTGTAGATGATACTGAAGCAGGGATTGCTAAAGCTAAATCATTAGTAAGGAATGCTTCCAAAAATATAAATATAACTATCAGTGATCGATATTTTATTGTAAACACTTGTTTAAAAATTGGTATTGAGTACTTCTTTCATCCTTTTTAAAATGAAAAGGTTGGCAAATTGGCATTGTCATGGTTACTGTTTGCATTGTTTTGTCAATTAACAGGCACGGTTTGTTATTCTACTGAGGGTACATAGTGGTTAGCACTGCTGCCTCACAGTGCCAGGGACCCAAATTCGACTCCCAGCTCGGATTACTGTCTGTGCAAAGTTTGCACATTCTCCCCGCGTTTGCGAGGGTTTCCTCTGGGTGCTCTGGTTTTCTCCCACAGTCCGAAAGATGTGCTGGTTAGGTGCATTGGCCTTGCTAAATTTTCCCTCAGTTTAGCCAAACAGGCATCAGAGTGTGACGACTAGGGGATTTTCACAGTAGGCTCTTTGCAGTGTTAATGTTAGCCAATTTATGACGCTAATATATAAACTGAAGTTGCAAAAAAGTAAATTAATCTAGAATGCACCTGTGGTTAGCACTGCTGCCTCACAGCACCAGGGACCTGGGTTCTATTGCGGTCTCGGGTGACTGTGTGGAGTTTACACGTTCTCCCCATGTCTGCGTGTGTTTGTTCCAGGTGCTCCCATTTCCTCCCACAGTTTAAAGATGTGCGAGCTAGGTGGATCGACCATGCAAAATTGTCCCTCAGTATCAAGGAGACCAGAGGGTAAATACATGGGGTTATGGGTGAAATTGTTGTCTGTGCAGATTTGATGGGCGAAATGGCCTCCTTCTGTGCTGTAGGAATTCTATTATTTTTTGAATTTAGATCAGTAATATCTTGAAGTAAAAACTGGAAGTGTTCACATTGAACGGCCTAAGAGTGACTAGCAAATTCTTGTATTCTGTAATCAAATCAATACTACCATTAGCATGTCTTTCTTGGGAGGGGGAAGGGTGAAAGAAAGCAGTTATTTTCCTCCTCCTAACTCCATTTCAGAAAATTGATCAAAGCTGGGGGTGTAGTTAGACTTCATCATTTGCATTGCTAAAATATGGTTCCCTTGTTGCATTAATGTCAAAATGAACTGCAGCTGAACTGGCATGAATTCAGTATTTTGTGAGTCAGAGACCACCTGCTTCAGCTTCTTACTGGAGCACAGGTAGAAAAAAGTAGGTCATTCAGCTCCTCAAGCACTGTCCTGCCAGTCAGCTAGATATAGCTGATCCCCATTTTACAGTCCATTCACCCACCTGAGCTCTATAACCCATAACAATCAATCAATCTCTGTTTTGAAATTTTCAATTGATCTACTCTCAATTGCTTTTTTTTGGGAAGAGAATTCCACATCTCTATCATTATTGTGTGAGGGCATGCTTTCTTCCCTATATCATTGCTGAATGGTTTGGCTATAGCTTTGAAGTTATGCCCCCTTGTTCTACACTGTTCCACCGGAGAAGTACGGTAGATAAAGAGGAACTATCAACTTCCTTTTGCCATCTGAATGACCTCAGTAAGATCACTTTTTTTATAATTAAGAGATTACGAGTTGACTTCACTAGTCACTCGCATAATGAAAAACCACTGAAAGTTGAACAAGAACACTGGGCTAATTTTACATTTTCCATGTTAGACAAGAATCAGTGAGCTGTTACCCCTTGATTATCATCAGAAAATTCACCAGAGGTCGAGGGCTGTGTGTGTTGTGTAAGCATGCTCACAGAACCAATTGTACCATCCTGCCCTCCAGGGGCAGACCATGAAAAGGTACGTTGACCTCGGGTGAGATTTTCCCCAGTTTCAGGGTGAGTGAGGCCAGAAAGTCCTGCCCACAACTCTGCTTTTCCCACTTAATAAAATGATAAGAGCAGCAGAAAAGGAATATGTTGGAAACACAGCATTTTTGGAGAGAACCTTATTCTGAAACTGAGTATAGTTATCATTAAATGTAAAGAATTACGTCCTGATATTGTGCTGTGTCCCATTCTCCGTCACAAATCACAGACTGAGCTTCAAAATCAGCTCAGTTCAGGCCATTAGGAGTGAAACCAGGAAGTATGTTTTACACAAAGTGAAGTGGAAACTCTCTCACTCGAAAGTTATGGACATTAAGTTAAATAATATTTTTTAACTGCGGTTGGTAGGTTTTTGTTGGGTTAGGACACCAAAAAACATGGAAGAAAGGTGGGTAAATGGAGTTGAATTACAAATCAGCCACGATCTAATTGAATGATGGACAGAGTTGAGAGGCTAAATGGCATACTCCTGCTTCCAAGTTCATCAGAACTGGAATACTTACAGGTGAGGAAAGCACGTGCACACACTGGGTTCTCTGTAGTCGTGCAAAACCATGGGAAAACAGAAGATGGCTAAATGACTGACATGGTTGTCATGAAGCTCAGGTCACCCTGAAAGCAGCTTCTGGTGACAGACAGTACTTGTAATGCAGCTACAATATAACAACTCAAAATACTCAATTGTGAGAGAATGATAGAAAGATTTACCCATTTTTCAACCTGAGCAGTAACCATCACGAAACAAAATGGTTGTAGGTTATGAACACAATTTGTACATGGCAGAGATGCTAAGTATACACTTACTGCTTTTAAGTTCAAAATCGTAAACTTCACTTTTGCTCTGATTGCAGAATTTCAGCCAGAGAAGTTAGAATTCAGAAAATTATGCTCCTTTTTGAGCCTAAGTAACTTGATTGTCACTAACATAGTGCATTTTCCATTACTCTTAGAATACCAAGCTCTTCCTCCAGAATGATGCAACAATAAACACAGATAATTGGTTCATAACCAATCCATTCTCTCTTTTCATAACAAGTAAAAGTTGAGCTATCAACAAAATGTGTTTGTGAATTGATTTATTTTCCGCTTCGCAGGAGTTGTCTACCCTGCTCCCTTTGGTGTGTCCTCCGTCTCTTTTGCTTGAGACAGTAGGCGTTGCTATGTCGCTCTCCGTGAAAGAAATCCAGGCATATAGACATGTTCACTAATTTACAAAAGAGGTGCTTTTTTATTATTATTTAGCGTCTGGCTGCTGCAATAGTTCTTCAGTTCTCAGCGGGTTAACTGAAGAACAGGAGATGGATTGTAATTGGCCTATTTAAGAGTGTTTTGCATGTGAATACTGCGCTAGTGAAGCATTACTAAGTCTGTTGTGAATGACAGGGTGATTAGAATTTAGATTAGGAAACCCATTCACTACTCAGAAAGTACAGTAATTGGCTCAGTGTGGTGAAAGTTGATTACATGTAATGATAACGTAATAATTTTGGTATTTAATATTGATCTAAATAATCAGAAAGTTGATGTGGTGACACCTTAACCAGTGTTGGGGAAAAAATTCTGTGTGGTATCTCATTACCAGTGAGGTAAATTAAAAACAAGAGAAGCCATGCTGCTGTGGGGAAGTTTGCGAAGGAGTCGAGTGCTTTTTATGTAAGTGTGTAGTCTCACCGAGGAATTTCTTGGTATAAAATAAATTAAGTTGCAAAGTAAAAGTGATCCCAATCTGGAAGGATTGTTCTGTGTGAAACTTATATTTGTGTATAGTCAGGAGCTTTAATTGTTGATGAGATTACTTAAAGGAGTCATGGTTGTGTTTGAAAAGTTGCTAATGAGTTTTATGTGCGTTTTGGGTAGGCAGTGCTGAGACCAATATCAGTGTTGATTTAAAGTGATTTGAAGAAAATCATTTTGCAGACCACATTCACACTTTATCAGTAACTTTCTTTCATTAGTGCTGAGTGCAATTAACATGTTGAGAATTCTCTAATATTCTCTGCCATTTGCACTACAGACCGCTAGCAATTAAGCAAAATAGAGACTGCTTTGTTGAACGTGCTACGTGCCCAGTACTACAGGTTCCATAAATAGGCTGCGGTTATTTTTGTGAAATACATTTTAAAAGAATAATATTATTTAAAGAGTGACAAGACTCTGTGACGCTTGCTAAAATGGGATCAACAGCCATTTATTTTCAATGTCTCCTCCCACATAGTTACACAGAAGATGGAATCCTTGAAGTATCTCTCAAACTTGTCTGTTTCTGAAAATGAGTGAAAGCTTGAGTGGTGGTTATTACATCACCCTGAACTCCAAGATCTGGGGAACTCTTGTTAATTTCATATACCCTGAAGTACTGTTGATAAAGCAACTCAGTTTTGCTTCACACTTTGTTCCTGTTGTCGTGCCATTACTTGGTGCGGTGACTTTGCATTGTTAGGAAATGGGTAGTAAGTGATAGATATTTATTATTGATGTTATGTTGAGGTTTTGAAGGTGTGTATTCGATCATTGGTTAGGAAGTATTGTTCATTTTGTTAATTTTTGAACAAGTGATTATTGAAAAACTTGCCATCACTTATGAACAGTGGAGTCTGAAGAAGAGTCTCTGGCTCTGAAGAAGTCATACAGACTCAAACCACCAACAGATGCTGTCAGAGCTGCTAGCATTTTCTGCTTTTATTTCAGATTCCAGCAACTGCAGTATTTTGCTTTAAAGTCTTGTTAATCTTAAATCCTAACTTGGTCCAGTTGATAGCACTCTTTGCTTGGTTCGCATCCCACCCATTACGATTCCCGTGATGGGCGGGATGGTAAAATTTTGGCCATAGAGTTACATGTTCAAAGTCCAGTCCAGCTGACCTATGTAGAATTATGGGAATGTTGCATTGTCAGAGCTACAGCTTTTCAGTCAGATTTGAAACTATGGCCCAGTCTTTAACATAGAAAAGCATCCGAACATGATTCACAATTTGTAAGAATACATTGATACTGAGCCAAAGGAAGGATTAGTAAGGGTGACCAAATGTTGCTCAAGCAGATGGATTTTAATCACTCATTCATTTCCTGTTTATGGGAACTTGCTGTGCGTAAATTGGAAAATAAGAAATAGGATTAGAAGTAGGCGATTCGATCTTTTGAGCCTTCACTTAAAAGCTAATTGACTCAGCAATAACCTGTTCATTGACACTCAGTTTGGGTTCAGCCAGGGCTGTATAACTCCTGAGTTCATTGCAGCCTTAGCCCAAACATGGACAAAAGAGCTGAATTTAAGAGGCATGGTGGCACCGTGGGTTTGATTTCCCAGCTTGGGTCACTGTCTGTGTGGAGTTTGCACACACTCCCGTGTCTTCAGTTTCCTCTCATTCTGAAAGATGTGTGGCCGTGCTAAATTCTCCCTCACTGTACCTGAACAGGTGCTAGAGTGTGGCGACTAGGAGATTTTCACAGTAATTTCATTGTAGTGTTAATGTAAGCTAACTTGTGACACTAATAAACCTTAAAACCGCAAGTGACTGTCTGTGAGATCAACGCAGAATTAGATCAAGTTTGTCATCAAGGAACGCTAGCAAACCTGGAGTCACTGGGAATCAGGTGGACAACTCTCTGATGGGTTGTCGGCCTACTTTGTACAAAGGAAGATGGTTGTGGGGGTTGGAGGTCAAACATCTCAGCTCCAGGATATCACTGCAGGGTAGTGTCCAAGGCTCAACCATCTTCATTTCCTTCATCAATGAGCTTTTTTCCACCATAACGTCAGGAGTGGGGACGTTTGCCATTGATCTCCAGGTGTTCAGCACCATTTGTGATTCTTCAGATATTAAAGCAGCTCATGCCCACATGTAGCAAGACCTGGACAATATCCAGGCTGGGCTGAAAAGTGGAAAGTAACATTGGCGCCACACAACTGCTAAAAAATGATTGTCTCCAACAAAAAAGAATCTAACCATCACTCCTTGACATTCAGTGGCATTACCATCGCTGAAACCCCCACTACCAACATCCTGGAGGTTGCCATTGACCAGAAAATGTACTGGACAAACCATATAAATACCATGGCTACAAGAGCAGGTCAAGAGGCTAGTCACTCACGTCCTGAGTCGCCAAATCCTGCCCACCATTTACAAGGCGCAAGATAGGAGTATGATGGAATATTCTCCACCTGCTTGGGTGAGGGCAGCTCAAAAACCACTCAAGAAGTGCCAGGGATCCAGATTCAATTCCAGCCTCAGGTCACTGTCTGTGTGGAGTTTGCACGTTCTCCCCTTGTCTGTGTGGGTTTCTTTCAGGTGCTCCAGTTTCCTCCCACAAAAATGAGTGGGTTAGGTTGATTGACCATGATAAATTGACCCTAGTGTCAGGGGATTATCAGGGTAAATATGTGGGGTTACAGGAATAGGGCCTTGGTGGGATTGTGATTGATGCAGACTCGATGGGCTGAATGGCCTCCTTCTGCGCTGTAGGGATTCTATGATTCTATGAAGCTGGGGAAAAATGGCAGCAGGAAGGCAGTCCTAAATTGTGAGAGGCATGTGGACTCCTGAGAAATTGAGTGACCTAATGGATTGATACAAGACACCTTCTGTTGAATGTAAAGCATAATGCCCGTTGTATACCACCAGTCATCTGGATGATGAGTAGTCAGTAGAATTTGTTGTTAAGCGCATTGACCTCATCACTCCCGTCTGTTGTAGGCCATGGACAAAGGTAATTAACATGTCAAGTCTGAGTGACAGCTCCTCACTTCTGAGGAGGAGAAGACGCCAGAGTGTGCACTGTCATATCATTGCTTCCACAGCAGATATTCTTATGTAAATAGTCAGTCTTATTTGATTAGTAATGGGGGTCACAATCTGGTGCACACAGCATAGCTGTGCTCAAGCAGCTGACGGAAAAAATGACAGTCAAGACCACTTGCATTCAAAAAGCTCTGAGGGTAACTGGGCTGGCCATCCTCAGGCTGATGGTATACCTGCAGAGCTATCCACAAGGTGACATATTCTGAAGTTGCAGCATGAGGTGAACATCTGGTAGAGCCTCCACCAGCTATCCACAGATATATGAGGATGATGGGGTGTCCGTCCAAGCAATGAATCCAGCTATGATTCTGGTTGATGCACGCAAGGCTTTCTCCATCGGGAATTAGTGACCTTCATGGAGAGCCATATCCAACATAATACAAAGTGGATGTTGCAAATGCGTGTGACCTGCATGCTGTCAGCCACTTTGTGAGCTTTGTGGAGAGATAGCCAGGTCCTCAAATTCTCAGATAAGCAATGAAGACCATATTGAAATTAAAAAGTGGAGAAATAGATGTCCGCAGTATCTGTGAGCTCCTCTCAGGATACTCTCATATGGATGGTGGCTACTCAGTCAATCTGATGGTGACACCAGTGCCTTAAGCTGTGACAAAAACAGAAGGAGTTGATGCACCTTCACACGAGACCTTCACTATGCTCAGATCCTCAATGTTTAGGCTAGAAGAAGATGATCACCATGGTCATTGACAGTCACTGAGCAGCAATGTCAGCAGTCTGTCTCCATCTCTGCTAACAGCAATGGAGGAATATCATGTAGGAAAATCTGCATGGGCAAGAAAATGTCCACCTAACTGTACTTGGGTTTGCCAGTTTAATATTTTGATATTAGATCTCACCTGCTATGTGTGTCTCTTCAGTGAATTCTGAAATATGGTGCACCACTAAAGGAATCCTTTATTCTTTTAAACATTATGGGCCATTTATGTTTCCTGGCTCCCACAAAAAGTGCGATGGAAAGGACCATGCTGGATGAAGCCATGCTATTGCCTCAAGTAATGAAGGGTTTGGGGAAATGGTAAGGACATTCAGGAAAACGCAACAGGTTTGCAGAAGATTGAGGATTTATTTGGTTGACTGGGCGTATAGGTAAGGCTTATACGGAGTTGAGGAGGAACTTCTTCACTCAAAGGGTGGTGAATCTCTGGAATTCTCTGCCCGTTGAAGTGGTGGAGGCTACCTCGCTAAATATTTTTAAGACGCGGGTTGATGGGTTTTTGATAAGAGAGGGGATTAAGGGTTATGGGGAGAGGGCGGGAAAGTGGAACTGAGCCACGACAGATCAGCCATGATCTTATTGAATGGCGGGGCAGGCTCGAAGGGCTAGTTGGCCTACTCCTGCTCCTATTTCTTATGTTCTTATGTTCTTAAGTTTGGCAGACCGAAGTGGCCCACTTGACTGGCACCACAGTAAACATTCACTTCCTTCTCCACCAGCACATAGTGGCAACAGTGTATTCTACGTACAAGAAGCACTGCAGAAACTCACCAAGGCTCCTTCAATAATACCTTCCAAACCCATGACCTCTACCATCTAGAAGGACAAGGGGGCAGTTGCATGGGAACACCACCACATGCAAGTTCCCTTCCAAGCTGCACAGTGGCACAGTGGTCAGCACTGCTGCCTCACAGTGCCAGGAACCTGGTTTGATTCCTGGCTTGGGTCACTGTCTCTGCGGAGTTTGCACATTCTCTCTGTGTCTGTGTTGGTTTCTTCTGGGTGTGCCGGTTTCCTCCTACAGTCTGAAAGACGTGCTGGCTAGGTGCATTGACCTGAACAGGCGCCATGATGTGGCAACTGGGGGAGTTTCTCAGTAACTTCATTGCAGTGTTAATGTAAGCCTTACTTGTGACGAATAAATAAACTTTACTTTAAGCCATACATCAGCCTGCCTTGAAGTTATATTGGTATTCCTGCAGGAGAACCAAAATATGGGACCTTCCTTCCTAACAGCACTATGGGTGCAGTTACATCACATGCATTGCAGCAGGCTGAGGCAGCACACCATTGTCTTCTCAAAGACAATGGGAGATGAACAAAAATAGCTGGCTGATCCAGTGATGCCCATATCCAACAAAACAATTTAAAAAATTTAAAGAGCTCTGGGATGTTGTAAAAATCTAGTACAGTCACAATTCTTTATCCAAATTGATGGTTTCTAGTCTGCCCAACATACTCTGAATGTATTATTTTATCATAATTTTTCTATTGTTAGTCAAAACTTCTATCTTAAATTACCCAGTTGTTTGATTAAGCAGTGGGATTTATGTACAACTCTGTATATAGTTATCCAAACTGGAATGTTTCAGAACTATTTAGGTAACTATATTATAAAATAATTACATGTTGAAGTTTAAAACCCCAGTTGAAATCTCTGTGGCAGCTGATATCAAGGCAGGTGAATGTTAAATTAGAAGTGTGGTTCTTAACTTCTCGTTTGCGCTACAGTCTTATTGGCCATTGCTTTAAGTCAGTATTTTGGGAGGCATGTGAAGCTCACTGCAGGCCGGAGAGAGTCTCATGAATATTTAACAGCTGGGGGTCAATACCATCATTTGTATCTGAACGTTATTTGAATGCTGGGCTGAGCTTGTCACACATAAAACCAACTGCACTAGAGGAAGTTGTCACCACCTAGATCCAAGGTGGAAGATGCACATCAAAGCAAGTTTTACAAGATATTTTATGGATTCCTTGTGGGTCAAGAGGAGCATAATTGCTCCATGAGTGCATCCTAAATCAAAATACCAAGCCACACACGGGCAGCACGATGGCGTAGTGGTTAGCACTGCTGCTTCACAGCGTCCAGGGACCCGGGTTCAGTTCCAGCCTTGGGTGACTGTCTGTGTGGACTTTGCATGTTCTCCCTGTGTCTGAGGGTTTCCTCCGGGTGCTCTGGTTTACTCTCACAGTCCAAAGGTTGAATGGATTGGCCTTGCTGAATTGCGCCTTAATGTCACAGCAGGTTACGTGGATTAGCCCTGGTGAATGGGTTGGTGATTGAGAGAAAAGATTTTAATGGTGACAAGAATGTTGAAGATTGAAGTGAGGGGGACAGTTAATCTGGTCAGTAGCTGCAAAAATGTGGTGGTGAAGAGAGGGCCAAAAGCAAGACAAAAGCAATAGTTAAAATAGTATAGGCTTTAGTATCAAGATTTGTTTTTGAGATTTGATTGAGAAACCAGTTGTGGAACTTAAACCAATACAAGCTATGAGGCGACATGATTTCTTATTAATTTAAAGATTTGTAAAATAGTTCATTGCAAATTACTTGGGAATCTTATTGGGGATCATTTTCACTCACAGTAGAAAGACAACTGTTATAGGCAAATTCTTGAGGTTAGTAGATGCTCCATTGTTTATTATTCATATATCCTTTGAGTACGAAGCTTTCAGGCCAACCACATTTTTCTAATTGTTCAGCAGCTGTAAAGTTAATTGACAACATTTTTGATGCTGAATGTTTTGGGGATTCATTAAGCATGTGCAAAGAACATTTAGTAACTCACAGCTGTCCCTGAATAAACTGGAAAAATGTTGCTGGTGTTATACTCATCACCTTCGCAGGTGGGATAAAGGGGCAATTGCAGAATGAAATCCTGCCTCGGTAGTCCAATTTTTTTGTGTGGTCTAATGTGATGAAAGCAAAATCGCTGGAAAATGTCCAGGCAGATTTGTAGTGTAAATCTTCCAAGAGCACCTTTTACTTTTTAAATTGAGTTTAATGGGGGCACCACGTGAATATTGAAGAAACTAATCTAAACTAGCTAAATCTTTGAAGAGGTGAATTGAATTTTCCAAACTCTGTCTCTCTACATTACCCTATGCTCCTTCCCTGCAAAACAAAAACCCTATTGTAAGGAATTGAGATTTATCAATTCCCAAATTGGTGCATTTCAGAATTATCACTGTCAGTCAGCCTTATTGTAAGTGAAGGAAACTGTCAAAGTAAACTAAATTTAGGGTTACAGAAAATACATTTTGGGTCATTTAAAGTTCAGTACTGAAGTGGTTCCTTAGTGTTGCCAGGAATGTCTGCACTCAGTGATGTTGCTGGGAGAGAGAGGATTGGGACTGTTTAATTGAGGCCAGAGGAAAACTTGGAGGGCAAGTAAACTTGCAGCATTTCTATTCATTTCCATAAACCCTCTACTGTTCGACTTCCTGGTTCAGCCAAAAGGGGAGGCACAGTGTGGACAGTGAACCTTTTAACAGCTTCTACTGGTGATTTTTTTTCTCTGATTGATTAATCTTTGTTTGATTGACCTTGTTAAGGTCAATTAAAGGTGGACAAGAAATGCCATCCTTGCCAGTGATTCTCATATCACATGAATGAAAAAAAATACATAGAAGTCTAAAGCAAGGAAGTCAAGTCGATATAGATCAACCACAATGTCATTGAATATTAGAGCAGACTCATGGCCCCTTGAGGCCTATCCCTGCTCCAGTTTGTTGTAATCTTGAGGGTAACAGTTGTTAATGTTCTTCATCATCTTTTTTCTGAAACTTGAATTGTAGCTCCCAAAAAAACCAAGAGAAATTAATGTTAACCATTTGCACTGCATGGTTCTTTGATTCTGTGATTTAGAATGGTAATGGCCAGTATTCCACCAAGGGACTAGCTTCTCCTTGGGTCTCACACAGCAAAGGTTATAAATTCAGATACTAAATCAAACTCAAACTGAATATTTTAGTGTTTCAGCACTTTTTTTGATCAGAACCTGAGAATTGTCAAAGCCTGAAGTCACATCATCTTGACCAGAATTTAAGAGAAATGCCTATGGGTTTTAAGTTTGCCAAATTGAAATTCCTGGAAATGATAAATGGAACCTCGGAGAACTGCCAGTTGCAGCATTTCAGAGTATAGTGATTTTCTTTAAATATAAAAATTTATTGGGGAGTGAAGATTCTAAAACTGGTTCCTAAACTAATCATTTCCTTGCTGTTATGGGTAAGTCAGTGCAGCGTACAGCAATGCTGTGTAGTTTGCCTAAAGGAAAATTTGTGCAGTCAGCTGGCTAGCTATTGGAAAACTCATTCTTCATTGACAGGGTATCTTCATTGCACAGTATGTATGAAAGTAGTCTCATTCCTTTACCTGAGACCAGGCATTGACTTGTGTTTCAATTATTGAAGAACGTCATCATAATACAATGCCATCCTCCTACATACATAGTTCGAATGAGTTTCGTTATTTTGCGTTTTATGGTGAGGTGCACGCCACATAGTGAATGTCACATAATAGCGAATAACAGATGGCTTAAAGCGTATTGCACCCATGAACAGATGCTCATCCTTTTTAAAAATATAAATCTGTGTAATATATGCAGGCTACAGCTTTTGTCTGTCACGAATCTAACCTATTCTAGTTCTGCAGTAAGTGTGCGTATTTTTCTATAGCTGCCACTGCATTTCCATTATCGCCAGAGTGGGTGGAATGAATAAAGTCTGATCTAATTCTTAGTATGAAGCAGAGTGAATTGCCTGACATTTCTGCACACATTGAGTTCCTGACTCTCAGCTGGGGAAGAACAGAGAAAGTGATCAGGGAAGAATTGAAGAGTTGTCAACTCACTTCATTTTTGCACTCTTCTTGGACTAATGCCCAGAATGTTTTCTCAGGAGCCCAAAAATATAAACTTATCCTGAAAAAGTCATTCAGAAATAACCATCTTTGAGCACATTTCACCAGTGAAGGACCAATCGATAGGGCACTAGGCAGCAATAGAATTTTTCCGCTCTGCGATAGATGTGTAAGGACCCTGGCACTGTGGTTAGCACTGCTGCCTCACAGCACCAGAGATCCGGGTTCAATTCCTGGCTTGGGTCACTGTCTGTACAGAATCTGCATATTCTCTCCATGTCTGTGTGGGTTTTCTCGGGTGCTCTGGTTTCTCGCCCCCCCGTAGTCTGAAAGATGTGCTGGTTAGGTACATTGGTCATGCTAAATTCTCCCTCAGTGTACCCGAACAGGTGTCGGAATGTGGCGACTAGGCGATTTTCAAAGAAACTTCATTGCAGTGTTAACGTAACCCTTTCTGTGACACTAATAAGTAAAAACTTTTTAAAAAGAAGTTATACTGTTCCACCTTTTCATCTAATGGTCAAGGCAAGAAGTAAGAAATAAATGGAGATGAAGGACAGAAAGCTCCTGTCACAATTTATTCCTTTCTTCTTTACACAATGCTGTTTTATGCTTGGCTGTGGTTCCACATGTGTTCAGGTATCTCGCCAAGTGACCAATATTTTATGTGTGAACCAAAATGACAGGTTTTAACAGGGGAGAATACAACAGTCTAGTAGTTATGCACTGGACAAGTAATCCAAAAGCCCAGACTAATGCTACGACCACATGAATTCACATTCCACAATAGCAGCGAGGGGAGCTGAAACTCAGTTATTTAAATTAATTTGGAATGAAAGGTAGTCTCAGTAATGGTAACCATGAAAACTGATTGTTTTAAAAATTCATCTGATTCACTAATATCCCTTAAAGGAGGAGAAGGCTGGCCTACATGTAGCTGTAAGTCTACAGCAACGTAGTTCACTAACTGCCCTCTGAAATGCTACTCAGTTGTATCCAACAACTAAGAATTCAAATAAGAATAAAGCTAGATAGAGCATGACCACGGAATCTGATACAAAACAAAGGCACACCTAATCAGTCAATCCTGCAAAGTCCTCACTAATATCTGGAGACTAGTGAGAAGATTGGGTAAGTTGTCCACTAATCAAACAATGGCCTGACAGAAAACAAAAATGATGGAAAATCTCAGCAGGTGTGACAACATCTGTGGAGAGAATAGAGCCAAAGTTTCGAGTCTGGATAACTCTTCATCAAAGCCCTGACAAAGGGCATCCAGATAAGGCTGATTCCAGGAGTGGGTGTCTGTTTTTTTTAACCCCAGTAGGCAGTTGCACCTTGTGCAAGTTGGAAAAATCTCAATGTAAAAATGAAAATATGATTCAAGTGGTCACTATTCCTTCATCCCAGCAATATCCTTACAGGCACTTACAAATTAGGAAATCTGAAACAATTTATCATATCTCCCTTGGACTCTAATATTCAAGGTAAGTATGTGGTACATGTGAATTAACAGGCAAACTGTGGTCAGACACACCATGCTCCAAAGTAAATGATAGATGTGACCAAAACAGATTCTATGAATTTCTCAGCAACCCACCCAGATGCTTGTCAGCCCTTACAAGGGTTTCAGATTTCCATGTTTGAAGAACTTTCCTTGGACTGCTCTTCAACTGTTATTCCCCCTCAGGCAGCTTCGACATTGATCCACCTCCAGAGTTTCAGACTTGCCTTCTGATACACTTTTCCCTGGACCTCTGAATATATTCACGTTTCACCATCCAAACACAATTTCAGATCTTCAACCATGCCAAGCAGAACACTCACTGCTCCAAAAGGCCCACAATAAGGAGACATCAACTTTTGGCTGCCTCCTCAGATCTTCAGGGCTTTTCTCAAGCCTGCTTTGCTCTTTGTAGCTCTGTCTTTAACTCAGAGCCTGTAGCTCTGCACCTTTCTTTCAACTTTACTTCTTGGGTTCTGTTTTTGATCCTTGGCCTTGTCCCTTACCGAGGACTTACATAAGAACATAAGAAATAGGAGCAGGAGTAGGCCATCTAGCCCTTCGAGCCTGCCCCGCCATTCAATAAGATCATGGCTGATCTGTCGTGGCTCAGTTCCACTTTCCCGCCCTCTCCCCATAACCCTTAATCCCCTCTCTTATCAAGAACCCATCAACCCGCTTCTTAAAAATATTTAGCGAGGCAGCCTCCACCACTTCAACGGGCAGAGAATTCCAGAGATTCACCACCCTTTGAGTGAAGAAGTTCCTCCTCAACTCCGTTCTAAACCGCCTCCCCTTTATCTTGAGGCTGTGACCCCTAGTCCTACTGTCTTTTTTGAGCGGGAAGAGTCTCTCCACCTCTATCCTATCCATCCCATTCATCATCTTATACGTCTCAATGAGATCTCCCCTCATTCTTCTAAACTCTAACGAGTACAAGCCTAGTTTATTCAGCCTCTCCTCATAGCTCAATCCCCTCAACTCCGGTATCAGCCTAGTAAACCTCCTCTGCACTCCCTCCAGGGCCAAAATATCCTTGCGCAGGTGCGGCGCCCAAAACTGCACACAGTACTCCAGCTGCGGCCTCACCAATGCCCTATACAGCTGCAGCAAGACCTCCCTACTTTTATATTCAATCCCCCTCGCTATGAAGGCCAGCATCCCATTCGCCTTCCTGACCACCTGCTGCACCTGCAAGCTGGGTTTTTGCGACTCATGCACAAGGACCCCGAGGTCCCTCTGCACCGTCGCCTGCTGCAGTTTTTCGCCACGTAAGTAATAGTCCTTCCTACCATTCTTCCTACCAAAGTGGACCACCTCACACTTGCCAACATTAAATTCCATTTGCCATTTCCTGGCCCATTCGCCCAGCCTATCTAGATCCTTCTGCAGACTCTCCACACCCTCCGCACAATTTGCCTTTCCCCCAATCTTGGTGTCATCAGCAAATTTCGACACCCTGCACTCGGTTCCCTCCTCCAGATCATCTATATAAATGGTAAATAGCTGAGGCCCCAGCACCGACCCCTGGGGCACCCCACTAGTCACCAACCGCCAATCCGAATAGCACCCATTGACCCCCACTCTCTGCCTCCTATTTGACAACCAATCCTCTATCCACGCTAACACCCTACCCCCAACTCCATGTCCCCTGACCTTCTGCAATAACCTCTTGTGAGGTACCTTGTCAAACGCCTTCTGAAAATCCAGAAAGACCACATCCACCGGCTCTCCTCTATCCACCGCCCTAGACACATCCTCATAGAACTCCAGTAAATTTGTCAGACACGACTTCCCTTTAATGAAACCGTGTTCTGCATTCTCTTTTTGATCTTTGTCTTTGCCCCTGCCTGGGGCCTTCTGAGACTTTCCTCTGTCCCCTCCCATAGTCTTCCTCCTGGAGACACCTCCTCAGAAAATAGTGCTGTGGTTCAAATCAACTATGCCAATTCTCTACTTTGCTTCTGCTCAGGCACTCAGGACCATTTCCCCGCCTAAAGAATGCAAAAGGACATAAACTGCCACAAATTACCAACTAGTACAGAAGGCCTAAGGCCCACCTGGAAATCAGAGTTCCTGATCTCCATTTCATCACAAGGGCCAATTAGCACTGAAAGATCAACAACCTTACTTCCAGAGTTGGACGGTGCTGAATTTGTAGGGATGTGTTAGGATGCCTCCATGTCTGCAAGTAGCTACATATAGGGGATATGAAAAGAGTCAGAAAGGTTAGGGTTGTCAGCCAGATGACAGGGGACAGCCTCGCACAGTCGTGGGTTCTGCCACATTTGTTGTCATTTAGTAGGACAGTGATTTGATTTGATTCATTATTGTCACATGTATTAGCATGCAGTGAAAATGATTGTTTCTTGCATGCTATACAGACAAAGCATATTGTTCATACAGAAGGAAACAAGAGAATGCAGAATGTAGTGTTACAGTCATTGCTAGGGTATAGAGAAAGATCAACGTAATGCAAGGTAGATCCATTCAAAAGTCTGTGGCAGCAGGGAAGAAGCTGTTCTTGCACCAGTTGGTACGTGACCTCAGACTTTTGTATCGTTTATTTGATAGAAGAAGATGTAGGAGAGAATGTCCAAGAAGCGTGCAGTCATAGAGGTTTACAGCATGGAAACAGGCCCTTCGGCCCTACTTGTCCATGCTGGCCTTTTTTTAAAACCACTAAACTAATCCCAATTGCCCGCATTTTGCCCATATCCCTCTATACCCATCGTACCCTTGTAACTACCTAAATGCTTTTTAAAAGATAAAATTGTACCCACCTCTACTACTATCTCTGGTAGCTTGTTCCAGACATTCACCATCCTCTGTGTGAAAATATTGCCCCTCTGGATACTTATGTATCTCTCACTCCTCACGTTAAACCTATGCCCTCTAGTTTTAGATTCCCCTACCTTTGGGAAAAGATATTGACTATCTACCTTGTCTATGCCCCTCAGTATTTTATAGACCTCTTTAAGGTCACCCCTCAGCCTCCTACGCTCCAGAGAAAAAAATCCCAGTCTATTCAGCCTCTCCTTATAACTCAATCCATCAAGTCCTGGTAGCGGCCTAATAAATCTTTCCTGCACTCTTTCTAGTTTGATAATATCCTTTCTATAATAGGGTGAACAGAATTGCACACAGTATTCCAAGTGTAGCCTTACCAATGTCTTGTACAACTTCAACAAGACATCCAACTCCTGTATTCAATGTTCTGACTGATTAAACCAAGCATGCCGAACACCTTCTTCACCACTCCGTTTACCTGTGACTCCACCTTCAAGGAGCTATGAACATGTACTCCCAAATCTCTTTGTTCTGTAACTCTCCCCAATGCCCTACCATTAACTGAGTGCGTCCTGCCCTGGTTCAATGTGCCAAAATGCATTAACTTGCATTTGTCTGAATTAAACTCCATCTGCCATTCGTCAACCCACTGGCCCAATTGATCAAGATCCCACTGCAATTGGAGATAACCTTCCTCATTGTCCACCATGCCATCAATCTTGGTGTCATCTGAAAACTTACTAACTGTGCCCCCTGTATTCTCATCCAAATCATTAATATAAATGACAAATAACAATGGGCACAGCATTGATCCCTGAGGCACACCGCTGGTCACAGGCCTCCAGTTTGAAAAACAACTCTCTACAACCACCCTCTGTATCCAATTAGATACCTCACCCTGGATCCCGTGAGAATTAACTTCATGCAACAACCTACCATGTGGTATCTTGTCAAAGGCCTTGCTAAAGTCCATGTAGACAACAGCAAACTGCACTGCCCTCATCTACCTTCTTGATTACCCCTTCAAAAAACTCAATCAAATTTGTGAGACATGAATTTTCACTCACAAAGCCATGCTGACTGTCCCTAATCAGTCCTTGTGTCTCTAAACGCCTGTAGATCCTGTCTCTCAAAATACCTTCTAACAATTTACCCACCACAGATGTGATACCCACTGGCCTGTGGATCCCAGGCTTTTCTCTGCAACTGTTTTTAAACAAAGGCACAACATTTGCCACTTTTCAATCTTCAGGCATCTCACCCGTGACTACCGATGATTCGAACTTGCAATTTCCTCCCTAGCCTCCCACAACGTCCTGGGATATACCTCATCAAGTCCTGCAGCTTTATCTACCTTGATGCACTTTAAGACTTCCAGCACCTTCTTCTCTGTAATATGTACACTCCTCAAGACATCAATATTTAATTCCCCAAGTTCCCTAACATCCCTGCTTTTCTCAGCAGTAAATACTGATGAGAAATATTCATTTAGGATCTCATCCATCCCTTGTGGATCCGCATATAGATTACCTTATTGATCCTTAAGAGGCCCTACTCTCTCCCTTGTTACTCTTTTGCCCTTTATGTATTTGTAGAAGCTCTTTGGATTCTCTTTTGCCTTATCTGCTAAACAATTTTGTGTCCCCTTTTTGCCCTCCTGATTTCTCTCTTAACTCTACTCCTACACCCCCCAAACTCTTTAAGAGATTCACTTGATCCCAGCTGCCTATCACATCATGTGCCTCTTTCTTCTTCTTGACCAGGGCCTCAATATCCCGAGCCATTCAGGGCTCCCGACTTCTGCCAGCCTTGTCCTTCACTCTAAGAGGAATCTGTTTACCCTGAACCCTGGTTAACACACTTTTGAAAGCATGCCATTTATCAGACGCCCTTTTCCTTCCTATAGACTCCCCCAATTAACTTTTGAAAGTTCCTGCCTGATACCATCAAAACTGGCCTTGCCCCAATTTAGAATATTAACTTTTGGGACAGACCTGATGACACCAAGATTGGTGGAACGACAAATTGCGCAGAGGGTGTGGAGAGTCTGCAGAAGGATCTAGATAGGCTGGGCGAATGGGCCAGGAAATGGCAAATGGAATTTAATGTCGGCAAGTGTGAGGTGGTCCACTTTGGTAGGAATAATGGTAGGAAGGATTATTACTTACGTGGCGAAAATCTGCAGCAGGCGACGGTGCAGAGGGACCTCGGGGTCCTTGTGCATGAGTCGCAAAAACCCAGCCTGCAGGTGCAGCAGGTGGTCAGGAAGGCTAATGGGATGCTGGCCTTCATAGCGAGGGGGATTGAATATAAAAGTAGGGAGGTCTTGCTGCGGCTGTATAGGGCATTGGTGAGGCCGCAGCTGGAGTACTGTGTGCAGTTTTGGGCGCCGTACTTACGCAAGGATATTTTGGCCTTGGAGGGAGTGCAGAGGAGGTTTACTAGGCTGATGCCGGAGTTGAGGGGGTTGAGCTATGAGGAGAGGCTGAATAAACTAGGCTTGTACTCGTTAGAGTTTAGAAGAATGAGGGGAGATCTCATTGAGACGTATAAGATGATGAATGGGATGGATAGGATAGAGGTGGAGAGACTCTTCCCGCTCAGAAAGGA
Source organism: Carcharhinus amblyrhynchos (assembly GCF_965287045.1). Classification (NCBI taxonomy): domain Eukaryota; kingdom Metazoa; phylum Chordata; class Chondrichthyes; order Carcharhiniformes; family Carcharhinidae; genus Carcharhinus; species Carcharhinus amblyrhynchos. Next base: position 52,599,005 of record NC_137324.1, read on the forward strand.
CAGTAGGACTAGAGGGCACAGCATCAAGATAAAGGGGGGGCGGTTTAGAACGGAGTTGAGGAGGAACTTCTTCACTCAAAGGGTGGTGAATCTCTGGAATTCTCTGCCCGTTGAAGTGGTGGAGGCTGCCTCACTAAATATATTTAAGACGCGGGTTGATAGGTTTTTGATAGGCAAGGGGATTAAAGGTTATGGGGAGAGGGCGGGAATGTGAAACTGAGCCACGACAGATCAGCCATGATCTTATTGAATGGCGGGGCAGGCTCGAAGGGCCAGATGGCCTACTCCTGCTCCTATTTCTTATGTTCTTATGGTCACTGGCCCCAAAGTGATCCCTCACTAACACTTCTGTCGCTTGCCCTTCCTTATTTCCCAAGAGGAGGTCAAGTTTTGCCCCTCCTCTAGTCAGGCCATCCACATACTGAATGAGAAATTCTTCCTGAATACACTCAACAAATTTCCCTCCATCCAACCCCCTAATACTATGGCTATCCCAGTCAATGTTGATAAAATTAAAATCTCCGACTATTACCACCCTATTTTTCTTGGAGCTATCTGTAGTCTTTAATTATGCTGGCTGCTTTTCCATGACAGCAGGAAGTCTAGACAGTATCAATGGCGCTTATCACACTGCATTCCTCCATTGACCCTTGAACATTCTGCTCCATGAAAAAGTGTTGAAATAATCATGTCTGGAAAGTGAGAGTTTTGACAGTGGATGGCCTGAGGTAGAGACAGAAGTGAATAAAATTACAGCAGTGAAAGCACTGTTTATTGATGCAGAGGATGCAGGGTCAGAAGCTTAACTTCTTGGGGTTGAGTAGAATTCTGAGTTGTGAATAATCTATCTTAGCTGAAAAAGTGGCAGAGAAGGGAGGTCAAGGTTGTAGTTGATGGTGAGGTTTATGTCAGCATCTGAAAATGATGGTTTCTACCTTTCCACTGTTTATCAGGAAAAAGCCAAGTATCTTCAGAATCATAGAATGGTTACAGCGTAGAAAAAAAGCACACTTGTCTAAGCTGCTTCTCTGCAGGATCAATTAAGCTGGTCTCACTCCAGGTGCTTATCCAATTCCTTTTATTCAAAGCCCAGTTGAATCTGTCGCCATTATCCTGTCAGGCAGTGCATTCCAGATTCTAATCATTAGCTACGGTGAAAGGTTTTTCCACATGTCTCAGTTGATTCTTTTGCCAATCACCTTAAATCAGTGTTCTCCAATACTTGACCCTTCCACCAATAGGAACAATTTGTTACTTACTACTCTGTCTGATTTTTAGCACCTCTATCAAATTTCCTGCCAACTTTTTCTTCTCTAAGAACAATTCCATCTTCTTTGGCTAACAGCAGCAATAGCCAAAGCAGTAGCACCACGGCTGGCTCTGTTGTTAAGCAGAGAGGGACAAAGAGCACTACAGCAATAGTTATAGGGGATTCTATAGTTAGGGGTGCAGATAAGTTCTTTTGTGGACATGAAAAAGACTCCAGGATGGTATGTTGCCTCCCTGGTGCCAGGGTCCAGGATGTATCTGAACGGGCAGAAAGCATTCTGAAGGGAAAGGGTGAGCAGCCAGAGGTCGTGGTACATATTGGTACTAATGGCATCGGCAGGAAGAGTGATGAAGTCCTGCAGCAGTAGTTTAGGGAGTTAGGCAGAAAGTTAAAAAGCAGGACCTCTAGGATTGTAAGCTCAGGATTACTCCCTGTGCCACGTGCTAGTGAGGCTAGAAGTAGGAAGATGGTATCGATTAACATGTGGCTAAACAGCTGGTATAGGAGGGAGGGTTTCAAATGTCTGGACCATTGGGGTCTCTTCCGGGGCAAGTGGGACCTGTTCAAAAAGGACGAGTTGCATGTAAACTGGAAGGGCATAAATATTCTGGCAGTGAGGTTTGCTAGTGTCACATGGGAGGATTTAAACTAGTTTGGCAGGGGGGTGGGAACCAAATCAAAGGTGAATTAGCTGATGGGGAACCAGAGAATAGGGCCAGTAAGACTCAGAGAAGCAGCAAGTAGGGTGTGGTTGCTAATGAAAGTGGGTCTGGTGGACTGAAGTGCATTTGTTTTAATGCTAGTAGTGTAACAGGTAAGGCAGATGAACTTAGAGCATGGATTAGTAGTAGGAACTATGATGTTGTTGCTATTACAGAGAGTTGGTTAAGGGAATGACAGATTTGCCAGTTTAACAATATAGGATACAGATGTTTCGGGGGGCTAGAGGGGATGTAAAGGGGTTGGGGGGGGTTGCACTACTGGTTAAACATAGAACATAGAACATTACAGCGCAGAACAGGCCCTTCGGCCCACGATGTTGCGCCGACCAGTTAAAAAAAACAACAATGACCCACTAACCTAAACCAATCCCTTTTCGTCCATAAACCTGTCCACAGACCTCTTAAACGCCCCCAAACTAGGCGCATTTACAACTGCAGCAGGCAGGGCATTCCAATCCCTCACCACCCTCTGGGTAAAGAACCTACCCCTGACATCTGTCCTATAACTACCCCCCCTTAGTTTAAAGCCATGCCCCCTCGTGCTAGATTTTTCCATCAGAGGAAAAAGGCTATCACTATCCACCCTATCTAAACCTCTAATCATCTTATATGTTTCAATAAGATCCCCTCTTAGCCGCCTTCTTTCCAGCGAAAACAACCCCAAATCCCTCAGCCTCTCCTCATAGGATCTCCCCTCCATACCAGGCAACATCCTGGTAAACCTCCTCTGCACCCTCTCCAAAGCCTCCACATCCTTCCTGTAATGTGGGGACCAGAACTGCACACAATACTCCAAGTGCGGCCGCACCAGAGTTGTGTACAGTTGCAACATAACGCTACGACTCCTAAATTCAATCCCCCTACCAATAAACGCCAAGACACTGTATGCCTTCTTAACAACCTTATCTACTTGATTCCCAACTTTCAGGGATCTATGTACACATACACCTAGATCCCTCTGCTCCTCCACACTATTCAAAGTCTTCCCGTTAGCCCTATACTCAACACATCTGTTATTCCTACCAAAGTGAATTACCTCACATTTCTCTGCATTAAACTCCATCCGCCACCTCTCGGCCCAGCTCTGCAACCTGTCTAAGTCTTCCTGCAAACTATGACACCCTTCCTCACTATCTACCACACCTCCGACTTTGGTGTCATCAGCAAATTTACTGATCCACCCAACTATACCCTCATCCAGATCATTAATAAAAATTACAAACAGCAGTGGCCCCAACACAGATCCCTGAGGCACACCACTTGTAACCGAACTCCATGATGAATATTTAAGGTTAAGGAGAATATCACATCTGTACTCCAGGAGGACACCTCGGCGGACTCATACAGCGAGGCAATATAGGTAGAGCTCAGGAATAGGAAGGTTATAGTCACAATTTTGGGGGTTTATTATAAGACACCCAACTGCAGCAGCGGATAGAGGAACAAATACGTAGACAGGTTTTGGCAAGATGTAAAAGTAACAGGGTTAGTAGTAGATTTTAACTTGCCCTGTATTGACTGGGACTCACTTAGTGCTAGGGGCATGGATAGGACAGAGTTTGTAAGGAACATCCAAGAGGGCTTCTGGAAACAATATGTAGATAGTCCAACTAGGGGAGGGGCCATACTGGACCTGATATTGGTAAATGAGCGCACCCAGGTGATCACTGTTTCAGTAGGAGAGCAGTTCGGGAACTGTGGCCACAATTCAGTAAGCTTTAGGGTACCGATGGATAAAGATATGTGTACTCAAGTTAAGGTGGTAAATTGGGGGAAGGCTAATTACAACAATATTAGGCAGGAATTGAAGAATGTAGATTGACGACAGATGTTTGAGGGCAAAGCAACACCTGGTATGTGGGAGGCTTTCAAGTGTAAATTGATAGGGATTTAGGACCGGCACATTCCTGTAAGAATAAAGGATAAGTATGGCAAGTTTTAGGAACCTTGGATAACAAGAGATATTGTGAGCCTAGTCAAGGAGAAAAAGGAAGCATTTGTCAAAGCTTGGAGGCTGGGAACACATGAAGAAGTGTGGAATACAAGGAAAGTAGAAGAAATGTAAGCAAGAAGGAAGGAGGGTTAAAAGAAGTCATGGAAAAGCATTGGCCAACAGGATTAAGGAAAATCCTAAGGGTTTTTATACATATGTAAAGAGCAAGAGGGTAGCCAGGGAGAGGGTTGGCCCACTTCAGGACAGGGGAGGGAATCTATGCGTGAAACCAGAGGAAATGGGCGAGGTATTAAATGAATACTATGTGTCAGTATTCACCAAAGAGAAGGACTTGGTGGATGATGAGTCTGGGAAAGGGCGTGTAGGTAGTTTGAGTCATGTTGACAGCAAAAAGGAGGTGGTATTGGGCATCTTGAGAAACATTAAGGTAGACAAGTCCCTAGGCCCTGATGGGATATATCCCAGAATACTGAGAGAGGCAAGGGAGGAAATTGCTGGGGCCTTGAGAGAAATCTTTAATATCCTCACTGGCTACAGGGGAGGTCCCAGAGGATTGGAGAATAGCCAATGTTATTCCTTTGTTTTAGAAGGATGGCAAGAAAAATCGAGGTAATCACAGGCCAGTGAGCCTTACATCAGTGGTAGGGAAATTATTGGAGAGGATTCTTCAAGATAGAATTTATTCTCACTTGGAAATAATTGGATGTATTAGTGAGAGGCAGCATAGTTTTATGAAGGGGAGATCTTATTTCACGAACTTGATTTGAGTTTTTCGAGGAAGTGATGAAGATGATTAATGAGGGCAGGGCAGTAGATGTTGACTGCATGGATTTCAGCAAGGCCTTTGACAAGGTCCCTTATGGCAGACTGGTGCAGAAGGTGAAGTCGCGTGGGATCAGAGGTGAGTTGGCAAGGTGGGTACAAAACTGACTCGGTCATAGGAGACAAAGATAGCAGTGGAAGGGTGCATTTCTGAATGGAAGGCTGTGACAAGTGGTGTCCCTTAGGGATCAGTGTTAGGACCTTCACTGTTTGTAATATATATAAATGGTTTGGAGGAAAATGTAACTGGTTTGATTAGTAAGTTTGCAGATGATACAATTTGCGGATAGTGATGAGGACCATCAGAGTATACAGCAGGATATAGATCAGTTGGAGACTTGGGCAGAGAGATGGCAGATGGAGTTTAATCCGAACAAAAGCGAGGTAATGCATTTTGAAAGATCTAATAAAAATAGGAAATATACAGTAAATGGCAGAACCCTTAAGAGTATTGATAGGCAGAGGGTTCTGGGTGTACAGGTACACAGGTCACCTGTACACAGGTTGGGAAAGTAGTCAAGAAGGCATACGGCATGCTTACCTTCATCGATCAGGGCATTGAGTTTAATAATTGACAAGTCATGTTGCAGCTTTATGGAGCCTTAGTTAGGCCACACTTGGAATATAGTGTTCAATTCTGGTTGCCACACTACCAGAAGGATGTGGAGGCTTTGGAAAGGGTACAGCAAAGATTTGCCAGGATGTTGCCTGGTATGGAGAGCATTAGCTATGAGGAAAGGTTAGCGAAACTTGGTTTGTTCTCACTGGAACGATGGAGGTTGAGGGGTGACCTGAAAGAAGTTTACAGGATTATGAGAGGCATGGACAGAGTGAATAGCTTTTCCCAGGATGGAAGAATCAATTATTAGGGAGCATAGGTTTGAGGTGCGAGGGGCAAGGTTTAAAGGAGATGTACGAGGCAGGTTTTTTACACAGAGAGTGGTGGGTGCCTGGAACTTGATGCTGGGGGAGGTAGTGGAAGTGGAGACAATAGTGACTTTGAAGGGGCTTCTTGACAAATACATGCATAGGATGGGAATAGAGGGATATGGTCCACAGAAGGATAGGGGGTTTTGGTTGAATGGGGAATCATGGTTGGTGCAGACTTGGAGGGCCTGTACCTGCGCTGTAATTTTCTTTGTTCTTTTTCTCCAGTCTTGTCACATAACTGAAGTCCCTTGAGCCTAGAACTAGTCTTTTAAAATCTTTTCTGTAACACCTCTAAAGCCTTCACGTCTTTCCCAAAGTGCAGTGACCAGAAGTGGAGACAAGGTGGGGGGGGCAATTTTCCTGTCCTGCCTGCCACGGGAATCATAGTGGGCGGGGTGGACCATGCAAAGATTGGTTGATGCAGGTGGACTTTCTGGTTTTGGGGCGAGTGCCAAATTATTTTCACCCCAGTGAAGTTGACCCTCCTCCAGTTAAGTATTTTAATCTAGATTGATCCTTTCCTTTTCCATTGTTAATCTAACCTCATGATAGTATGATCACTGTCTCTTAAAATAGAAGTTCTCCAATTGCTATTTGATCCAGAAATACCTCCTTCCTTTCTGGGCCAGAATCATACTGATCAAGAACATTCACCTGACACGCTTCAGAAACTTTCCCCTGTTGGTCCTTTGCACTATTACTATCTCAGTCTGTGTTGGGATAATTAAAGGCCTCCAACATCACTACTCCTCAGGTCTTTTTGCCTCTAAATAAATTTGCTCCTATATTCTTCCTACTAGTTGATGGATGAGACACTGCAGCTAGTAATGGAATGATACTTCTATTGTTTCTTAGCTTTCAACAAATGGATTCTGTCTTTGACTTTGCTATGACATCCTTTCTCTCTCGCCATCACTGTAATATCCTTAATACTCAATATTGCCACTACTTTCCCACCACGACATTCCCATTCTTTTGTTCCCTATCCTTCCTAAACACCTTGCATCTAGTAATATTCAATAAGAACAAAAGAACCAGGAACAGGAGTAGGCCATCTGCCCCCTTGAGCCTGTTCCGCCATTCAGTAAGATCATGGCTGATCTTTTTATAGACTCAGTTCCACTTACCTGCCCACTCACCATTACTGTTAATTCCTTTACTGTTCAAGAAGCTGTCTATCTTTACCTTAAAAGCATTTAGGACCCAAACCTGTCCTTTTTGGAGCCAGGCTTCCATTATCACCATAACACCATGGCCAGAACTTTACTGCCCCATCCACCAAGAGAATTGGAAGGGGCTTCAGGTGGGATTTTATGGTTTCGGGACAAGCAAGGCCATAAGATCCTGCCCCATATTTCCATGTAGTTATCTGCACCTACACCTCAACAACCTTATCTATCATGTTGCGTACATGTTTACCTAAGTTAGATCTTGTTGCATTCAATAGTTAAACAGTTAGATTTTCCAATTGTGAGCTCCAGCTCCATTAAAAGTATACGTGATATGTCATTCTGAAAGAACCTAGTATTTGGTTACTGGTGGTGAAGCATCTCACATTTTGATTTTGATATAAACTTTATTTCTCCTTCCGCCATCACAAGTTCATACCAGGACCTGTAGTCACAATGTTTCCATTTTTAAACAGCTAGCTCCACTCAGTAAGTGTGAAGAATGAATATTGCAGTCACCTGAGACAGTAAAAATGAGAAATGGTTCTGTACTGGCTACTGTCGTGCAATAAGAAGAAATGGGTTATCCTAACTACTTTTTTCTTTTTTTTGTATGTTACAGTCAAGTCTCCTTGGGCCTGACATAGGTATGGGCAGTCCAGGAGCCTTATCCCCAACAGGCACCAAGCCTGGCTCACAGTATTATCCATATTCCAGCAATAATTCCCGTCGGCGACCAATGCATGACTCCTCAATGGGTGAGTGCTGTTCCACATTTAATTTCTATTATTGAACTCACCGCTTTAGTCTTTTGCGAGTCTTAAGTGGACCATTTTGCAACTCTTAATATACCCCCATTGTACTGTCATCCCTTCAAAAACTACTTTGGCAAATTTTACGGTGCTGAACGTTCTGAATTGCCATTTGAGAAACAGGCAGAGCGGTTGCAATATTAAGCCTGAGAAACAAATGAATTATTTTGAGAGTGAAAAATAAAGGTTGCTGATAAAGCATAAAAGGGCACTGGGTGTAAAAAACATATCTTACCCACCAGCAGTTCAATCCCATGAGCATTGCAAGGGCACTATATGCCAGAAATCTTGCAATTCTTGCATCTGGTCTGAAAAACATGACGTGTGAAGTCTCCCTGTCATTGCCGTACAATTTGAATTTGCCCACCAATATTTAGGCAGAAGTCTTCAAGAGATCATTGTCATTTTCTGGTGCAAAATGTCAGAAGTGATGCTGATTGGCCAGGAACCAGCAAAATGACTGGTTTCCCACCCCAGATCTGAGCACAAAACTCAAATGTCCAACGTAGCTAATGGTTCATTAAAGCATGTATTAAACAGGTGAACTACACCAAGGCCCAGATACTTATTGTTGAATATCAGTGACACATAATAGAGATCTATAAATTTTTGTGCTAAGCCCTTTGAACTGTAGAAAATGTCCACATTTGTTCTTTTCCTAAGGTGAGGTTATATCTGGAGAGCATTTAATCTGTTTAGAATAGAGGTGATACAATTGATTATTATGAAAAGATCACAGAAACTGCACTGCACAAAATTTAAAGTAGTTTGACTTCAGTACGAATTCCAACCTCCCCACCCCTGCCCTTGCCAACTCCCCTTCGCTGACCAATAGCATATTGATGATACCAACATACCAATTTAGTCTAATGGCCGCATTAAGGATTTTGTAGTCAGTCTATTCAGAAATGTTGTTTCTATTTAAAAAAAAACATTCATGACCACGTCCTGCCCTGATCTCAGGTAAATACAAGCAAAACTTTCACCTTAAGCAGGACTTGAGCTTGAAAGAAAATAGCCAGTTCTCAACTAGTGTCTACAAAAACATTAACTACCAGTGGGTCTTTCCTGATGTTGTACATGAGGAATCCAGATCAACGGCACTTTTTGAGAGAGAGAGATGGAGAGGGAGGGAGGAAATAGTGATGACAGAAGGGGGAGAAGAGTGGAAAAGAGAAATGAGAGTAGCGAAGGAGGAATGGAAATGGGTAAAAAAGGAATGGCGGGGAGAGGAGTTAGGAAGGTGATAAGTAATAGAGGATGGAGCTGACTGGATACATGTTTATTAGTGGAGTGATGGAGAATGGGTGGTTTTTAGATGGGGATTTGATATTTTGGGGAATGGGTGGGGAGAGGTGTTGTACATGATTTGTTTTCTCAGTGGAACAGGGAGAAGGTGCTTTTTGCACCAGTAGATGAATGATGGGGTATTTTTACAGTGACTTCATTGCAGTGCTAATGTAAGCCTACTTGTGATGCTAATAAATTAATAAAATATTGGTCACTGATCTTATTCTGAGGGGAAGGGAAATGTAGCTGTCTGAGGAATTGGAGATAACATTACATGAGTCTATCCCCAGCATTCAACAAAATATATGTTTCCTGGAGCTTACTTAATGGAGGAGGTCTCCAGAAAAGATTTATAATTAGCTGAAATTTATTATTTTAAAAACACTGCACAGAGTTGCAAAACACTGCGGAGTGAATACATTCCACTGAAAGCGCTCTCCCAATATTCTGTCTTTTTCTTTTAATATACAAATGGTTAAATCAGCATCCTTATAACAGGATATAAAATTTAGCTTTTTTTTAGTAGGTTAGAGAAGGTTCACACACTTTATCTTGAAGTTGGCAGGAGTCTTGCAGACGTGGACTTAGTGAAAGTATTTTAAAAGCTGATTTTGTGAGAAATAAGATAGGCAGTTTTGGAGAATTCACAAACATTGTGATCTGTTGTCATTTCATCAGACTTAGTGCCCAACTGTTCCCTTCATTTATTTTATTATGGACAGCTTGGGGCTTCAAGAGTTGTTTAACCCCCAACGTAGTCTTTATAAGGAGGCTATAGAATGCCCACTTGCTGTAGCAATACTTTTTCCTGTCAAGATATTTTGCTTCATAGGTGATTGCAGGTTATAATACAGGTTATTAGATAGATGACAGCAAGTCACATGATTCAGGGTGATGTCATATGAAAAGTATGAGTGACCAATGGACAACATTAGAACTCTGAACGTTGAATCTGAAGACATGCTCAGCATTTTAATGCTGTTCCTTGTAACTTAAGACCACACCTGGAGTATTGCACGCAGTCCCTGTCTAAGAAAGGATATACTTGCCACAGAGGGAACGCAGTGGAGGTTCACTAAGCTGATACCAGGGTTGGTGGGATTGTCCTATGAGGAGAGATTGGTTTGACAGGGCCTGTATTCACCAGAGTTTAGAAGGATGAAAGGAGAACTGATTGAAATGTGTAAAATTCTAACAGGGCTGGACAGACAAGATACAGGGAGGATGTCTTCCCTGATTGAGCTACCTAGAACCAGGGGATAAAGTGTTAGGATAATGAGAAGATCATTTAGGACGGAGATGACAAAATATTTATTCATGCAAAGGATGATGAACCTACCGCAGAAGGCTGTGGAGGGCAAGTCACTGAATTCAAGAAAGAGGTAGATTGTTCATAAAAACGTAATGGCACCAAAGGGTGTGGGAAGAAAATAGGAATATGGTATTGAGATAGAGGTTCAGCCATGATCTTAGTGAATGGAGGAGCAGGCTTGAAGGATGGAATGGCTGCCTCCTGCTCCTGGTTTCTACATTTCTAAGTTTTTATTCTTGCCTTTCATGACATTACTAAGAATTATCAATGTTTTTTGTAATTATTACCTCTTCTACAAAAGAAAATTTAAATTTAAAAGCAATAAATACTTCACACAAAATAGATGCAGAAAACTTATTTTGATATTTTTATCTGATGGCATATCCTTGCTGAAGGTAGTGTGACCTAGATGAAAAGATATTAATGATAGCCCCAGAAGAGTTCAAGCCGCTTGGATCACATGATGATCATTATAGTATCATCAGGTCCCCTCTGCGAAAGAACCAATTTCGGTGCATAATACAAAATTAGCAGTAGCTGCAAATGTGTCACAAAAACACTATCTTGAGTAGGCAGTATAATCCTGGTAGATTACCTTTGGGAACAGTGGAATATTTTTAATTTTCCCTGAAGAGACTAAATGGGAGAGGTACAATCTGCAATAGGACAGAACATACGAGGCAAATGAAAGATGCAGGTTTGCTTGCTGGATGATCTCATTCCACATTTATTATCTTCTTAATGCCTTGCAACAATGTCACATGTCATACAAGCAAAGGATAAGCAGAATCTAAGCCTTGAGATAACTTTACCACTCAGCTCGTAGTCACATTATCCTTATTCTCAGTAAGTTATGCACTTTTGCATTGTTCAGAAAACAACATACATATTACGTTTATATCTTTTTGGCTATATATAATTTATCGTGACCAAATCCAAACTTGTTACTTTGAAAATAAGTGGAGAAAAAGGAATGGTCTTTAAATCAACAAGCCTATCCCATTCTTCATACATCTCTATGGCAAACACTAAGAAAGGAAATGGTGACCCCACAGATAGAAAAGACTGATTGAAGTTGGACCAGAGTATAATGCCGTAAAACCCCCGTTGACCTAGACTTATGGAAAAGATCATCAGTTGATAATGACCAGTAAAATTGACATTGACATGAATTGCAGTGGTGCCTGTGAGGAGTGGCCACCTGTGAAGCATAGCCACGTGCTCCCAGTTCCATCTGTGATTTACTGTTTTAATGAACCTGCCCTCTGAGATCGTTTCACATTATAACGGGAACATAAAAAGTAATGATAGAGGGGTTGAGTGTTTTCAGATGTGATTTTAATTGACAGCCATGTGGAGCAGACCACCTGTGAATAAAGACCACTTTTTTGTGTGAACCATGGGTGGTTGCTTTGACAGGTTTAGCTGCATGTCCCATTATTCATTGGCAAAATTCAGATGCAAGTTGTCAAAAATTATCAGGTGCTCCTATGGAGTCGCTGCTGATATTACTGCACAAGACAGTGAATATATGCTACTTAGCTAGCTAGCACTGTTTAACACGACAGGTCTTTCCTTGTTAGTGAAATTTGTCTTGATTTTAAGTTTTCCCCTTCCTCTAAATTTTGCCCGTATCCAGCATGGATCATTATTTCTGGATTACTTTATAGAAGCTCATCATTTACTTTTCATCTGTCATTCTTCTGGTATCTTCCTTGCAAATCTAAAACAGGAAGGTGAACATCTTTTTGGGAAAGTTGCATTACCATTGTGTCTATTTGCAAGTAGGGCTTTCATATCATTTGCATGCTGCCATGCCTTGGACAGCTCCCTGAGAAAAAAGGAACTCAGGGGTAAAAGCCCTCATTGATTGCTCCATTGGTGGCCCAGTTGCTAAAAAGCACTGCCTGGTATGATACTGAGCTATACAGACCCAAAAGCCTTTAATCCACAACCTGAGCTATTAGCTGATCTCAGTGAAGCAGCAGTGTGTATAGTTGACTTTAATGTCCCTGGGCTAGAAGAGTGAATAATCAACCAAATATCCCATTTCTGATTGTTATCTTTGCGAGGAATGATGCAGTCATAGATACCCAATAATATTGTTGTAAGATTGAACTATGAAAGCCCCGTAGTATAGCAACTTGATGAGATTTAGGGGAGGTGATGGCCCAGAGGTACTATCATTAGACTGTTAATCCAGAAACTCAGCTAATGTTCTGGGGACACAGGTTCGAATCCTGCCATGGTGGATGGTGGAATTAAGAATCTGCTGATGAACATGAAACCATTGTCGACTGTCTGAAAAAAAAATCTGGTTCAGTAATGTCCTTTAGGGAAGGAAATCTGCTGTCCTTACCTGGTCTGACCTATTTGTGACTCCAGAGCCACAGCAAAGTGGCTGACTCTCAACTGCCCTCTGAAATGGCCGGGCAAGCCACTCAAGTCAGGGCAACTAAGGATGGGCAATAAATGCTGGCAGCTAGTGATGCCCATGTCCCACAAATTAATTCAAAAAAGATTCACTAGTAACATCTTCATGAAAACTAGCTGCTTGGTCAGCAACTGAAGTTTGCCCTGATGTGAGTAAAAAAATTGGGTAAAGTTAGTGTTTCTGATTTTGTCCAAGATTTGTCCATCTGTAAATTTAATCCTGTGCCCTCTTCTGTCTAAAATTCTTATATATATATATTCTATATTCTATAGAACATTACATCATTCTATAGATGTAATGGGTAAGAAAATGGGTAAGTGCAATTGATTTGACAAGAAGCCCTGGTGAAAAGAGATTTGAACTAACATGCTCGCTTACTAATTTACAGAGATTCCACCGAAAAAGGTTAGAAAGGTTCCTCCAGGCTTACCATCTTCAGTAAGTTACATTGTTCAATTATAATGTTCCATGTGTCAGAAGTATTGATGAGAACACTTCAAAGTTTCACGCTCTATATGAACAATCAGAAGGGAAACCTTTCTATAACATAACTTCATGTCAAGAGAAGTAAAGATACATTTCCCTTCTGTTTCTGGAAATCTGTAAAATTTGTTTCTGCTTTCATGTAGGGCAATGCAAACTTTTAAAGAGCGAAGTTATATATTATTATTTGTTGTTTTTAAACAAAATATTTATCCTGAAAATAAGGGAGCACTCAGTCTGGGATTTGTATTATCATTGTTGTAACTTCATCTATTCTGTCTTCAAAATATGACTAGATTAAAATGTTCCTTGGCTGGAAACACAGCCATATCAGAGAGAAGATAATATACATTAATAGTAAGCATGAGCCCATGAGTTGGTTCCTAATAAATCAAATTATTTGATTAAAGTCTTTTTTTGCATTTTTTCTCTTTTTTCGACCTCCCTCTCCTTAAAGCATTGGGCTGTGTTTTCCATCCCTTATCTAGAAGAAGGCAGATAAGATTGCCTTTTTTTTTGCTCGAAAACGATTCTAACACTAGCAGTCCCCCTCCAGTACATCTCCTCAATGGCCATTCATGTGTGAACCTGTATGGCGAGTGTGGAATAAGAACATAAGAACATAAGAAATAGGAGCAGGAGTAGGCCATCCAGCCCTTCGAGCCTGCCCCGCCATTCAATAAGATCATGGCTGATCTGTCGTAGCTCAGTTCCACATTCCCGTCCTCTCCCCATAACCCTTAATCCCCTCTCTTTTCAAAAACCCATCAACCCGCGTCTTAAAAATATTTAGCGAGGTAGCCTCCACCACTTCAACGGGCAGAGAATTCCAGAGATTCACCACCCTTTGAGTGAAGAAGTTCTTCCTCAACTCCATTCTAAACCGCCCCCCCTTTATCTTGAGGCTGTGCCCCCTAGTCCTACTGTCCTTTCTGAGCGGGAAGAGTCTCTCCACCTCTATCCTATCCATCCCATTCATCATCTTATACGTCTCAATGAGATCTCCCCTCATTCTTCTAAACTCTAACGAGTACAAGCCTAGTTTATTCAGCCTCTCCTCATAGCTCAACCCCTTCAACTCCGGCATCAGCCTAGTAAACCTCCTCTGCACTCCCTCCAAGGCCAAAATATCCTTGCGTAAGTACGGCGCCCAAAACTGCACACAGTGCTCCAGCTGCGGCCTCACCAATGCCCTATACAGCCGCAGCAAGACCTCCCTACTTTTATATTCAATCCCCCTCGCTATGAAGGCCAGCATCCCATTAGCCTTCCTGACCACCTGCTGCACCTGCAGGCTGGGTTTTTGCGACTCATGCACAAGGACCCCGAGGTCCCTCTGCACCGTCGCCTGCTGCAGTTTTTCGCCACGTAAGTAATAATCCTTCCTACCATTATTCCTACCAAAGTGGACCACCTCGCACTTGCCAACATTAAATTCCATTTGCCAGTTCCTGGCCCATTCGCCCAGCCTATCTAGATCCTTCTGCAGACTCTCCACACCCTCCGCGCAATTTGCCGTTCCACCAATCTTGGTGTCATCAGCAAATTTCGACACCCTACACTCGGTTCCCTCCTCCAGATCATCTATATAAATGGTAAATAGCTGAGGCCCCAGCACCGACCCCTGGGGCACTCCACTAGTCACCATCCGCCAATCCGAATAACACCCATTGACCCCCACTCTCTGCCTCCTATTTGACAACCAGTCCTCTATCCACGCTAACACCCTACCCCCAACTCCATGTCCCCTGACCTTCTGCAATAACCTCTTGTGAGGTACCTTGTCAAACACCTTCTGAAAATCAAGAAAGACCACATCCACCGGCTCTCCTCTATCCACTGCCCTAGACACATCCTCATAGAACTCCAGTAAATTTGTCAGACACGACTTCCCCTTAACGAAACCGTGCTGCGTCTGCTCTATCAAGCAATTCCCCTCAAGGTGCCTCACTATTTCCTCCTTGATGACACAGCCAAGACTGATTCCACATCTTGACCTCAACAAATGTACACGTTCCAGCAGGTATCGCTGAGTGAATATCAGCAGAAGCGAAGCTGGCAGTTATTTCCTCCTCCAGCTGAAATCCAATGGCAGTAGAGGCCAAAGCATAACAAATCTACTGACATCTTTGTTTGAGGTCAAAAAATTTAGCAAAAATTCAAATTGAATGTCACAAGTTCTGATTTGTACGGCCCATTTACTCTGTCACCTTTATGAACTGAGCCATCAGAAAATTGTTTAAAGAACATTGTCTTCATCACCAGGGAGGGAAAAGAGCCAGTTATTTTTGCACTAACCTGGAACAATATGGTGATTTTTTTGTATCACAGTGGAATGATTTACACCACGTTGTGTCTGGCAAATACTTAACTTTTGAGTTAAGCCAATATTTGTAATTCACTTCTATCCAGGGAAGATTTAACACTTAAATAACAAGAATACTATCTTGGCATTTTTTTTATGAATGATGGTTAATTTTAAAAATGCTTTACTTTTAAGCACATTATGTTAACAATGAGGACAACTCCATTTTGGCACTGTGCTTAGAGAAAAATGCTCATATGGCATTTATTACATCTGCAAAGATACTGAAGTGATGTCAAGACCTTTCAAGAAGTAAAAGTTTATACAATTTATAAAATGCAATGAATTTTATAAAGAACAATTAATGCATCTGTGGTGATTTAAATGAATAGTGGTAAACTATGGTTGACTTTGATACAGATGCTCTTCTGGTGCAATAAAAAGAGTCCAAAAAATGAATTACAGCCATTCCTCAGTTTTATAAGTCATTCCACCCGATATCTTTACAGACTCATGAAGCATTAATTGATAGTATGTGACATTTTCTGTTTGATGAATTGTTGTTTGGTCCTCATTTTAAATTGTGACCGATCTAAAAGCTATAGTGACCATGAGATCACTTCTGTTTGTTTTTTTTTCTCCACACTCAATGAAGTCAGGCCATCCAATTTGCAGGGGGGGGACTTGCAAGGGAGCTTTGAGTAGGTTTTTATCCTGCTTATGCCTATCCTTGTGACTTGTGGTCACGCACCCTCACTTTGGTAAATCTTTGGCATTGATTACATTTGCACTGAAGAGAGGAAGTATTTCTCTTCATTCAAGATCCCTATTTGGCCTCTGGAGCTTTTGAATTTGCCTCATTGTGCAAATTTGGAGTGCAAACTCAATACATTGAAAGACTTTGATCTATGCTAAGATCTGAGTTGAGTATGTGATGTAAGTGATGGCACTGGACCATAATTTGATGTGGCACAGCATCTAACAGCATCTGTGGTTAGTTAGACAGGCCCTTGCACATTTCTATTTCAAATGTTTTTTGTATGTTGTGTGAATTTGCTGAAAGTGCAAGTTGATATCGTCATGATGAGAGCAGATCAGGCACCTGGAACTTGTATGCAGTACAAACAATCATGCATCTTATAAATCAGTTGGATTAAAAGATTGTGAAGTTAACAGTGCAAGGACTAAGAAGGAAGAAATTAGAATGGTAAATTTAATGTCAACCAGATACTGCAGGAGAAGTAAGGAGAGGAAAATAAAGACTGGATAACAGAAGGAAAGAGAAAGACACAGGAAAGTCTTTTTTTAAATCCTTAAAATTGCCTATAATATTTTATTTATTAGTGTCAGAAGTAGGCTTACGATAACACTGCAATGATGTTACTATAAAAATATCCTTGTCGCCACATCCCAGTGCCTGTTCAGGTACACTGAGGGAGAATTTAGCATAGCCAATGCACCTAACTAGCACATCTTTCAGACTGTGGGAGGAAACTGACACGGGGAGAACATGTAGACTACACAATGACAGTGATCCAAGCTGAGAATTGAACCCACGGCACTGTGAAGCAGCAGTGCTAACCACTGTGTTACTGTGCCACCCCACTTCTGAAAAATTTGAAGGAATAAGACTTCATCCTTGTAATAGCTAATTTTCAGTGAGAGAGTTTGACTGGCAGTAATTAATATACTTCCCAAGTTATTGAAATTTTGTTTAGATAGATGTGGACGAGATTTCACTTCCTTTGGTGATTTAATCTTATATCTGTTATGTAAATATGGCAGCTTCATGCCATTCAATGGTGAGGTAAATGGGGGATGGCATTTTCTTGAAGCTAATTGAGCAGGGCAACAAACTTAGAAATCTTTGGATATTTGAGTTTAACCACACTCTGCCCATCTCCTGAAGTTGCCTGCACCATTTGCACTTAACTAACAGCTAGTACCATGAGATTCACTGTTATTCTTTTCAGTAAATTATGGCCCAGTGCCTGGTGTAGTTCCATCAATCACAGCAAATCCGAATTTGCTGAAGGTGAAGTTCAGTACTGAGTTAGCAATTGTACAAATCCAAACACAACAAAGAGAAAGTAATCCTTCATTCAATATAAGCTGACTTGCTTGGCTAACTTGATCATTGTCAGGAATGGGAGCAGGTCAGGCGGTTTGGCAACAATACTTGGGTTGTAGAAAGAACATTGACTCCCAGGTGGTACTTTGAAGAACACATGATTGTTTCTGTGAAGCAGTTGAAATATAAAAACAGGAAAAAAAAGGTTTCAAATCTAGGGATGGTATCAGTGTCATGCCTACAAAAATGCCTAGTGAACTTAGTACATAGGTAGGTATCGTTTTAAAACAGAGACGAATATTGCTAGAGTGGGAGGATAGCGAGGGGTTGATGGACGCTGGTAACATGGCATGCCTGATATCCTATTAAGGCTCAGCAGTCAGCTGCTAAATGTGTTCTATTTCATCATCCTTTTCTGGATGAGGCTAAAGTCCAAGAGAAACTTCTTTGCTATGAAGAAAACATCCCAAATTTTGTAGTCAGTGGTGAAGGAATGATGCTTGGCATTTGCAGGGCAGACAGTTGCCAGTAGAATTTTTATTATTCTTTACCGTCATCGGGCACCAGATCCATCATGTCATTCTCTACAGGGATTTGTGGCATTTGTGAACAGAACAAGCGGCAACATGTCTCTAATGCAATCAGGTGAAAGAACCCTCATTGAGGGGTGTGTTATGTAAGCCCAAAAGTATAAATTAGCAAATTCAATTCAATGTAAAGTCATATACAGAAAGAAAAATAAGGAGGGAAGGAATGATGGAATTAAGAGGAAGGAATAAAAGAGACAAAAAGTGACTATTAAAATTTTATTTTACATAATCTATTGGTCAGCTACTGGTGCAGTGAAATGTGTGGGGAGCAAGGTAAATCAGACAGTAGCTTCCTGATTTCCTTGTTTAGTTAAGCATGCGTTTTCTCCAGATGTGTTGGCTAATTTACCCAATAATAGTGGTGAGTAACATGGTTATTCTGAGGGTAAGATTGAGAATGTAAAACCTGGGTTGAGGAAGTTATCCTATGATGAAAGATTGGAAAGGATGGGTCTGCGTCCAATGGACTTTAGAGAAATGAGGGGTGATCTTATTCAACTTCTTTGCAATGCAAGATTCTGACAGGACTTGACGGGGTGGGAGAAATTCGAATCAGGGACACAGTTTAAAAATAAAAGGTTTCTGAATTATGATGGAGATGAGAGGAAATGTTTTTTTCTCAGGGTGCTGATAGCCTGTGGGACTCTTCTGTCAGTAGTTGGGGCAGTATTATTGAATATTTTAAGGCTGAATTAGATATATTCTTGGTTGACAATGGAGGAAATGGGAAGGAATGTGAGACCACAAATTAGATCAGCCATGATCTTATTGAAAGATCCTGCTCCTAATTTGTGTGTTCATATGTTAGTAAAATATGGGCCAATGTCACTGAAAACCAGCATTTTTATTCTTCAATCCCTTGGGTAATTTATAATGTCATTCCCAGTTTGAACTTGGACTGCTAAATTTGTACACAATAGGACGTCAAAATTTGTGTATGTGTGAATCACATGGTCTTCATCATGAAAACATTTTTTTTATTTCTTATTAATAGTCAGTAGGTGTACTTGACATACTTGCAATCATGTAGGCTGATTAAACAAAATGTTTATCTTTTGTTAAAAATATAATTGCAATTACAAGGAACAATAAGCACTTATTTGGGGAGAATACTCATTACTTTTCCTTTTTCAAAGTTTTAAACAACCAAAGCAAAATTGCATTCATTATATAACGTCAATGAACAAAAATATTCTGAAGTGTTTCATAAAGAAGTAAAAATATGTACTAAGTAGAGGTGTGGAATAAAAAAAAGTCAGACCAAAAAGGTTGAAGTTGAGTTGAAAAATTGGGAAGGTAGCAAATTCAGTGAGCAAATTACTGGGACTAAGGTGAAGTAGCTGGAAGCTCTCCATCGGATATCCAGAAAACCACAGTATTAGAAATGAAAGCATAATTTATATAAGAAACATAGTAATCACTCATCAGTCAATGTCCAGAGGTCTTTAATCATATCTTTTACACTGAATCTTTTTCACTGAATCTTCCTCTTTTGGCCACAGGGTTGAGTTCCTAGTTCACTATGAGTTTGAGCATGAAGTGAGGAGTGTCTTGGGTTACAAGAAGATATAGATGTGATGGTCAAATGGGCAGATAGGTGGCAGATGGAATTTAACCTTGAAAAGTGTGACGTGATACTCTTTGGAAGGAGTAATTTGCCCAAGAAGTATTCACTGAATGACATGACACTAAGAATTCTGTAGAACAAAGGGACCTTGGTGTGTTTGTCCACAGATCACTGAAAGCAGAAATGCATGTTAGTAGGGTGGAGAAAAAGGCAAATGGGACACTTGTCTTTATCAATAGATTACAAAAACAGTGAAGTGACAATGGAGGTACATAGAACTTTAGTGAGACAAATTTTCTGTCTTCTATAGACTTAGGGATGGTGCTAGATGATTGGAGAATTGCAAGTATTACATCCTTATTCAAAGATGAGTGTAAAGATTTGATCAACAACTATAGGTTAGCCAGGTTAACTTCAACATTGGACAAACTTCTAGAAATATTAATTAGAGGCAAAATTGGTAATTACATTGGCAAATATGATTAATTAAGGAAAACCAGCCTGGATTTGCTAAGGGAAAAATGCATTTAGCTAACTTGTTTGAGTTGTTTGAAGAGGTAACAGAGAGGTTGATGTGGACAATGCTGTGATGTCATGGACTTCAAAAAAACAGTTGGTACAATGCTGTGCCAACAGACTTGCGAGCAAAGTGATAGCTCATGGAATAAAAGCAACAGGAGCAAGATGGAAACAAAATTGGCCAAGTTACAGAAAACAGCAAGTAGTGGTTAATGGATGTCTTTCAAGTTGGAGAAAGTATTGCAGTGGAATTCTCCAGGGATTAGTATAGGGGTCCTTGCTTGTCCAAGACTTTGGCATACCAGGCATATTTTCAAAATTTGCAGATGATACGAATCGTGGAAGCATTGTGGACTGTGAGGAAGTTGCGGAAGAATTTTAAAAGGCCATGGACAATTTGGTGGGATGGGTGGATAGGTGGCAGATGAAGCTCAATGCAGAGAAATAGAACATAGAACACTACAGCACAAACAGGCCCTTCGGCCCACGAGTTGCGCCGATCACATCAACACCTACCAATCTATAGACCTACCTATAACCCCCAATCCCATTAAATTCCATATACTCATCCAGAAGTCTTTTAAAAGACCCCAGCGAGTTCGCCTCCACCACCACTGACGGCAGCCGATTCCATTCACTCACCACCCTCTGAGTGAAAAACTTACCCCTAACATCACTTCTGTACTTGCCTCCCCGCACCTTCAATCTGTGTCCTCTCGTAGCGACCATTTCAACCTGGGGAAATAGCCTCTGAGAATCCACCCTATCTATTCCACTCAACATTTTACAAACTTCTATCAGGTCGCCTCTCAACCTTCGTCTCTCCAGGGAAAAGAGTCCCAGCTCCCTCAACCTAACTTCATAAGGCATGCCTCCCAGTCCAGGCAACATCCTTGTAAATCTCCTCTGTACCCTTTCAATAGCTTCTACGTCCTTCCTATAGTGAGGCGACCAGAACTGCGCACAGTACTCCAAGTGAGGCCTGACAAGGGTCTTATAAAGTTGCAGCATTACCTCCCGATTCCTAAACTCAATCCCTCGATAAATGAAGGCCAGTACACCATACGCCTTCTTGACCACATCCTCCACCTGCGAGGCCAATTTAAGAGTCCTGTGGACCCGGACCCCAAGATCCTTCTGCTCTTCAACACTACTAAGACTCCTGCCCTTGATAGTGTACTCGTTCATCCCGTTGGTTCTGCCAAAATGGACGACTACACATTTATCCGTGTTGAAGTCCATCTGCCACTTCTCCGCCCAGTCCTGCACCCTATTTATGTCCTGCTGCAACTTTTGACATCCTTCCAGACCATCCACAACACCACCGACCTTCGTGTCATCAGCGAACTTACTTACCCATCCCTCCACTTCCTCATCTAGGTCATTTATGAAAATGACAAACAGCAAGGGTCCTAGAACAGATCCCTGGGGCACTCCACTGGTGACTGACCTCCATTCAGAAAAAGACCCATCCACAACCACAAATGTGGACTGATTTATTTTGGTAGGAAGAACATGGGGGAGACAATTTAAAACAAAGGACAGAATTTTTAAGGGGATGAAGAAGCAGAGGGTTGTGAATTTCTGTGCAGAGGTCATTCAAGGTGGTAGTACGGTTGGTGAGAGCAGTTCAAAAAAACATATAGGGGCAGGAGACAGATTTTCTCCCAGCCCATTGTACTGCTCTAGCAATGCATAGGGTGGGAAACATTCAGTGGAGGCTGTGTAGTGGGCTGTCCACACAGCACCACGGCTTCTGCTTGTCTTCCACCACCGGATTTCTGGCATCATCAGCTCCATGCCCGAAATTGATGCAGAGTTGAATACATTAAGTAGATGATCATTGTCTATCTCATTAGCGGGCTCAGGACCAAGGTGTCTGAGCCCACTAGCCTTTTCCCACCCACCCCACCCCCCCCCCCCCCCCCACCCCCCCCCCCCCCCCCCCCACCACCACCACCACCACCACCACCACCACCAGGTGTGTTTCACTCCAGTGGGGTTTACAACAATTGTGGGGAGCTGGGGGCCTGACCCCACTGGAGTGAAGAGGGGCCATGGAGGGCCCTCCCAGAGAGTCGAGGGTAATGGGGGGGGTGCCCCCTCCGCATTGCCAGCCTGACAGTGCCAGCCTGTCCCCAAGGTATTGCCCAAGTGGCAATACTCAGGGGGCACTTTGGCATTGCCCACTAGGGCCTAGGGGGAACGAGGCCTCTGGGGGACATCCAGCAACCAGGGGATGGGAGGGGTCACAAGGCCAGTGATGGGGAGGGTGTGGTCGCGGAGCTGGGCAGTGATCAGGGAGGTTAACAGTGTGGGGTTACTGCACATGTGCTGATCTCCATTCTGAGAGATCAGCACACGCGTAGAGGCCCACTCAGTGCTATGTTGCCAACCTCTCGGGCAGGAATGGGCCATGGCCACTGATTCTTATTGATATTCATGCTAGGGCACTCTGTGATGTACTGAGTGTGATAGATTCATTTTGATAATCCCACTGAAAAAACTGAAAAAAAAACTCCAGTTTTTAGATGAATTCAGCGCTTAGAATTTTCTGAGAAAATCCCACCTGAGGTCTCCTAGGCTTTATTACAGTACGAAAGCAAGGATGTTCAACTTGGACATAATGCTGGCCAAAATTCTCCAATCTTGTATTCTCTGCTACTGCTGCCGGCGAGAACAGAGAATTTGGCGCTCGTGCAAATTTCCATGTGGGTCGGGAGAATCCCAGCTGCAGATAAGGTTGGAGAATTCCGGTCACTAGTTTATCCTCAGCTGGAGTGCTGTGTCCAGCTCTGGATGCTGAACTTTAGGAAGGATGTGAAGGAATTGGAGAAAAGAATGCAGAAAACCTTCACCAGAATGATTCCAAGGATGAGGAACTTCAGTTGTGAAGAAGCTTTCCTTGGAGAAAAGAAGGCTGAAAGGAAATTTGGTAGAGGTATTCAAAATCATGAGGGGTCTGGACAAAATAGGTTGGAACAAACTGTTCCCACTCATGAAAGGATTGAGAATGAAGTGGCACAAATTTGAAGCACCTTGCAAAAGCAATATGTGAATTAATTTTTTCATTTGAAACATTCAAAAGGGAATTATATTGCTATCTGAAAAGATGGTTCCAGGGAGAACTCAAAGAAAAGGCCTTAAGTAAATTGTTTATTCGGAGATCCTGTACACACACGACAGACTGAATGACCTCTTACTGCACTGTAACAATTCTGTGATCCTGTGAATTGTTCTCAGCCTAATTCTGGGATTCACATTGAAATTGTTAAGACTTGACGTGAATGTCCTTATATGTTAGATGATGCAGTTGAGTTTGGTGAAATTTACAGGAGGGGCAGTAAGACACAACTGCCTTCATCCTGAAAGAAGACATCTCAATGGAACCAAGGTCACTGTTATTTGGTAGTTTCACAGCAGTCCAATAATGTGTTGTGAATGGAGCAGATTGCTGAAGTGTTGTGACATTTGCATATAATAATCCATATCTAGGATGGCAACAAACTGATCTTCCATTACACCAACCTGAGCTTTCAATGTAATTTTTGGACAACTTTCATTTCTGCTGCTATGGAAGTTGAAACACAACCAACAGATGCTACAGGCCCTATTTTACTATTTTGATTCTAAGTGCTGGGCAGACTTGAAACTAGGAGTGTTTCAGGTCTGACTTTCAGACCCATTGTCAGGCGTTCCCATACTCACTCTGCCTGAAAAAATATCATCGATTCTGAGTTGTGCTGCACAAGCCTCTGGGTGGGACTTAATGCACACAAAACCCTGCAGCTCCGATCAGCGCCTACAGCTGCACATGCACAGATTAAAAAAAGATAGAATGCCCTTCCCCTGCCACATCGCTCCCAGGCTGGATAATTCCTCTCCTGGCACCCACAGACATTGCTGCCCTCCACAACGTTACTGACCATCTTATCTCCCCACCCCCTCCACCACCCAGACCGATGGTGGGCCCCTCCCTGCTGTCCCTCACTGATCTCAGGCAGAGTGGCAGCAGACCCACCCTTCCCCCTACCTGATGTGGAACAGAGTGGCAGCTCCCCCCAACCAAATCTCAAGAAGAGATCCATCAGACACTCAGCAATTACCTCCTCACTAACTGGAGCGCCCAAATCGGACTTTGATGGAGCATGTCTGTTTTGTGCTGATTCTGGATGGGCAAACATGGCTGTAGAGGGGGAAGTGCCCTTGATGGCCATCAAGTCCATGTAAATGTATGGCCGTTGCACCTGTTTCGGGCATGCTTCCGATCGTGGCCATTTTTGGGCCTTGGTAAAAGAGGAACCGAAGCAGAGGCAGGCATGGATCACGCTACTCGCCTCCTGCCCAACTTTACCAATTTTTAGCACCCGAAAATGGGTACAGCTTGATTGTAAAATCGGGCCCTAGGACAAACCTTGCCCTTGTCGCATTTCCATTTTCCAGCTGGAGTACTCCTTAGCTTTTCACTTACCATGGAATTTACTTCTTTAAAGTCATATGTAGTCCTGAGGTAGCATCACCTTCCCTATCCACTGTATTCTACCTCACCACTCTATTTTTTAAAAAAAACTTATTGGGGCATATTTTACTATCCCGCCCACCATGGGAATCAGACTGGGCAAGATGCAGACGATGAAAAGGTCTGTTGACCTAAGGTGGGATTTTCTGGTTTTGGGACAAGCGAGGCCGCAAAATCCCGCACAATGTGTCACAAAGATTTGTTTGAATTATATTTTCATTTACTTTTTCATTCCTTGTCTTGTACATATGTTTTGCCTGCTTGGTTACTGGACATTCAAAGAAAATTCTGTGTTTTCTCTATGCCACAATCAAGAAAGACAATTTATGATCTAGCTCGAAAAAACAGCTACTATCCACTGCCCATTGGAAGCCTGTCAATACAAGAGTTTCAGAACAAAAAGATGTAGGGGTACATGTTCATAGTTCCTTGAAAATGGAGTCACAGATGGACAGAGTGGTGAAGAAGACATTCAGCATGCTTGGTTTCGTCGGTCAGAACATTGAATACAGGAGTTGGGACGTCTTGTTGAACTTGTGCAAGACATTGGTAAGGCCACACTTGGAATACTGTGTACAGTTCTAGTCACCCTATTATAGAAAGAATATTAAACTAGAAAGAATGCAGAAAAGATTTACTAGAATGCTACCAGGACTTGATGGTTTGAGTTATAAGGAGAGGCTGGACAGACTGGGATTTTTTTTCTCTGGAGCGTAGAAGGCTGAGGGGTGATCTTGTAGAGTTCTATAAAATAGTGAAGGACTTAGATAGGGTAGATGGTCAATAACTTTTCCCAAAGGTAGGGGGTTCTAAAACTAGCGGGCATAGGTTTAAGGTAAGAGGGGAGAGATACAAAAGTGCCCAGAAGAGCAATTTTTTCACACACAGGGTGGTGAATGTCTGGAACCAGCTGCCAGAGGTACTAGTAGAGGTGGGTACAATTTTGTCTTTTAGAACGCATTTAGATAAATACATGGATAAAATGGGTATAGAGGGACATGGGCCAAATGTGGGCAATTGGGATTAGTTTATGGCTTTAAAAAAAAGGGCAGCATGGACAATGTAGGCTGAAACGTAGGCAGCATGCTGTAAACCTCTATGACTTCTGGGAGTTTCAACCTTATCTTTTCTTGGCTTTCAGCTTTAAAAAAAATGGGTTTTGTGAATTACCAAGACTGTCAGATTCCAATCATATGTAAAGTGAGTACGAAAATGTACTTATGAGGTATTTTCATTTATTTTTATTTATTTTATTTTCAGCATTAGTTACTAATACTGGGATTATCCCTTCAGCTCATGTTACTAAGTCTTCAGATAGCACTTTGCTTGAATTCTAAAAATAATAATGAAAAATAATTTCAGGAAGTTGCTAACTCCTCGGGATGTATGTATTTGCATAGATTGCTATCTACGGCCTGTGACAGTGGTTCATTGGCTTAAAAATATCTGTGGTTTTGTCACACTGTGTGACAAACTGTATTTGACAGTCTGATAGTAGTAATGTATTTTTGTAGCTGTTTCTCATTCCTTGCAAATCACTGCAGCTTCCAATATCCCTTTCTCCACGAACACTTCTGCAATTGGCTGTGTGTCAGACAGACATATTTCACTTTTCTGTGGGTGTAATTTGGTAATTTCATTGTGCACAGGATTCAGTATCTCATAACCGTGAAGGTTAAAATAATTCTGATTTGCACATGTGGAATAGCATTGTTGATGTTCAGTTGGTGTTATACCATCATTTAATATAAATATATAGGCAGTTTGGACCAGGCGCTATACTGATCATAGCATAGACAGTAAAAGGTGAAATCTTTTGTCCACTTGGCGAAAAACTGGACTGCAAAACAGAATAAATGGAAGCAATTGTGAATTTCAACTTATCATGGCTGTTTTTGAAGACTCTTTCTGACCTATGGTGATTCCAGGCCAGTAAGATGCTAAAACCTTTGGTGGTTGAACATAATCATCGTGTGGGACAAGTGAAGAAGCAGGTACACCACAAATGATTTCAAGTGACATTGAATCTTTGAAAAAGAGGACAAATGTAATGTGTTCCAGTCTTTTTAGAATTTGATTTTAATTTATTATTGCCACATGTATTGGGATACAGTGAAAAGTGTTGTTTCTTGTGCACAGTAGGCAAAATATACCATTCATAGAGTACATAGGGGAGAAGGAAAAGAAATGGTGCAGAATATAGTGTTACAGTTATAGGTGGGATGAAGAGGCAGATCAGCTTATTATATGAATGGTCCATTCAAAAGTTTGATGGCAGCAGGGAAGAAAGTGTAAGTTTGGATGTCAAGTGAGGAGATGAACAGCAACCTACATTTATATATTAGCTTTGATGACAAAAAATGTCCCAAGGATCTGCCGCTACTTTGATCTCTTTTCCCTTCCCTTTGATCCCTCCTTCCCCAGGCACACACAGGGTGCCTCAACAGGTAAAGAATGACCGGTTGAATGAGGTATCAGAGCGTTGTGTGCATTTGTGGAAACAGATCTTTTCGTTATTCACCGTTGTAAGGAAAAAATTTGGATGTAAAGCAAAAATTTCCACAACTCATGCCATTATTGTACACTGTATTGCTAGGTAATGGCAGCAATAACTCATACTAAAGATTTTGATTGCAAAATGCTTTCCTCTTGATGTGGTTATATTTTCTTTATGTAATGTTTATGGGCACTTGTGCACTGTACAGCAAGCAATTCTTGTGAAAAAAAACTTAAAACTACATGATCCAGTGATATTGACGAAGAGGGTACTGTAAAACTCTTCTGGCCGCCAGCAATGCATTTAATTATTTCTCATATAATGTCAGACATAACTGGGATTTTTGATCAAAGTGCAAAAATATACTTTGAGGGGCTACGGGCACTTTTGCACAGTAGAGCAAGCAATTTTTGTGAAAAAACACTTAAAACAACATGATCCAGTGATATTGATGAAGAGGGTACTGTAAAATTGTTCTGGCTGCTAGCAATGCATTTAATTATTTCTCATATAATGTCAGACATAACTGGGATTTTTGATCAAAGCGCAATCTCCACTAAGATTTTATGTAGAATTGTGCAGTGCAGAAGCTGACGCATTTGGCGCAACAGATTTTTGTCAACCAACATTTGCACTCTGCTTCAGCTTCCCCCACCTTTCTTTATCTCACCTTGGAACATTATTATGGAGATTGGAGGATAGTTTGCCCATTTTTACCTTTTGGCTGACTGAAGACAGTTTTGAAAGAAGCTATGCTGCAACTGTTAAAATAGACAAATGACAGGTTTTCTCGTAAGTTTTTTTTAAGAAATGGATAAATATTTAACACACAGTATCTGAAATGTATTCATAACTGCACCCACTCTCATTCTCATACAGACATGCGCACCCAAGAAAAGGTGGTGGCTACATCCGAGATAGTGCGCACTAATGTCTCAGAAGTACAAACGTTCACTGTCATACTTACTTCTTTTAAGGTAAAGCGTTGAACTGTTGCAGGTCTGCAATCCCTTTTAGGTATAGAGCCTGGAGATTGAGGAAAATGGCTCCACAATGGTTTACTGCCTGTAATAGCAGGTCCTCTTCTTTAACTCATTTAGGTGCAGCTGAAGCCCTGTAAGAAAAACTTGGACTGGAATTATTAAACCCCACTCATGACTTGAGTCCCCCTTGTAGTGAATGGAGTTTTGGCTGAGCACCAATTTCTCCATTCCCACTGGCAGTAATGAGTGGGATGAACAAAATAGGAGAACCAGCCGTGGTTTGGTTTTTCAAATAGATAAGTAGAGCTAATCAAATTCTCTGCCTGCTGACTGATCTTATGCAAAAAAATCCTTTGCTTTTTCTGTATGTTTTCCCCCCCATTTCTGCTCAAAAAACGTCTTACTAAATGTCCTTAATCGGAAGCCTACTTCATGTCATGTGACCAGAGTACCTGGCCAGGATTTTCCAGCCTCGCTTGCCTCAAATCTGGCAAATCCTGCCTACTCCGATTCCCGAGGCGGGTGGGACAATAAAATTCACCCTTCTGTCTTTCGTTGTCCTAACAAATGATCTCTTGACAACTTGACCATTGTTACACAATGGCACTATCCACATGTCACTTTTTATTTCACCCCTATTCAATGAAATTCCAGTCTGAAGCCGAAAAATCTGCAATAAGTATCATGAACTGGTTTCTTTAATTATTTGTATAAAGGAATTAATTCATCCACAGGAAATTTCTTTGTATTTTAATGACTTACAAATTATTTTGCAAGTTTGCTTGCATTTTAATACCTTAGTCTGGACTTGAAGAATAGCTCCAGGGCCTTGTGTTGTTCCATTTATGTTGGCTGGAACAGAAACGTCACCTGACCTCTGTACTCCATTTTATTTAAAGATAAAATGTTCACTTAAAATTTATCCTCCATAATTCATAAGCTTATATTGCGTGAGTATGGCGATGTATTATTTTATTCCATCCTCCCTTTTACTTACTTAGCTTTCCCTTAAATATGCCTACGATAATTGCCTCACCCATTACATGTAGTAGAGACTCACATTCGCTAATAAGTTAGTCTCGAATTCCTTATTGTTTTATTAGTGACTAGCTTTTCTAATGGTGTCTAGTTTTGGACTAAGTATTAACTAGGTGGCACACACAGTCCATGAAAATGTCTTTGTTTTACAAGACTTGTGTGCATCTGCATGACTTTCTCATGAAGGAAATTAGTCCATGTCTGGACTCAAGGGAGAGACCATGGAAACAGTCTGTATAAATTGTGTGCGTTGGGAGGGCATTGAATGCATTGTGCGTAAATACTTTATCTTACATAATCTATTGCACCAGAATAGTTCCATAGAAGAATTCTTTTGGCATATATTGCTGGGTGATCCAGCATAATAACCTGCAAACAATTGTTTTTAGATTTTATTTCTAGAATTTGACAGATAGATGTGAATAATTGCAGTCCACTTAATGACAACTGAATAAATACAGTAAGTATCTATTATAGCTCATGTAATAGTTGGTGTTAATAATTTACTTATTAGATGATACTCAATTCTTCAAAGCACAGTTTTTCAGGGATCTCGTTTGGGAAATAGTTCATGGTACACTGAATGAGCTTGAATGGAGTCTTTGCTACAAAAACTGTCCCTTAAGGCTAGTGTTGAAGGAATACAGAGCTGATATGGTGTCAACCCAGGAGCTCCCTGTCACTGTCAAATGGATGGGAGTTTAAGTGCAATGAAATGGGACTGATGTGGCTAGAAATCGATATGGAAAGATTAGTTGATGTCTATCATGGGAAAATCTGGCATGGTTTCTTGATAATTGTGACAAAGGTTGAAACATTCTCGCTTCATATGTTGCACAAGGCAGCGACTGACATGTTTTAGCTGCAAATGTAAAGTCATCTCTGACTGATGTACTGTGACTGATGTAACCCTTTATGCGATTAAGACCCTTCTGTATCTTTGGCAATACAGATGTTTTCTGTTATGTTACTTCAGAGCAGAGTTACTCCATGCAGTCACAATGCTTGCCTTTTGTTTCACTTTGATTAGTTTACCAGGTGAATTTATGGATGTGGCCTTTCCCATTGCTTTCTAAAGTTAATTGTAACATATTTTGATGATGATGTATATTTACATTTTTGACATTGCTTAAACAGAATGAGAGTAAAGCTTGTGCTTTGCCTCTGTCCTCTCGCTCTGTCATTATTTTCACTCCCCTGTTTTCTCAACTTTGGCCACGCACTACTGGCGTTAGTCCTTCAGCTTCAGTTTGTCAAGTAAGCCAAATGGTGAGGGACAGGGGTGTAACCACTGAAGACCTGCCAAATTAACAGTGTTGTAACGTGCTGTAATTAAAAACTTACATAAGCAGTGGGCTCTCTTTAATGTCTCTGACTCCAGCTGAGAAGAGAAACTGGAAATTAAGGTGATATGGATTTATGATGAAAATGAAACCTCAAGCAAAGTAAATAAGTTACATGAATCTAAGTTATATGAATCTTTGCCTGGCATGAACTCCTGATATGACAGACAGAGTTAAGAAGAGGAAATGGCTTAGTCGTATTACACGAGGCTATTAATCCAGAAACTCAGCTGATGTTCTGGGGACCCAAGTTTGAATCCTGCCACCTCTGATGGTGGAATTTGAATTCAATAAAAAATATCTCGAATTAAGAATCTACTGATGACCATGAAACCATTGTCGATTGTCGGAAAAAACCCATCTGGTTCACTAATGTCCTTTAGAGAAAGAAATCTGCAGTCCTTACCTGGTCTGGCCTACATGTGACTTCAGAGCCACAGCAATGTTGTTGACTAGGTAATCTGGAGACCCAGGGTAATGCTCTGGGGATCAGGTTTCGAATCTTACCATGGCAATGGTAGAATTTGAATTCAATAAAATTCTGGGATAAAAAGTCTAACAATGACTGTAAAAGCTATTGTTGATTGTCATAAAAATCCAACTGGTTCACTAATGTCCTGAAGGGAAGAAAATATTCTATCCCCGCCACCACCTCCCCAACTTGTAAATGTTCTCTTGCACATTTTCCAAATGGTGAAGAATGACCTCCCAGCATCAGTATCAAATACTCACAGGACCGAAGGTAGCAAAAACACATTGGACAGTCAGTTCTTCATGCTTTCCCTCTCAAAATTGATGCTCAGTTTGAAGGTCCTTTCATTTGCAGGGAAGGGCAGCAAGCAAGTCAGAATACCAAACCAGAGGGATTAAAATAACCAAAACCTCAGAATTGGAAAATTATTTAGCCTTGCGTTGTGGGTTATTGGCCTTTCCTGAACATCAGAGTGACATTTCATCCACTTGAAAAGACAGAGGGCAATTTTCACTATGTCATACTTTGCGTTTGATTTGTCCAGTTCAGTAATCATTCTTCTTCATTAATTTGTGTTGACTCTCTGACCCCCAACCTGATGAATTTAAAATTCTTGGCTTTATTTATAAATCCTTCCCTGGACTTAACTCTCCAGAACTCTGCAGCTAGCTACAGCCCTGCCCTTTTAACCTTCCAAATCTGACTTCTCTTCCTCTCATCATTAGTGGCAAAACCTTCAGCCATTTTGACCTTACCCTCATATTCCCTCAAAAGCCCCCCCTCCACTTGCAACTTCCTTCGGCCTTGAGAGGATTTCTCAAAGTATTTTAAAATGCAGACATTTTGTTTTGAATTCAGGCATGACATGTATGCACTCAATACCCAGGCAATCTCCCTCAACTTTTTTATCTCTTCACCTGGGTTACTCTAGTTAGCTTATTTTATTTTAATAGATTTTTGAAATCAACCTCAACCATATGCCATACCTTAAACTTGCAATTATTCATGGATTCCAGTCTTTTTATTTTTTTCCACAGTGAGAGTTTTATTCTCATTTAGTAATTCCAGAGTGCAGTAAATTGTGTATCACTTCCCAGTCAGAATAGTTATTTGGGGTTCTGATTACATCCTCACTAACCAAAGTTAACTGTGAAGGACACCAAATTGGAAGCAAATGCTAATTCCTCTAATAACTGCATGTCATTGGCTTGTGTCACAGATTTGAGGTCTTCGATTTATTCCCATTGACCACAAACTGAAGTTTTAGTTCATGTATTCAACTTTATTTATAGTCACTTGGGAGCATTTCAAAACTGACTTAAGAACACTGATAAGTCAATGCATGGATTGGAAAGGCTTTGAACTCTTGATTTCTTTTTTAGTGGTCGCACAGTTCCTCATATTTAACTCTGTTGCAACAAAGCCCTAATGCTTTTATGAAATTGTCTGCCACTTTCTGGATCAGAATAGTATAGTGTGTGTTCCTGGCTTTCAAAACTGCTAGGTCAAGCTTAATATTATGTTTCCCTGGTTTTTTTTGTGTATGTGAAGAGAAGTTTGTTATCCCAGAAATCTCTTCGTTTCAAACTCAGTGCCTTGCCCCTTTAAATAAGCTTGAAATGGGTGGATTTTGACATTGTTTTAACAGCAGGAAGCCTATTTCAGACAAGGTCATTAGTGTGACCCATGTTTCCTTTTTTTTTGCCTTAGCCAGAAGCGTTTGACTTAGTGCAATCCGACTTTGACTTGATGGTGAAATTCTGTCCAGTCTGCATGAGAAATTGCAAGTATTCAGCTTTGTCACTCGCAGACTATCCAAAGGCACGAAAATACTTGACGTAAAACTTCATCTGTCATATTGGGCTGTGCACCTTCTCTGTGTAAGCCTGCCCAGTAACCATGATACGCTGCAGGCTGGCTAAATAGTTAGCTGATGGGACCCTCTCCCCCTCACTGGAGGGAAAGCCCTGCCCTCAGGTTTTGCTTGCCAGATGGTTTTGCTAGCAGCTCTAATCGTGCCAAGGGCTCGGTAGTAGGTGTTACCGAGATTGTAACGAGCCCCATGAAGAAGGCTCAATGGATCCCGGTGTGAGATAAGTCCAGGGTATTTTACGTGCCCCTGTCCCACAGGACATGCTTTATGACGGCCGTAGCTTAGTGATGGCACTCACTTTTCAGTTTCAGGTCACACCACAGTGACTTGAGAACAAAATTGCACTTGATGCTGCGCTACCGAACGGAGAGAATGCATCACTGTCAGAGATACAGTACAGTAGGGCAACCCAGGGAGCACGGGCTGTAGCAGGAGAGGAAAGAATGAAAATGTTAAACAGACAGCCAGCTTACTATAGTATCCACACTCACTGCAGGCAAACACATGACAAATTACAAATCATCCCAGGTGGCACTAAAGTTTATGTGTTAGTCACAAGTAAGGCTTACATTAACACTGCAATGAAGTTACTGTGAAATTCCTCTAGTCGCCACAGTCCAGCACCTGTTCAGGTCAATGCACCTAACCAGCACATCTTTCAGAATGTGGGAGGAAACCAGAGCACCCAGAGGAAACCCACGCAGACATGGAGAGAACATGCAAACTCCACCCAAGCCAGAGATAAATGCAAGTGCTAACCACTGTGCTACCATGCCACCCCACGTCACACCCCAGGTGAGATCTTTTCGAGGTTATAACAATAATAAGAGAATCGATACCACTTATTGAGTCTCCACCATATCTAAAGGAGCCATTGTGCCTCTGGAAAACTAATCTAGTATCAGGGAATTATGGACAATTAACATTGAAATTGGCTTGCTAACCACGTTGCTTTGATATTGCAAATATTGAGGATATATACAGGATATGTTCAGAAAATGATTAAAAATAAAACACATAGAACAATGGATCATCATAATGTGATTAAAACAGAACTTTTATAAATTTAAAATAACAATATGATGACCTAATCAAAATGCAATGCAAAAATGTATAAGAATGAGTAAGCACCTATGATGGGTGGAGTAGCTTCTAAACAAGCTGGAATTAAAGCTCCAAGTGCTACCCTCTCTCATGCATGTTGAATAAAACTGTTTTGTTGATGTTCTATTTGCTCTCAGAAGATTCAGTTTGCTTATTCCCTCCAACAGACAGTGGATATAAAAGAGCCCATAACATTATTTGAAAAAGCAAAGATCCCAGTTTTTTTTTAAAACCCTTAACCAATGTCAATGAACAAGTGGAATATTTGGTCATTAGTTCATTGCTGTTTATAGAACTGTGCTGTATGAGAATTGGCAGCTATGTTTCCTACCTTATAGCTATGACTGCACTTTAAAAATGATTTGCCTGTAAAATGCTTTGGGACATGCTGAAGTGAAGTGGTGCTTTAAAATGCATGGTTTTGTTGATTATGTATCTTTACAAATAAATTCATGATTATTGCTGAAAAAGAGACATGTTAGTGACATCTTGACCAATCAGAGCCGACTTGTCAACCAATTAATGCCTCTATTCTCATGCATTACAAATTGTAGCTCACTTTGAAAATTAGACATTCTTGCATCTGTCCTGGTGAGTACAAGATAAAAATCTTCAACAGATGTGTCTTTTTTTCAACAGTATTCACATTGTATATGATCGAGCAAAAGTCAGGGTTCATTCCTGTATATTTCTGGAGTTTTGGATTTCTACAAGTTTCAAAATTTATCTGGCGTTCCCGCCAGCTGGATCTTCTGGCCCTGCCAATGGGGAATCCCATCACGGGGTCCCCAGCAGAGAAGGATGCAAACAACAGGAAAACCCCTTGACAACAGCGGGACTGGAAGATCCCACCACTGACCAATGGCAGATCATCTCTGCAAAGCATATTGCCGGGGTGGAGACATGGCGGGGGGGGGGGAGAGGGGATGCATCGAAAATGTTGCACAAATTTCTATACAATAAACTAGAACTCTGGGACAGTTCTACAATTGTGGTCTCACTACAGGAAAGGGCGTACACGGAATATGCACACAGAATATGCAAATAGGTTGCAGTTATTTCCAAAAATCACACAACTAAAAGGTGACTGGACTAGGTAGTTTATTTATTGTCCCTTTCTGCGTTTAACCTATGTCATTGCAAAACAGAATTCATTGTTTTTTTTAATCCAAAATCTGCAAAGTCTGCTTCCAACAGTGCATGTGCGTCTACCTTAAAAACCTGGAAATTCCACCTTGCAATTATAGGGTTAAAATTGGGATGGGGTGGGGGTAAGATCTGTAAAGAGATTTGGACTTGCCTTTCTTAGAACAGATCCTGAGAAGCTGGAGATCTTGTGGAATGAAGTAATGGAAATCCAGCTGCAGAATTCCAAAAATGTCCACTCCAGGGAGTAATTTGTGAGGGCTAAGCTGAGCAGGAAAAGTCTTCACTCACTAAAAGTTATTTATACTCTTGTTGAGTGGGAGAGGATAATTAGCATGTGTTCTGCAAGGGTTAATGAGAATGTTTTGAGTATACTTTTTAATTTTCTTGTGCGAACAGGTGCAAAATGTTTTAGCAGTTTTATTAGAATTGTTGCATTTTTGCTGATTAACTACACTAAATTAGTCCTAATTCTTTTCCTGTTCTAGAGTTAGCTACTCTGCCCTTCATTTTAGAATTCAAGGGGCGCATAATATTAAACAATATCACATAATAGAATCCTTACAGTGTGGAAAGAGGCCATTTGGTCCATCGAGCCTGCACTGGCAACCATCCCACCCAACCTTAACCCTGTCAATCCCCCGACACTATGGGGCAATTTGCCATGGTCAATCAAGCTATCCCACACAGCCTTGGAATGTAGGGGGAAACCAGAGCACCCAGAGGAAACCCACAGAGAGAATGTGCAAACTCCACACAGTCACCCGAGGTCAGAATTCAACTCGAGTCCTTGGAGCTGTGAGGCAGCAATGTTAACCACTGTGCCACCATGCTGCCCCGTATCAAAGAAAGAAATAACATTTTAAAAATGTAAAAAACTCTTATGAAATAAAAGCCAAGGAGATAGAAAAGGCGCTTTTATTTTTTTGCTCAATAGATTATAATCTTTAAAACAACAGTTCAGTCAAAATACTGGAGGAGATGTTGTGAGGTGTTTCAAATATTTCTATTCAATGTGTTAAAAGTTTAGCAAAAGTCATTCAAAGTGCACTCTGTTTAGAAGCTCATGCCTAGTCTTAAATTCCAATTGGTAATTCTTATTTGTATCAGAATTTTAGATGGTAATCCGGGGGACAGAGAGTGCACATGGCAACTGGGGACTTTATGCATAAATATGGGAAGATTAAACTGACAATATAAGGATCTCATGTAAACCGAAGCAGTCTTTTGAACCTGTCAACATGATTATTCCTCCTATTGTTGCAGCAAAAGCTATTTTGGCATGGCGAGCTTGCTGTATGTCGATTAGTTTAGTGTTTGAGAAGGGAGAGTCTGCAGACTGCAGAGGGCCTCATGTTTTCTATGTTGGAGTGGTTTGTGTGTGCTCATGCACCACCTTCAGGTTTGTTTGGGCGTTGCACCCAGTGCCAGCGAGTTTTCAGTCAAGCCTTGGCATTTCTAATGGTGTGATATATATAAAAAAATGTATTTCTGGATACAGTTACAAAATGTGTGCACTTTTAATGGACTGCACAAGAGTCCTTGCACTTGTGAAATTGTGTGCTTAAATTGCACTTAAATGATTAGCAGCTAATACATGCTTTTCAGAAACAGACACACTTCCCCCCATCAAGAACGTAAAGCACTCCACTGCAAATTCAAGTTTTCTGCAAGTGATTTGCATGAATTTAAACTTTATTTCATGTCCACCTTTTTTTTTGCCCCGTTTTACTCTCCCATTGAATTTTATCTTCACCATATGTTTTTAGCCCTCGCTTGGCCAGCCCACAGCTATCTCCATGGTTTCATGACTTTCATTCATCAACCTGCCTACCAGAAGGTGCTGTTAAATGGACACAGCCATATATCTTTTCCTCCTTATTTTTCTTTCTCATTCTTCCTCCTTATTACTTTTTCACTCATTTCTAATTCTGTCTTGCACTTCTCATTCCCTTCCTTAATCTTGCTCACCACCCTCCCTGAGAAAAGCATTGGTCTGAATGTCCAGCAGGAATCTGTCCAACTCTAGTATTCTAGCAAGGCATGTTATGCTGTAGCGCAGTGGTTACCAAACTACCTGCAGTTTTTTTTTCTATTTTAAGGCATTAAATATGCTTATAACCCAGCCCCATTAGGAAAACATCCTTGCTATTAAGAATATTAATTGCCCTACAGAAAACATGAAAGTATATATTATGTTCCCTGTCCCCACCATATATTTCCAAAGCCCATCTGTAAATTATTTATGCAGTATCGAATTAAATACCCCAGTGCTTTGTGTTCATGGTTCCTGCTCAAAATCATGTGAGGAGATTGTAAATAAGTTTACAAGCACCACTTTCAAGTGGTCTCTGGTGAAAGGTAGAAATATGTGAAATAGGATCTTGTGTGGCCATAAAAGGAATAACTATATTTTTGGCATTCTTGTGCAGTTTCTTATGCCCCCTTGTGGAGTTTTAAAATTTGATGACTGGCTTACGTGGCATTTCCAACTTGTTTCTTGTTTCTTTGAATACATGCTGCATTAAGGTGGAATCATTGATCCATTATGGATGTGTTTCATGCTATCGTAGTTTAATCCCTGCTTTGAACTGTGTGCTTGGAATCTTGTTGGTCTCACTGGAGATAATCTATATTAAATATAAATATATTAATGTTTTAATTATATAAAAGGGTGTGTGTCGATTATTTTTAAAAAAGGTACCAAACATTGAATGTGTTTTTCTTTTGGTATTGAATATATGAAGATTTCTCAGAATGTCATGCTGAGAAAATGTTTTAAAATGGTAGAGTTCAGAAGTGGTTATCTAATTGCTAGGTTTTAGTCCAACCTATTTATTTGATAATATACTCACAAGCTTTCGAGGGGACTGCCTGTTCATCAGGTGAATGGAGAGTTCTGGCCTCAGACAGAGCATATCTGAGGCCAGAACTCTCCATTCACCTGACGAAGAGGCAGTCCCCTCGAAAGCTTGTGAGTATATTATCAAATAAATAGGTTGGACTAAAACCTGGTGTTGTCAGACTTTTTACTGTGTTTACGCCAGTCCAACGCCGGCATACCCACATCACATCTAATTGCTACACAGACATTAGAATTTTCCCACCCTGCTCGCCATGGGAATTGTAATGGACGGGTCAAGGCCCATGCAAAGTTCCATTGACCTCGAGCGAGATTTCCAACCTTAGTGCAAGCAAAATTCCTGTCCAATGTGTTGGTTTGATTGGAAATCTGCAGCCATTAATGTTTCAGTTAATTTTCCATATGGGCAGCTATCTCTGGATGAACCAATGCAGTGGAGATTTTTAAAAATAGGGAATTTGAAATGCAAAGAAATATTTGTTGCAAATATACCCCAAGTCAGTCAGGATTGGGAAGTGAAAGGTAGATGAGCACTTAGGTTGGGACACTTCACCATGACAAATTTGCTGATTGACCTGTGCATTGCTTATGTTTTATATTTTCAGTCAGATGTAAAATAGTTACTGCGCTAACTTAGTGTATTGGTATAAACATACCGGAGAAAAGAAATTGCGTAAGTTCGTACAGTTAATGTTGTGTACTTTTTTACATCTAATGAATGAAATTTTGCCCATCATTACTAGCGCCAGTGTCAGAGTCAATTTGTGCTGTAGTTCACTCTCATTTTATACAGCTCAGAATGCATTCTCCAGGTACAGTGCAATTTTGGAAAACTGAAATCCATAATTACACTGCTGAGTAATTTTCACAGTTCAAATTTAGATAGTACAACAACAACACATTCCGAGTTTATGCTTCACTGAAATCCAAGAGTAACATTACAATACTTCCACATACTTGCCATTAGATTTTACTGAAGCAAACATGCTATCTGCATGTGCAGAACCCCAACACTGTATGTCCAATGTTAAAATCGCAACCAGTGTGTTATAGGGGTCAACTTAGAGTACTTAACTGGATGATAAGGAACGAGATTGATTATTTTACAGAAAAATCTCAGTTTAGGGAACAGTTCGAATGTAATCATTCATTATTTCATCTTAAAATTATTGTTGTTTTCAGATAGAACACCATCTACTGATGCCCTGATTTTCAGGCAATCCATATATAATGCTCTTCAATGAAATTGGCTTTGTCCAAAACACCATCGCAATAAGGCAACCATGGGAGTAGAATGGGTCCAGGGACATCTAAGAGAATTGAGGTTATAAAATTGGTGGCCGAAGAAGCTTCTATTTCTTCCCTACAGATAATGCTTGTGTAGGAAAGGAGATTTGGTCTAGCTGTGCTTTAGTTGTGAAGCATTTATGCTTTGTTGAAATTTCAGGTGAATTGATAAGAGAGGGGATTAAGGGTTATGGGGAGAGGGCAGGAAAGTGGAACTGAGCCAAGACAGATCAGCCATGATCTTATTGAATGGCGGGGCAGGCTCGAAGGGCTAGATGGCCTACTCCTGCTCCTATTTCTTATGTTCTTATGTTCACCTGTCATCTAAAAAACAGCAGTAGCAGTTTGCAAAAAATGAAAATGTAGGTTTCAGACATAAATTCCACTCAGTGCTGTGGGAAGAAGTGAATCAAAAATCCAGTAGAAAATCCCAATTTTCCACTTAAGTCTTGCAGTTTGGCTCTGAAACCATCTGACAAAAAAATCAACTTAGTAAAAGAAACTATCACAGCGAATGATAAATGGGAGTAAAATGCAAGCACTGTAAAGATTTACTATTAACTCATACCACACTTGGAAGGCTTCAAGGACTTGACACAATTTTATGTGCTTTTAACAATTACTGTATTCAAATACATCCATAATATAGCAGCATTAAATGGTTCAGTATCATAATGACAGTAAAAATAATTATCTTGGTATAGTTGACAGAACCTAAATTATACAATAACGCAACATTACTTGACTTTAATTCAATATTAATATTAAAATTAGGCCTTCAGCAAAGTGTAATTCTAAATATGTGGAATTTTGTGAACTTCTCTGCATACGTTTCAGAGAACTCTTAAGTTTTTTTCAGGTTAAGTTTATAACTGAATTTTATTTTAGGAGATAATGTAACCTCTTTGGTGCCTTAGCAAGTTAATACAGTATCAAAGGGCTCAGTTGGCTTTTGACATTGTGCTAATTCAGCTTTTGTCAAGATGCTGCTTGCCATTTTTCAGTTTGGGTGTCTTACTGTTTTCCAACTTGTGCTTAAAGTTTTTGCTTTAAACAACTAGGGGGTGATCGTGAGCTCACGCTCCAGGCAAATGCCAGTGGGGACCAACTTCTGGAAGTTGTAGTTCTCACCAGCGAGAATATGATTTTCAATTTTTCCCACTTCTCGTCAGTGATGTCATCAGGCTCATGTCCATAACTGGCGTGAGCTTGCTTTACATGAATTTGAATGTTTTCAGATGTTATTTACCCATCCCCTAGCCAGATATTGATCCCCCACCCCCGTCAGCATCGCCATACATTGAAAGTACACCGATGTGATGTGATGTTGACGCAGTTTACAACAGGTTCACCGAGAAGTGAACTAACACGAGGGTCTCCTCAAGGGGTGTAAAGTTAAGTATAGCCCCTGGCAGAGGGTGATATGGCCAGGCAGTGCCCTGGCACTGCCCCTTGGTACAGGTTGGAACTGTCAGGTTGCAGTGCCAACCTGTGCCAAGTTCTTAGTGGGAGCCTTGGGAGCAAAGAGTGGTGTGAGTTAGAGGAGCTGAGGATGCTGGCCAATGGCCATTGGAACGGGAGAGGGGTGGTTGCAGTGAAGGTGGTGCTGGCTCACTGGTGGCGATATGGGTGAAAGAATAGTGCCGAGGATTGGATGGAGGAAGGACCAGTGGTTGGGTCGGGACAGAGAAGGGGGCAGTGATTGTTGGGGGAGGGAGAGGGTGTAAAGAGGTGCTGTCTCTGGTATAGCATGGGGAGGGGAGCCCCTGAGACCTTTGTGATGCACTGTGGGGAGGTTTACTCAAGTTATTATCTGAGTATCCTTTAAAGATGGCCCTCTGATATCTGTGCAGCCCTGTTTTGCTGGCTTGTTGAGCCCCTACTCCCTGCTGTATGATGCCATGAAACACGCCCCCTTAACTTTATTTTAGACATTAAGACCTGGAGAGAAACATGTCAGTTTTCTCGCTGGAAACAGCAGCCATATTTTGATAAGATTTAGCCCAACATTTTCCTTAAATCTCTCCAAAAAAACCTTCCAATTTAGGGAAGTAACATTTGACTTGAATTATCAATTCATGTGAATCACTTCGAAACTTTACTCAGATACGTGATAAGAGTGCTACATAACTGCCAGTCTGTCATTTTAAGAAGATGATTCTCTCCGTTGAACATCGTATCAGGCTACTGGGCATGTCAGGGCAAACCAGGTCATTGCATTAATCATTCTAAGAGTTGATTCAGTTCGAAACGTCATTTGCGGAATTGGAGATACCAAAATAGATATTATAATTACATAACTTACTGAATTATTTGCTTTGACGTGTTATTGACTGAAAGACAAAGAAAATTAGAACAGTTTCGTTTTCATTGAGTGAAAAAGGCAGGTCCTGTAAAACTTAGCCGCAGTTTTCACTTTATTTACACAATCACCATTCAATTTTAAGCTACCTACCACAAGGTTGTCTGATTTATAATTTTCCTTGTTCATTATTTTTGAGTTTCAGTGTGCTCTATGGCTCCAACATTAAGTGAATTAATTGAAAATCCCTGATGGTGTTGATAATCTGAACCTCCCATCCACCTTTCTGATTTGGGTGATTGGAAGAATATTAATGCGAATTCCCTATCATTGCAACCTCCAGCAAAGAGCTAACATTGGCTACAATGGGTTGAATATCCTTTACCCGTGGTTCTAAAATAATGGAGTATGTCTTATTGAAATCTATCCATAGCATTCTTCAGTCCAGAAGGAAGCTATTACAGCCAGCCCCTCTCTCTGAAACAGCTATCCACTTTGTCCTATTCACCTGCATGTCATTTAAAAAGTTATTCCGATATTTTTCCACTTCCCTTGTAGTAGCTAAAATGGGTTCTGGTTTAACTCATGATTCGTGTTGGGAGATTTAATGCTTTAACAGCCAAGCCTGTAATTTACTTTTCTTACTTATCATTTGATAATGATTATACAATTCTGCTTATTAGCTCACCAGTGAATGTAAGCAATTTTTCCCTAGTCACCAGGTCAAAATCCTTTGGAATTTTGAACAGCATTGCATTAAAATCTTCTCCTAACTTTCTCGATTCAAGGGAAATGAACTCCAATTTTGCCGAGTACCTCTTCCTAGCTAAAGCTTCTTATTTCTGACATTCATGTTAGTGAATCTTTTCTGTGTTTTCTCAGTGGTCTACATTTTCTCCATGATCTTGGTGTCTGTCCGAGAATCTTGAGCACAAAATCCAGGCGAACACTTGCTAGCAGTACTGAGAGAATGCTGCACTGCCAGCGGTGCTGTGTCTCAAAGGAGATTTTAAACTGAGGATGTAAAATATTCCGTTATTTTGAAAAAGAGCAGGGAAGCTCTACCAGGTGCCCGGGACAATTTATCAAACAGGCTGTCTGAGCTTCACTACATCTCTGTTTGTGGGATCTTGCTGTTGGTGATCTTGGTGCCATGATTCCTATGTTGCAACATGGACAGAACAATTTTACAAATGCACATAGAAAGCATCCTTTCTGGTTGTATCACAGCTTGGTATGGCTCCTGCTCTGACCAAGACACAAGAAACTACAAAGGGTTAGGAACAAAGCCCAGTCTATCACACAAACCAGCCTCCCATCCATTGACTCCATCTACACTTTCCGCTGCCTCCGAAAAGCAGCCAGCATTCTCAAGGACCCCACGTACTGCGGACGTACTCCCTTCAACCTTCTTTCATTGAGAAAAAGATACAAAAGTCTGAGGTCACGTACCACTGTCTCAAGAACAGCTTCTTCCCTGCTGCAATCAGACTTTTGAATGGACCTACCTTGTATTAAGGTGATCTACACCCTAGCTATGACTATAATACTACAAACTGCACCCTCTCATTCACATGTTCTCCACTATGCACTCTATGAACAGTATAGCGT
The DNA here is from genome assembly GCF_965287045.1 of Carcharhinus amblyrhynchos. NCBI lineage: Eukaryota > Metazoa > Chordata > Chondrichthyes > Carcharhiniformes > Carcharhinidae > Carcharhinus > Carcharhinus amblyrhynchos. The sequence continues at coordinate 52,642,293 of NC_137324.1, forward strand.
GCAAGAAACAATACTTTCCACTGTACATCAATACATATGACAATAATCAACCAGATCAAAAGCAGTTCAAAAGTGACTCAGTGACTGTGATGAATTTTATGATATATTTGGAGGTTATGGAAGGCACTTGCAGCAAATCTCTCTGCTTTTTAAGATAGACGAGAAAAACGAGATTCCATATTCTAACCTCAGTCTAACTAATAATTACCTGTTCGCCTTTATACTCCTTTCTCTAATTTATACAACATATGAACCAACACTCTACTGTCTCGCCCACCATGGAATCAGAGCAGGAGAAGGGTGGACAACAGAAATGTCTGTTAATCTCGGGCAGGAATTTCTGCTTTCACTTGATCGAGGCTGTAGAATCTCGCTGTACGCTTCAATGTTTCGTCCTGCTTTTAGTAATGTGTGTATCTGAACCCCTACGTTTCCTGACTCCTTATATCATTTAGTGTATGTTTTGCCTATTCCTCTTACCACCTCACATCTTGCACATTAAATTTAACCCAGTGTCACTCTAGTCTAGCAAACTGTCTAAATCCTCTTGAAGCCATTTTTTTGTCCTTGTCACAATTAAATGCATTTACTATTTTTGTGTCACTTACATATATCCATATTACACTTGGCATGTCCTAAATCCAATTGAATTTGTAAGTGTTAGGTGGTACCACTCTACATTCCTGCTGTCTGAAAGCAGTCCTTCCCTGTTTACCAACTTCTTAACTCTTCAATACTGTATAGCGTTGTCTTTATCCAGAAGCTCCTTTGTGGTAACTTGTGAAACAACATTTTTAAGAGAATTCTTGCACAAACTAAAGAAAAAACAAAGAACAAGGAAAATTATAGCACAGGAACTGGCTCTTTGGCCCTCCAAGCCTGCACCGACCATGCTGCCCACACTGAACTAAAGCCCCCTACCCTTCCAGGGACCATATCCCTCTATTCCTGTCCTATTCATGTACTTGTCAAGACGCCTCTTAAAAGTCACTACCGTGTCCACTTCCACTTCCACTACCTCCCCTGGCAACGAGTTCCAGGCACCCATTACTCCCTGTGTAAAACATCTGCCTCGTACATCTCCCTTAAACCTTGCCCCTCGCACCTTAAACCTGTGCCCCCTAGTAATTGACTCTTCCAGCTTGGAAAAAAGCTTCTGATTATCCACTCTGTCCATGCCTCTCATAAACTTGTAGACTTCTATCAGGTCTCCTCTCAACCTCTGTTGCTCCAATGAGAACAAATCAAGTTTCTCCAACCTCTCCTCATAGCTAATGCCCTCCACACCAGGCAACATTCTGGTAAATCTTTTCTGTACCCTCTCCAAAGCTTCCACATCCTTCTTGGAGTGCGGCAACCAGAATTGAACACTATATTACAAGTGTGGCCTAACTAAAGTTCTATAAAGCTGCAACACGACTTGCCCATTTTTAAACTCAGTGCCCCAGCCAATGAAGGCAAGCATGCCATATCTTCTCCACCTGCATTGCCACTTTCAGTGACCTGTGTACCTGTACACCCAGGTCCCTTTGCCTATCAATACTCTTAAGGGTTCTGTCATTTACTGTATTCTGTATTTCCTATCTGTATTAGCCCTTCCAAAATGCATTCCCTCACATTTGTCTGGATTAAACTCCATCTGCCATCTCTCCACCCAAGCCTCCAATTACTCTATATCCTGTTGTATCCTGTGATGGTCCTCATCACGATCTGCAAATCCACCAAACTTTGTGTCGTCCGCAAACCTACTAATCAATCCAGTTACATTTTCCTCCAAATCATTTATATATATTACAAACATCAAAGATCCCAGCACTGATCCCTGAGGAACACCAGTTGTCACAGCTCTCCATTCAGAAACACAACCTTCCACTACTACCCTCTGTCTTCTTTGACCGAGTCAGTTTTGTATCCACGTTGCCAGCTCACCTCTGATCCCAGGTGACTTAACCTTCTGCAGCAGTGTGCCATGAGGGACTTTGTCAAAGGTCTTACTGAAATCCATGTAGACAACATCCACTGCTCTACTGTCATCAATCATCTTCGTCTCTTCCTCGAAAAACTCAATCAAGTTCGTGAGAAGGACCTCCTCTTCATAAAACCATGTTGCCTCTAACACGTCCACTAATTTCCAAATGGGAGTAAATCCTGCCTTGAAGAATCCTCTCCTATAATTTCCCTACCACTAATGTAAGGCTCACTTGCCTGTAATTATCTGGATTATCCTTAAACAAAGGAACAACATTGGCTATTCTCCAATCCTCTGGGACGTCCCCTGTAGCCAATGATACAAAGATTTTTTTATTGTACTTCATAGAATCATATAATCCCTACAGTGTACCATGCGGTGGCACAGTGGTTAGCACTGCTGCTTCACAGTGCTAGTGACCCAAAGAAAGAACAAAGAACAAAATAAGCCCGGGAAACAGGCCCTTCGGCCCAACGAGCCCGCGCCGCCATCTCAACACCACCAGTCCACCTCTCTACCCATGACACCTATCTAATGTTTTATGGCCATCCAGATTGAGGGAAACTGATTTAGGGACAATTTATTCCTGCCAATCAGCCTAACAGCACATCTTTGGGGTGTGGGAGGAAACCGGAGCACCCGGAGAAAACCCATGCAAGCGCGGGGAGAATGCGCAAACTCCCACAGACACCGGCCCAAATCCATGTGTCTGCACAGCGATCAGCGATAGTCACTGAGCTGTCGTCTTGCCCAGTATCTTGTCCAGTTTAGGCACACACTAACAACATGAAGCACCATGCCAATCTCGAACAACCAAGAGCAGCCCCAGTACGACCCATCGCCTGTATGCCCCTTGTTGGACACGAGGTGGACCGACTTAAAACCTGTGAATGAAAGAGAGAAAAAAAACATTATTATCATACTATACCCATTTACATTACCAGGGACGCCCCAATGCTAATGACCCTTATTTAAAAGGTTCTCCTATATCCACCCATCTCCAACTCAGTCTTGTGCCTGTCTAAGTTACTCTTAAAGGACTCTAGCGTGTTTGCCTCCACCACCTTACCTGGCAGAGCATTCCATACCCCCACTACCCTCTGTGTGAAAAACCTCCCTCTAATATCTGCGTTGTACTGCTCCCCCCTCACCTTAAGTCCATGGCCCCTTGTCCTACGTGTCTCTATTATAGGAAATAGCTTACCTCTGTTTACTCTATCTATACCCTTCATAATCTTATATACCTCTATTAGATCCCCCCTCAGTAGACGTCTTTCAAGGGAAAAGAGCCCCAGTTACTTCAATCTTTCCTCATACCCCAGTCCTTCCATACCAGGCAACATCCTGGTAAACCTCTGCACTCTCTCCAGAGTCTCCACGTCCTTCCGGTAGTAAGGCGACCAGAACTGTACGCAGTACTCCAAATGCGGCCGAACCAACATTCTGTACAACTGCAACATTAGACTCCAGCTCTTATATTCTATACCCCTTCCTATAAAGGCTAACATACCATAGGCTTTCTTCACCACACTCTCCACTTGCACTGCCACCTTCAAAGACTTGTGCACTTGCACCCCCAGGTCTCGCTGCGACTCTATACTCCTTATGGGCTTACCCTTTATCATATAACTTCCCCCTACATTATTCCGGCCAAAATGCATCACCTCACATTTATCCGGATTAAACTCCATTTGCCACGTATCTGCCCAATCAACCAGCCTATCAATATCCTGCTGTATTGCCAGACAGTGCTCCTCACTGCCCGCCAATCCAGCCATCTTGGTGTCATCAGCAAATTTGCTAATCACACCACCTACCCCCTCTTCCAAATCATTTATATACACTACAAAAAGAAGAGGTCCCAGTACCGAGCCCTGCGGCACACCACTAGTGACAGACCTCCAGCTAGAAAAAGACCCCTCCACGACTACTCTCTGACTCTTCTTTGCAAGCCAGTTCTCTACCCATCTAGATACCTGACCACATATCCCATGAGCTTTAATCTTCTGTACCAACCTACCATGAGGGACTTTGTCAAACGCCTTACTGAAATCCATATAGACGACATAAACGGTTCGTCCTTTGTCAACCGTTTTTGTCACCTCCTCAAAGAATTCTACCAGATTCGTAAGGCAAGACTTCCCCTTGACAAAGCCATGCTGTGTATCCTTAATCAGATCGCAACGCTCCAAGTGCGCATACATCCTATCCCTAAGAATCCTCTCCATCAACTTACCTACCACTGACGTTCAATTCCCAGCTCATGTCACTGTATAGAATCTGCATGTTCTCCCCGTGTGTGTGTGGGTTTCCTCTGGGTGTTCCAGTTTCCTCCCATAGCCCAAAAGATGTGCTGGTTAGGTGGATTGGCCATGCTAGGTTCTCCCTCTGTATACCTGAGCAGGTGCCGAAGTGTGAAAACCCAAGGATTTTCACAATAAATTCTTTGCAGGGTTAGTGTAAGCCTACTTGTGACTAATAAATAAATTTTAATCTGCACCAACTTTATAACAGAGCATCTTAGCCAAGCCCCCTCCCCGTAACCCCTCAATTTATCCACTAATCCACCTAGCCTATACATTTTAGGACACCAAGGGGCAATTTATCTTGGCCAATCCACCCAACCTGCACATCTTTGCACCATGAGAGAATCCTCACAGCGTAGAAGGAGGCCACTTGGCTCTTTGAGGCTGCACTAACAACAATCCCACCCAGGCCCTAACCCCATGTATTTACCCTGCTAATCCCCCAACATGAAAAGGTAATTTGCCATGGCCAATCAGTCTACCGCGCACATCATTGGACTGTGGGAGGAAACTGGAGGAAACACACATAAACACAGGGAGAAGGTGCAAACTTCGCACAGACACTCTTGGTTTTGTTCAACTTCTTTCTTTATAGCCGGCGGGAGTCTTTCACTTCAATTTCAGCATTTTTTCAGTGTCCTTGGGCTGCTTAGAGAGTCCGTTTCTCTCTTAGTTCTGACATCGATCTCTTAGTAATTACACCACTGGCTCCAGTTGGGACCGATGTTTAAAAACTTTTTCAATTGCTGTGTTTTCACACAGATGGAGATCTTCTACTCATCCGCAAACTTCCAAACCTTCACTCCTGCAGTTCCCCAGTTCCCCCCGCCGCCCTCTACGTGCCTGCACAGGTTCTGCTTGGATCAGAAGCCTGAGGGTCTCAGCCTCATTATTTTCCCGCACTTTGAGGATGTCCTGCAGCTAAGGTGGTGGGGTGGGGGGCATTTTCTTTTTCTTTTCCTGTTGACTTCTGAACCTGTTTAACTGGAGCAAATCTCTGTCTTCCATTTCAGATTTCTCCTTTTTAAAATCTGAAACACAGCTTCTAGCTGGGCGTATCTTCCTTTTATTTCAAACACACCTGTCCTATTTTTCTTTTACTCAGTTTCACTCCCCTCGCCGGACACACCTTCACTACACTCCATTACCTTCAAAAGGACATATGATGTAAACTTGTTTTTTTTACAAACCCCTAATTAAACTATATATATGAATAAGTGGTAAATTTATTTAGCATTATGGCACTTTCCTGTTATTAAGGCAACTGAAGTATAATTAACTAATTTTACCACTTTCTCCCATTGGAATGAGGCCAGGCAGTGTCTGTGAAGAGATAAGCAGAGCTCACAGGCAAAATTTATTGAGGACAGCATTGTGCCCCACATCTTCCACCAAAGCTGGAATCACTCCCACTTGTTGCATCTTTGGGAGCCCTGAGAAAGAACATAAGAACACAAGAAATAGGAGCAGGAGTAGGCCATCTAGCCCTTCGAGCCTGCCCCGCCATTCAATAAGATCATGGCTGATCTGTCGCTGCTCAGTTCCACTTTCCCGCTTTCTCCCCATAACCCTTAATCCCCTCTCTTATCAAAAACCCATCAACCCGCGTCTTAAAAATATTTAGCGAGGCAGCCTCCACCACTTCAACGGGCAGAGAATTCCAGAGATTCACCACCCTTTGAGTGAAGAAGTTCCTCCTCAACTCCGTTCTAAACCGCTCCCCCTTTATCTTGAGGCTGTGCCCCCTAGTCCTACTGTCCTTTCTGAGCGGGAAGAGTCTCTCCACCTCTATCCTATCCATCCCATTCATCATCTTATACGTCTCAATGAGATCTCCCCTCATTCTTCTAAACTCTAACGAGTACAAGCCCAGTTTATTCAGCCTCTCCTCATAGCTCAACCCCCTCAACTCCGGCATCAGCCTAGTAAACCTCCTCTGCACTCCCTCCAAGGCCAAAATATCTTTGCGCAGGTGCGGTGCCCAAAACTGCACACAGTACTCCAGCTGCGGCCTCACCAATGCCCTATACAGCTGCAGCAAGACCTCCCTACTTTTATATTCAATCCCCCTCGCTATGAAGGCCAGCATCCCATTCGCCTTCCTGACCACCTGCCGCACCTGCAAGCTGGGTTTTTGCGACTCATGCACAAGGACCCCGAGGTCCCTCTGCACCGTCGCCTGCTGCAGTTTTTCGCCCCGTAAGTAATAGTCCTTCCTACCATTCTTCCTACCAAAGTGGACCACCTCACACTTGCCAACATTAAATTCCATTTGCCATTTCCTGGCCCATTCGCCCAGCCTATCTAGATCCTTCTGCAGACTCTCCACACCCTCTGCACAGTTTGCCGTTCCCCCTATCTTGGTGTCATCAGCAAATTTCGACACCCTACACTCGGTTCCCTCCTCCAGATCATCTATATAAATGGTAAAAAGCTGAGGCCCCAGCACCGACCCCTGGGGCACTCCACTAGTCACCATCCGCCAATCCAAATAGCACCCGTTGACCCCCCACTCTCTGCCTCCTATTTGACAACCAATCCTCTATCCACGCTAACACCCTACCCCCAACTCCATGTCCCTCGACCTTCTGCAATAACCTCTTGTGAGGTACTTTGTCAAATGCCTTCTGAAAATCCAGAAAGACCACATCCACCGGATCTCCTCTATCCACCGCCCTCGACACATCCTCATAGAACTCCAGTAAATTTGTCAGACACGACTTCCCTTTAATGAAACCGTGCTGCGTCTGCTCTATCAAGCAATTCCCTTCAAGATGCCTCACAATTTCCTCCTTAATGACAGATTCTAACATTTTACCCACCACAGACGTTAAACTAACTGGCCTATAATTCCCCGCCTTTTGCCTGGCACCCTTCTTAAACAATGGCGTAACATTAGCCGTTTTCCAATCATCCGGCACTTCCCCGGAATCCAGCGACGTCTGGAAAATAACCACCAAGGCATCCACTATCACCTCCGCCATTTCTTTCAGAACCCTCGGATGCATTCCATCCGGTCCTGGGGACTTGTCCACAATCAGCCCCTCCAGTCTGTTGAGCACCACCTCTCTAGTAACAGTAATGTCATTAAGACCCTCCAGTCCTACCACCTTTCCATCGCTAACACCCGGCAAATTATTCACGTCCTCCTCCGTGAAGACAGAAACAAAAAAGTTATTCAATACCTTAGCCATATCCTCATCCCCTACCACTAGGTCCCCTTTGTCATCCTCTAAAGGACCAACATTCACCCTAGCCAGCCTCTTCCTTTTTATATATTTATAAAAACTCTTGCTATCCTTTTTTATATTAAGCGCTAGCCCAGCTTCATAGTTTCTCCTACCCTTCTTTATCAACTTCTTTGTCAATCTTTGTTGACATTTAAACCTCTCCCAATCCTCATCTCGCCCACTACTCTTAGCTACTCTAAATTCCTCCACTTTTAATTTAACACTTTCCTTCACCTCCTTCGTTATCCACGGCTTATTACCTCTCTTCCTACTATCCTTTTTGACCATCGGAATAAATTTCCGCTGAGCACCAAGAAAGCTCAGTCCCTAACTGGCGGTGGGAACCCTGGTGGTTGGTCTCAAGGCACCTCAGGGAATAATTAATTGCTGGACTGCCCTCAGCAGAATGGAAATTCCCCCACCTGCTCTGAGAACTTGCTGGTCATGTGAGGCTCTCAACTCTCTACTACATGCAGTGTCACCAGGAAAGGTGGGTTCTGCCAGTTATACACTTGGCTTTCACCAGGGTTTATTGTGGGGTTCCCTACAGAAAGGTGAGTGAGGACAGGATACATGTCGCAGGGCAGGGGTTGCCAATGAGAGTGGGAAAGGGGTGTTGGGAGAGAGAGTAGAGTGATGCCTCTGAACGAGGGGACCCATCCACCCACTGGCCCTAGGAAAACTTACTGGACATTATAAACAACAACACAAAACACCTTAGGTTAGCTACAGAGTGACGCTGCCTAATGTGATTTCATCTCTAACCTCAGAAGAGCACCCCTTCCCACAATTGAATTTGTACCAAAGGCTGGGTGGTTGTGTACTGTGGCCAACACCACAGGAGAATTGCGTAAAGACTGACCAAATACACTTCACTGGACAAAGAGAGGAAGGCCATATTCCAATTGGTTTAGGACAAATTTGAACTAAGATAAATGCTCTCCTGAGATACCAGTGTGTGTGTGTGTGTGACAAAAGGCAGTGAATCTGTAGCTGTCAAAAAAAAATCTGTCTTAGGATGACATAGTTCTTGAAGATAGTCATAAGAACATACTATCACTCTTTCCATTCAGTGAGACAGCCAGTGAAAACCTTGTCATCTACAACCACATTTTGTGACACTTATCATTTCCCTGGTACACCAGCCAGAAACAAGTTTTAACAGCTTCCTCAAATAGACCATTGCAATTGAGATGTCAGGCGCTACAAATAAAAATGCATGTGTTTGATGGCATTTTAATGTAAAGTGGTTTACCCTAAACAGTTCTTTTGCAATTTGATTCAGTGGGCAAGTTTTTACAGCCTCTGTCGTCCCCAAACCCACCCGAGGTCAACAGACCTTCCCATTGTTCGCCCCTCGCCTGCGCTGATTCCCGTGGTGACAGGGTGGGAAAATTTCTGCCAATTGTCTTGATTAAATTGGGGTGTACAAGTCACAACTTGTCACAAAGAAAAAGAGAGGAAATTGGATGGGAGGAAAGCAATTCCTCATCCCCTCAATCCAAATAATTATTTTACCAAATTTGCCTGGGTAACCACCCAGTGAAATTGTGAGGTCCCCCTGACTGCTAAAAAACGCCTCTCAGTGGCTAGATTTATTAGTGTGTGCTTAACAAAAACAGCGCATTATGTGAGGTATATAGACATTAACAATACTGAAATGGACCATGTGAATAGCTGCATTAATTATACAAGTATCTCATTGCGGATATGCAATTATATTTTTGAATCCCAAGTCATGGCACTTATTACACAATAATTTGTTGCTTATCTCTAAATTCATTATATTTTCTAATGTAGGTCCATATTGTAGGGAACATCCATTCTAACACTGAACATTATGGTGCTTTCACAATGCTAGGGAAGATAATTACACTGAGCACTGGATAGCAATAAATCTAAAATACCACTACCATCAACTTCCATTTTGACTCTGGGTTAATTGAATTTAGCAAGTTTGGTTAAGGTAAGAAGATTCAGCTAATCAAAGCTAAAGAACTTAGCTACTTGGCTGAAGACACTCTGGTCGATGAATAATGGATGCAGATTTCTTTATTCTGTATCACCAGTTGTGGATTTTATAATGGAAGTAGGAAAATAAGAACTGTTTTAACCATTTCTGCCTAAGTTTGATGGAACTTCTGGGGACAGATGTTTTAGTGCAGAGGACTCTATGCCCCCCCACCCCCCTTACTGTTTCTTGCCTAATATTGTGACATTTTGGATATGCAAATAGTAAGGTGATTGTAAGAGTCCGAGTAGGTTTTCGTATTGCTGCCTCTCCTGGTTATCTGACCAAATCTCATGGAAAATGGAATTTAAGCAAAAGCTGGAATGAAAGGTTTATCTTAAGAGCAGATTGGGCTTATACTCATTTGGAGTTTAAAAGAGTAAGATGTGACCTCATTGAAACACTTACAATTCTAAGGGAACTCGACAGGGTGGATGGTGGAAGATAAGTGCAAAAGTTTGCGGATGTTGGAATCTGAAAGAGAAACAGAAAATGCTGGAAAATCTCAGCAGGTCTGACAGCATCTGAGAAGGGAGAATAGGAAGATGATGGGGAGATGTTTCATTTCATGGGGGAATCTAGAACTAGAATGCACAGTTTAAAAGAAAGGGGGGCTCCCATTTAAGATGGAAATTAGGAGGAATTGATTTTCTCTGAGGGTCTTTGGAATTCTCTTCAATGGAAAGCAGTGGAGATTGGACAGTGAATATATTCAAGGCTGAGTTGGGCACATTTTTGATCGACTGACAGTCAAGGATTATGGAGGACAGGCAGAGAAGTTCAATCAAAATCAGCCATGGAGTAATAGAATGGTGAAGCAGGCTCAAAAGGCCTATTCCTTTCTCTATTTTTTATGATCTTATAATCTTATCTGAGGAATAATACATACTATAGAATGAGATTTCTACGAGAATGATGTGTAATGTAGTTGCTATTTTGCTGGAAAAATAATTGAGAGGCATAGACAGATCCTGTGGCAGGTTGAGTACCGTCTTAAAGAAAGTCTGGGAATAAAATATTGGTTTCACAAGGTGACCATAAAACTGTCAGATTGCCATAAAAAGCCAACTGGTTCACTGATGTCCTGCAGGAAAGAAACTGCTGTCCTTCACGTGGTTTGGCCTATGAGTGATTCCATCCTGCGGCAAAGCAGTTGGCCCTTTAGCATTGTCTGAAGTGGCTGAGCAAGTCACTCGGATTTTAGCAAGCAGCTACAATGAGTAATGCCCTTTCTTGAGAAAAGTCCTGCACCATCTTCCATGATATAAATCTCTAATAACCCTTGGCCATGGCAGTGGTGATTTCCCCTGTCAACTCCATTAACTGAACAGAGATTTAACAACTTGAGTTGATATCTATAAAGGCATAAAGATCCCTTTCACAAGATGGGATTTCAGATCCTCTCTGGAGGCAAAACACACGTGCTGCCAACAGCAAACATGAGTGGGCATTGGGCTCTATAGTCCATGTTTTTACTCTTTTGCTCAGTTGACCTGAAGAGTTTCTGCCAGCACCAGGAAAGCTAAAAAAAAACTTTGGGTACAACTGATTATATCTTGCCCACTTGTGCTCTGAATCTACCCTCACTAATCTAAACAGGGTACACACATGCATGCATGCACGTACACACACTCAGCAACGTTTTGACTGAGCACAGCTCCACAAACAAAACATGCTCTTAATTATGCACCCGAAAGTGGGAGTCTTTACCACAAATCACTTGATGTGGAAATTTATATTTGCTACATTTTTCTATTTGAACAATATCGCAACTGTAATTGTTAGCTGCGATATGAAGTGTAGACTCGGGAGGGAAACCTAACAGTAATAATGCTCAGAACTTAAAGACTAGTTTTGGGAATGTTGAGTGAGAAAGGCTTAATGTCACAAAGAACTTGTAAACTTTAATTTTTATCTTTGGAGTTGATTGGCCAGATGTATTTCCCCATATCGTAGTGCATTAAAGTGCAGTTAATCTGCTGACACTGGCATGATTTAACATCACAGGTCTTGCTGTTTGCTGTCAGATGGATTACTGAACGATGTGGGAAAAATCTCTTCATCCAGTATTTCTGAGTAACTTAATTTGGAAAAGTGTTCAAAGATCCTTCTGTTGTTTTTGAACAGGAATTAGACTGAATTAGTCGCGATGATGTACACTGTTTTCCATTTTTGGCATTGATGATTCTTAAGGATTTGCTGTCACGTGGCATTAAAAATGGTTTAAAAATTCACAGTTCCGTTGGAATAAATAAATGAATTCAATATGAGCTGCGGTAGGTTTTTTTTAGATTGTTTTTTGAAATTTGTTCTTTTAATCTTTGAAGTTTATGCAAAAACGCCTCCTGTTAAATGATTGCTGGACTTTATATAAAGTGTTAGGATCTTTTAAATCAAAGTCTGCCCAGTGTTTAAATAGTTCTCAGACATCTGGGGCAGGACTTTCCATCCATGCTTGCCCTAAGGCAGGAAAATCCTGCCCAAAATCAATGGACCTTTCCATGGTCTGTGTGCTGTCCACTACAATTCCCATAGTAGGTGGGACAGGAAAATTCCATCCCTGCAGTGGCTTTCAGAGCATGTCTGCATTCTTGAATGAGTTAAAGAGCCAAAGTTTGTCATCTGAGAGATACTCTTTCTTTCCCCCGACTGCTCTCACTGCTGTGACCTTTCTTGTTTGTCTCTGTTATATTAATACAGCTGTGGTTATTTATGCTCAGATCTTTCCAGCCTTATTCCTAAGTTCCAAATATATTGTTATGTGCTTTTTGTCCCCCCTACAACTTCAGTATGGTGAAATTATGATTGCACTGCCTCCCAACTTGTCCAACCAAGACCCAAGCAGTATCAACTTGCCCACTTCTCCCTTCCTCTTAAACTCTTCAGGCTTTTAAAATACAATCTTGCAATCAATTAACAACTACTTCTGACTTGCATTTCTTTCCTTGTCAGCCATTTTCAGCCTTGCTGGGGAAATTGGTGTTTGGGATTTCATTAAGTTCTTCAATAAAATTAATGGGATAGGTTATCACTGGCAATACTGTACTTCTCCAGCTTCTGATTTAGTTAAAAAACTTATGTATCTGTTGTACTGAATTGAAATGACAACCTATAATTTCCTCCATTGACAAGTTTGAAGTCAAATTCAGTATGTTCTAAATGGCTTCATGGGATAAGAATATAAATAGGAGCTAAAGTAGACCATTTGGTCATTCAGCAAGATCATGGCCAATCATCTGCCTCAACTCCAACTTCACATACTGTCCCTATATTTGCTTATTACCCAAAAACTTACTGAGCCATTTGATCCCTCTCTTGAATATATTCAAGGAATGAGCGTACACAGCTCACTATCCTGGGCTGGAGAACTCTAAATATTCACTGCTTTCGAGTGAAGACATTTCTCTTCAAATTCAATGAAATTGTGAGCCTGTCTTCTCAATTCTCCAGCCAGGGGAAGCAGATTCTCAGTATCTATCCTGTCAAATCCCTTAAGAATTTTATATGTTTCAATTAGATTAGCTCTCATTCTTCTACGGAATACAGGCTTAGTCTACTCAATCTCAACATCCCAGGAACCAGTCTAATGATACTTCATTGCCCTCTCTCTAGAGCAAGTATATGCCACATTAGGTAAAGAAATCAAAACTGCACACAGTATTCCAGATATGGCCTCACCAATACCCGATACAGTGCTGTCATTGGTATTTTAACAATGGGAAGTTTATAACAATCTCTATTGGAATTATGTTTTCAAAACACATTGTTTGAAGCTAAGTCATTCAGTACATTTTTTAGTACAATAGTCATTTGAAAACTCTAATCTTATCACTGATACTTTCTTCATTAATTGAATAAACTGGATATGCCACTTCTATGGACTTAATCCAGGGAATGCAAACCAAATTCTTGAAGAACCTCTTTCACAAAGCATGATGTGTCGGTCAACAGGTTTTGACAACTAAAAACACAGCTAATTTGCTACCCAGGGGTGTCCAATCCCTTTCCCGTAGGCAAAGCATAGCTGTCCATGCACAAAATCCATGCAACCCAGTTCTACTTTATGATGTCCTTTACACCTCAGTTTGCCTGGTTTTAATTTAACAGGATTGCTTTTAGCACTGTTGTGGGAAATAAATTATATGACATTAAGGAAGTACAACCACAAGATGACAAATGCATCCAAATGAAACAGTATTGCTAGAACTGATGGCTGGATTATACTACAAAGAACCCAATATTAATTTGACCTCTCTCTACATCTTAGCTATGACTGTAACACTACGTTCTGTACTCTCTCCTTTCCTTCTCTATGTACAGTATGTTTTGTATAACACTCAAGAAACAATACTTTTCATTGTATATTGATACATGTGACAATAAATCAAACCAAATCAAAAACTTCACCTGTGCTTCAAACAGAGAAAATCATCTCACAATCGTTAATTTCTAATGACATCCCTAAAATCCTTTGACTCAACATTCTCTGAAAGCAACAGCAAAGTCATTTGGGAATTGTGAAATACCAAGCAAGAGACCAGCCGTTAGTCGTGGCCAGGTATCAGTTATATCAATCACTTTATTGAAGAGTTAATCACAGATTACCTTGTATACACACTGACTAGCCAACAGCAGAAAAAACCATTCCCAGGTACCCTCTGCTTTTCCTTCGAGACCATGGCGGTAACTTGGGATGGATTTGCTTGAGCTCAAGGCAGAATTGTTACCTTTGTCATAGGTTGCTACCATCAGCATAGGTTGCTAATGGTTTGAAATGAGTAAACAGCACAGCGTCAGGGCGGAGGAAGTCATTACATCACCAAATAGAATCTTTACGACACATGGCATTGTGGATGACAATGGTCCTCAATTGCTAATGAGCTGATGCACAACTTTATGCAGGAATGTATTTTCATACATACAGAAAAACATATAAAGAAACTATGAGCAGGGTTAGGCTATTCGGCCCTTCCAACCTGCTCCGCCATTCATTATGGTCAAGGATGATCATCAAATTCAATACCCTGATCCCACAATCCCCCTATATCTTTTAATCCCTTTAGCCCCAAAAGCTACACCTAATTCCTTCTTGAAATTACACAACATTTTTGCTCAATTACTTTCTGCGATAGTGAATTCTACACGTTTACCACCCTCCGGGTGAAGAGATTCCTCCTCATCTGGGTCCTAAAAGTTTTACCCCTTAGCTCCAAACTGTGACTGCCAGTTCTGGACTCTCCCACCATCAGGAACGTTCTTTCTGAATGTGCCCTGTTGAATCATTTTAGAATTTGATGAGATTCTATGCGATCCCATTTCACTAAACTCCAGTGAATATAATTATAAGAGACAGTTAATTCATAATTTCAGCTGAAGACGTAGAGGATAAGACTGTCGGGAAACGTAACTACAACCTCGAGTAGAGTACTGAGATGTATGTAGACCTGTAAATAAACAAGATTAGTTTTTATGATTCACAGTCTATGGTGGCATTCTTAGGGTAATAGGCAAACCTCAAAGGAACCCCATATTGATCCTGAATCCAAGACAAATGCTTCAGCATGCAGAGGTCTGAATAATTCTTTGGGAGGATTAGAGCCCATATGGATTATTACTCATTTCAAATGACCCTGTCAATTACATTATCAGGAAATACCTTGTAGCCTCCATTTTTCTTTTTGACCTGTTTTGACTCAATTGGATAAGTCTAAAATTATCTGTAAAGATATATTTAAAGTTTTGAAGTTTATTTATTGGTGTCCCACTGCAATGAAGTTCCTGTGAAAATCCCCCCAGTGTTGCCTGTTCGGGAGAATTTAGTATGGCCAATGCACTTAACCAGCACACCTTTTGGACTGTGGGAGAAAACCAGAGCACTCGGAGGAAACTCATGGAGACACGAGGAGAATGTGCAGACTCTGCACAGATAGTGACCCAAGCCGGGAATTGAACTCGGGTCTTTGGCGCTGCAAAGCTAACCACAGTGCCACCATGAACAGCAGAAGCAATAGAAAAATGACAAAGAACAAAGAACAACACAGCACGGGAAACAGACCCTCCGGCCCAACGAGCCCGCGCCGCCATCTTAAAGCATTTTCCTACCCCTACCTTGACCCGTGTGTATGCGTATGGTATGACCATCTAAGATATTGGCACTGAACAATGGTTGCTGCTATTCAAGCATAGGTGTTTGCAGTCCAGTTTAAGGACATAGAGTA
Organism: Carcharhinus amblyrhynchos; assembly: GCF_965287045.1. NCBI lineage: Eukaryota > Metazoa > Chordata > Chondrichthyes > Carcharhiniformes > Carcharhinidae > Carcharhinus > Carcharhinus amblyrhynchos. The sequence goes on from NC_137324.1 coordinate 52,658,027, forward strand.
AATGAGAAAAAATTAGTCAGCCCTTGGAACAATTTTTTCACAAGTCCTCTGCAGTCTTCTACTTAAGAATTTTGTACAAGCTAGTTAACCTCAGAAAATTGTTAGCACTGTCCCGATTTGGTAACTTCATGTGTGGTTTCTGCACGTTGTCCCCGTGTCTTTGAGAGAGACAATTGGTTGCATGGCTTGAGGGGTACCACCCTATATCAAGCAAAGGGCAGGCATAGAGGGAGGTACCAAGCCTACCTTAGTGAGAATTGAAATTGAACCTGCATTATGGGATAGCACGATGACACAGTGGTTAGCACTGCTGCCTCGCAGGGACCCGGTTTCCAATCTTGGGTTACTGTCCGTGTGAAGTTTGCGCGTTCTCCCCATGTCTACGTGGGTTTCCTTCGGGCGCTCTGGTTCCGTCCCACAGTGCTGGTTAGGTACATTGGCCATGCTAAACTCTCCCTCAATGTACCCAAACAAGTGCTGGAGTGTGGTGACTAGGATATCTTCAAAGTAACTTCATTGCCGTGTTAATGTAAGCCTACTTGTTACAATAATACAATAAACAAACTGCAGGCGTTCATGCCAATCTTCAATGTAGGTTCAGTAAAACCACAGCATCATACATCCTACGTTATGGTTCTGCAACAATTACTTTCTTTGACGCTCAGGAACCATCATACCTGCTTACTATTCAATTATTTCAGTTATAATTAAAACAACCCATCAAGTTTGTAAGAAAGCACAGCAATATACAAGAATTACTTGTGTACACTATGTGCAGTGAAAATGCAGTTACGGGCATCTGGCTTGTAAATGATCTGGAGGATTGGATAACAGGTGAATTGATTCAGCTCAGAAAATGTCTTTCAGTATCATGGACCTTTTCATGTCAATTGGAGTTCCTTTAGTCTCTCTGAAGAGTTAATCAGCACCCAACATGTTTCTTCCATAGATAATATTCAATGTACTTCATGAACACACAAGTCATTTTTAAACTCTTCATAATCTTTGTCCTTATTCAACAAATTTCAGTGGGATTTCATATATGTATATTTTCTGAGACAAATTCATAGAATCCCTACAATGCAGAAGGAGGCCATTTGACCCATTAAGTCTGCACCGACCACAATCCCACTCAGGTCCTATTCCTGTAACCCCACATATTTATCCTGCTAATCCCTGACACTAGGGTCAATTTAGCACGGCCAATCAACCTAACCCGCAAATCTTTGGACTGTGGGAGGAAACCGGAGCACCTGGAGGAAACCCATACAGACACGGGGAGAATGTGCAAACTCCACACAGACAGTGACCTGAGGCCGGATTTGAATCCAGATCCCTGGTGCTGTGAGGCAGCATTGCTAACTGCTGTGCTACTGTGCCACCTCAGTTGTTCTTCCCAGTTCCTCCCAATCACAGCTCTTCCTTGTCTGTCACCAATGTTTATTAAATCTTGAGTTTCAAGGAAAACAACAATGTTATCCCCGACAAATTAAAGACCATTTTCTCCCCCAATGGAGTGTAAGTCGAAATCTGTCATCTCTGAACCTCCTTACCATTGTGTGTATCATTGTTATTGTTCTCTACCAATTTTGGAGTGTGTCCAGTGGCCATAAATATGTTTTCGGGGGTGAAGGACAAACCAAAGAATTCTGGAGGTGCATCACATAAAGCTTGCATTGTTTATATGCCTTTCAGCACCATCTCTCTCTCTCTCTCTCTCTCTCTTCTGCTTGTTGGTACTCCTACCAGGAGATCTGCTGTCATGGTATGTCATGCTTGTTTGTCTTGCGGCACCCTCACACATCCACTGTAACTTATCTGCAACCGCTCTGTGACATTCATCATCCAATTACATCCAGGTTAACCTCTTTCCTCTGGCCCTCTACTTTATTCTCTAGCTGAGATCTCTATAGCTTTTCAGCTCCAATCAAATGGCCAAAATACACACATTTTGTCTCTGAATGTCACTTTTTGCATTCTTTTTGCTCTTGCAATTTCAAATATGCCTTTAGATCTGTGTGTGGAAATTTAGCTTGCATTTTAGCTTCCACATTTCAAAGACCTTCAATAGCATAATCTGTTCATAACATGGTCAATGATCTACTGCAGCACACTTCTTTACATCCATTCTCCTATTGACTAGAGCTGATCTACTCTAATTACCCGTGTATCGTGACTTATAGCCCACTGGCCTCTGTGGTGCTAGAGGAGCTGGGATTTAAGGGAAGATTACTGACGTTACTCAGGAAAATGAAAAATGAAATGCACATCAAGTCTGTGAATGATCGCTCACAATTATGACCCTTGACAAAAGCTTTCACTGCATGCATTATACACCACATAACTTCACTGATCCTGTATTCCCAGGCCAGGTAATTGACTACAGTATTGTAGCTCCATCTCAATTCCTGGTCTGGCCTACATGTGACTCCAGACCCACAGAAATGTAGTCACCTTTTAACTGCCCTCAAAAATGGCCTCACAAGCCAGTCCGAAGACAATGAGGGATGGGCAGCAAATCCTGGTCATGCCAGCACCAAGCAAATCCCATGAAATAATAGATTATTCCATTCCTCAAAGTGTTACTCTAGTCTGCAATTGTGGGGTGGTGAAGTCTACTGTTTTTTTAATAGTATCACTTGCTGGTAATTTTCTGATGTTGGAAACCATTCAGAGATTTAATATGTATACAAAAGACTTGCATTCCTCTACCACATTTCACAATAACAGTGCATCCCAAGGTGCTTTAATAACCAATGAACATTGCTGTTTGTGCACATTTGCTAGGAGCAATGTGATAATAGCAAGATAATCGGTATGTTGTTGTGTTGATTGAGGGATAAATATTGTCCTGGACAATGCTGATAACTTTCCTGTTGTTGTGCCATGAGATCTTTTACACCTGTCTGGGAGGACATAAATTGTTCCCTTTAAATTTGCATATTTTAATTATCAGGTGAGCAAAGTTCCAATGACTTCACAGCAAAAGAGATTTTATCCAAAATTCTTATGCAAATGTGACTTTGTGGATTATGAGTATCTGTATAGTCCAGACTCTCATCTCGGGCTAAAGTCAGATTGCATTAAAATCATCTGCTTTTAATTCAGTGATTTTTTTTCAATGCATTATTTGAATTATCTGATCATTTAACTTCGTAGCGCAAGCCATAACTTACGTGAATAGGTTTCATTGTGAGACATTGGGCCCATTCCATCTCAGTGATGGCCTGATGTACTTCACACATAATGAATTACATTGACTTGCAGATACTGTTATGTTGGCAAATCCAGAAGTCATTTTACAAATAGCAAGATCCCAGAAACAGCTTTGAGATTAGGGCTGGGATTCTCACAATACAAAACAACGGGCAAAAAAAGGGGAGAATTTTCCACCCAAAATTTGGGGGGGGGGTACCTACCTGAATGAGTCTCTGACAGTATGCCCCACCCCCCTCTGGCCCTGCCTGGCAGCCAGGGTGCCCATTGGGCATTGACAGTGTGCCAGGTTGGCACTGCCCAAGGGGCACCCCCTTGCCACTGAGCTCCTGGGTGGGCCTCAATGGTCTCTGTCCACCAGTGGGGTGAGAATGCCTGTTCCCTGAAGCAGTTGGGAACCCCTCCCAGCAGGAGAAGAAGCTAGCAGGCCCAAAGTCTACTGCCTCGGGGCTCTCTAATCATGTGGAAATTCAGATTTTCACATGATAATCAGTTCCACACCGATTTCTGTCGTGGAGCTGTTTGCACTAAAAAAAGGCACCTCAAAGAACTGCTGTTGTCTCGTGGCCTGCTGTGCTGCTTGAGCAACGCAGTGGTTGGGAGAATCCCAGCCTGGATCATTTTCATGAGTGGTAGGCTGTTTGGACAGCTGGAGAGAACTGTTGACTTTGCTTGATTGGCATCTTCATGTGGTTCTATTAAGTTATTTTTTTCTCTGTGATTGTTTTTGTCAATGTTTCAATATTTATTTGATTAGATTGAGGGGTGTGAAGTGCTTGAACCTCTATTATTGACACTTTAATGGTCTGTTTGTACAACACTTCCATACAGTTGTAGAAACACTTAAAAAGGATTTTGTTTCTAAGCAGCTTTACATTGTCTAAGCAGCTTGTTATTGGTTCTGTATATAGTGTATATTGGAGGAATGGGCAGGGAGGGGCCATGAGAATGCATGGAGGGAATGAGGGGCAACTGGGGTTGATGAGGGTCATGAATTGACATTGATTTTGCATGGAGGTGTAAGGGGTCATGGGTGCATTAGTTTGCATGAAGGGTGCATGAGGGCATGGGTGAGGACCAGAAGCCCCATCTTCAGCCAATTAATGTTCCCCTGAGCATTGAATGACTGTGGGGCTGCTGTGATGCAGGTTTGAGATGCACTCTCAGGCTACCTCTCAGGTGACAGGGCAGGCACTACCATTCAGAAAATCCTACCCATGGAATCCTGATCCAATGGAAGAGGCAGCTGAAGTTTCAGTTTTTTGTTTCTTTCAAAGGATAACACCCGAGGCAATGGAATACTCCCTCAGTACTTACCTCCATAGGATTTTTCTGTCTAAACCCCTTATGGAGATCTTTTGTGAGATCCTAATATGCACTTTTAGTCACACATCCGGTGTCCTAGGCCTCCCAATGATCCAGTGGCCAGACGATCTGGGCCATAGATTCTATACTCAAATCTTATAATTCAACATCCGTTTGACTCAGGCCAAAATGCGACTGACTGAACGAAACTCGCACTTCATCATTTAGCATCCTAAAGATCTGAAATTTTCTCCTTTTTTCTTAGCACCTTTACAACAACCTCACCAATCAAGTATCCCCATAACCCTGTGTATTTACTCTGCTAGTCCCCCTGACAATAAGGGGCAATTTAGCATGGCTAATCAACGTAACATGCACACCTATGGAGTGTGGGAGGAAACTGGAGCACCCGGAGGAAATCTACGCAGACACAGGTACTGGGATTTTACCGCCTTACCCACCTGAAGCTCATTAGATCCTGCCGAAGGCCAACAGAAAATGCCGTTCTGCGAGCCTTGCCTACCCTGATTCCAGGGTGGGCATGCCGGTAAAATCCCGGCAACGAAATCTGAGAGAGTTAGTTGATGCATTAGTTACTGAGTCTGTTTCACATATTTGCTACCTTTGCTGAGGTAAAATGAAGGTTTTCTTCTATTGGGCCAGACAGCACGAGGCTTCTTAACTTTGCACCGCTGTCTTTCAATTCTTACTTGAATTCTTATATTATCTATTCACCCCTACATCATCTATGGCTCTCATTATTTCTCACCAACTGGATCATATCTCCTCTCAAACTTCTTTTCCACAGTTTGGTTCCATTCAGTTTTCTCAGCTTCACATCCCCTGTACCAGAATCATTCTTGCCACTCTTTTCTGAAGAGAGATGCCCAGAATTGCACACATGGGCAAATATTCCCATTCCGCCTGCCATGGGAATTGGAGTAAGCGAGGGGCAGACCAAAAGGAGGTCCATTGACCTCAGGAGGGGGCAGGGGCAGGGCGGTTTCCAATTCTGGGGCAAGCGCAGCCGGCAAGTTTTGTCCACAGGGCGGAATTTTCCTGTCATGGAAATCATAGGAGGCAGGACACGACCATGCAAAGGTCCGTTGACCTCAGGCAGGATTTTCCGACCTTGGGGCGAGAGTGGCCGGAAAATCCCACCCACAGTGTTTCAACAATGACTTCATTGCTTAAGTTGTAAACCTAGAATTTGAAAAGGTGTGGATGTTGAATAGTCCAAGTAAGCGACAGTGTACTTGTCTGAAGCACATGTTTTCATGAAGCAATGGAGTTTATTAGTAAAGTCAGATTGACAATTAATAAAATCCCCTGCTCAGTTATTAAGGTGCAGATGTAAAAAGAAGATCAGCTATTCATCTACCTTCCTATATGGTAGATTCCAAATGCCAGTACAATATCAACCTGATTGTTTATAATCCTCAAAGGCCACCATGCAGATGGTGCTGTTTCTGATAGTAAAACCAGACCATAAGGATTGTTTTCAGTAAAACCGGTAGATAGTTTTTAAAATTTTTGTTTCATGTGTAAGTTACATTAGACCAATGGAATGCCAGTTTGAGAAAAGGTATTTTATCCTGATTTTGCTCGATTCACATTTGAAGACATTCAAGCAATTAAGTGAAATAAAAAGCACTTGTGAAAGTGAGTCTACAGAAAAATTACATGTGATTAGAACATTTTCTTAAGCTCAGATTGCACCCCATCCCTCCACCCAAGAGCTAAATCTTCTAACTCTCAGAATTTGAGTGGACTTCCCAGTTGGTTCCATTCTGTGTGGAATAATTGATGAGCGGTATTTTAATTTCTATTTGTGAATGAGCTGTGTACCTTGTAATTCAGTGTGCATATTTTTTACATCTTGTAAAGGAAAGATCAAACTTTACAAGCTAGCTGGTCAGACATGACTATATTGGTAACCCAGAACTAAAAGTTATTCTGATATTTAATATGCAGCAGATTGACCAAATCATTGTTAATGGACACTATTGCCAACAGCTATTGTGTGTTTATTTAGAACAAATTCACACATGCCAATTGTAAATAATAAATCAAATCAAATTTTGCTATCTCTTGACTGAACATCCCATGCAAGCTTTCGCGCCTGTATCTCACAATGATTCTGTTAGAAGGCAACTTCTTTTGAGTTTCAACACAAATGCCAAAGTTCCAAAAGCGTTGAAATGTGCTGCTTAACCAAAATGTGCCTACGCTTCACCAAGTTATGCCAAATTATCAGTGGTTACTTTGAAGTAATGGGAGGTAAAACAATCTGATCGGTGAGTGGCATGGTGACACAGTGGTTAACGCTGTTGCCTCACAGTGCCAGGGACTCACTTCTGCCTTACTGTCGTTTTGACCTTACTGTCTGTGTACAGGCTGCGCATTCTACCTTGTCTCCTCACTGAATTGACACGTCTTTTCAGTGAAAAATGGAAAATGTTAGCACTGCGATTTCACAATGGTACATTCTAAATCAGGAATTACCACAAGTCAATTGTGAAAGTTGTTGAAAATTTATCAAGTCAAATTTTAAGAGATGATGGCACAAAACGCATTTTAAGGATAACCGGAGAATAATCTGTAGCTAAACAAACATGCCCAAGATGTGAAAGCACTTTCAATGATGAAAAAAACGATCTTGTCGATAAATATGTTTCATGTTGTTACCACAAAGTACAAAGCATTTCAGATAATCACCTGTAAAATTGGCCTGTCCCAATTGTTTTTTCCCCCTTTCCCAGTTGTTCCATGGGCATTTTAGTTGTTCCCATTTTGCAGCAGTTTTGCTTTGCAGCATAATTATCAAATACTTTCCACAAAAGAACCATAGAAACACAGATTGCAAAGCAGAATAGAATCAGCGCAGTGCAGAAAGTGGCCATGGGACCTGGGTTCGATTCCCGGGTTGGGTGACTGTCTGTGTAGAGTTTGCACGTTCTCCTCATGTCTGCATGGATCTCCTCTGGGTTCTCCGGTTTCCTCCCACAATCCAAAGATGTGCAGGTTAGGTTAATTGGCCAAGTTAAATTGCCCCTTGGTGTCAGGAAGATTAGCAAGGTAAACACGTGCGGGTTACAAGAATAGGGCTTGTTGTTAGTGTACTTGTAGTTTATTTTTTAGTATTACGAGTAGATTTACATTCACACCACAATGAAGTTACTGTGAAAATCCCCTTGCGTCTGTCAGAGTACACTGAGGGAGTATTTAGCATGGCCAATACACCTAACCAACACATCTTTTGGACTGTGGGATGAAACTGGACCACCCAGAGGAAACCCATGCAGACATGAGGAAATGGAGTATAATGTTAGCAAATGTGAGGGCAAATGGAGTATAATGTTAGCAAATGTGAGGTTATCCACTTTGGTAGAAATAATAGTAGGAGGGATTATTATTTAAAGGGCGAAAAGCTGCAGCATGCTACGGTGCAGAGGGACCTGGGGGTCCTTGTGCACGAATCGCAAAAACCCAGTCCGCAGGTGCAGCAGGTGATCAAGAAGGCGAATGGAATGTTGGCCTTTATAGCGAGGGGGATAGAATATAAAAGCAGGGAGGTCTTGCTGCAACTGTACAGGGCACTGGTGAGGCCGCAGCTGGAGTAATGTGTGCAGTTTTGGTCACCGCATTTGTGAAAGGATGTATTGGCTTTGGAGGGAGAGCAGAGAAGGTTCACTAGGCTGATACTGGAGATGAGGGGGTTAGCTTATAAGGAGAGATTGAATAGACTGGGTCTGTACTCGTTAGAGTTTAAAAGGCTGAGGGGAGATCTTATAGAGACATATAAGATAATGAAGGGGATAGATAGGGTAGAGGTAGAGAGAGATTCTTCGCGCTAAGAAAGGATAGCAGAACTAGAGGGCACAGCCTCAAAATAAGGGGGGGCAGTTTAGATCGGAGTTGAGGAGGAACTTCTTCACTCAAAGCATGGTGAGCCTCTGGAATTCTCTGCCCATTGAAGTGGTGGAGGCTACCTCGCTGAATATACTTAAGTCACGGGTAGATAGAATTAACAAGGGAATTAAGGGTTATGAGGAGAAAGTTGGAAGGTGGAACTGATCCACTTCAGATCAACCATGATCTTGTTGAATAGCGGGGCAAGTTCAAGGGGCTAGATAACCTACTCCTGCTCCTATTTCTTATGTTCTTATGAGGAGAACATGCAAACTCTACATAGACAGTCACCAAAGCTGGTAATTGAACCCAGGTCCCTGACGCTATGAGGCCAAATAGTCATATTCTGTACTGTAAGAACATAAGAAATAGGAGCAGGAGTAGGCCATCTAGCCCTTCGAGCCTGCCCCGCCATTCAACAAGATCATGGCTGATCTGAAGTGGATCAGTTCCACTTTCCCACTTTCTCCCCATAACCCTTAATTCCCTTGTCTATCAGAAACCTATCTACCAGTGACTTAAATATATTCAGCGAGGTAGCCTCCACCACTTCAATGGGCAAATGGGCAGAGAATTCCAGAGACTCACCACCCTTTGAGTGAAGAAGTTCCTCCTCAACTCTGATCTAAACTGCACCCCCCCAACCTTATTTTGAGGCTGTGCCCCCTAGTTCTGCTATCCTTTCTACGTGGGAAGAATCTCTCTACCTCTACCCTATTTATCCCCTTCATTATTTTATATGTCTCTATAAGATCCCCCCTCAGCCTTCTAAACTCCAACGAGTACAGACCCAGTCAATTCAATCTCTCCTCATAGGCTAACCCCCTCATCTCCGGTATCAGCCTAGTGAATCTTCTCTGCACTCCCTCCAAGGCCAATATATCCTTCCGCAAATGCGGCGACCAAAACTGCACACAGTACTCCAGTTGCGGCCTCACCAGTACCCTGTACAGTTGCAGCAAGACCTCCCTACTTTTATATTCTATCCCCCTCACTATAAAGGCCAACATTCCATTCGCCTTCTTGATCACCTGCTGCACCTGCAGACTGGGTTTTTGTGATTCGTGCACAAGGACCCCCAGGTTCCTCTGCACAGTAGCATGCTGAAGCTTTTTGCCTTTTAAATAATAATCCCTCCTCCTATTATTTCTACTGAAGTGGTTAAGTGTAGGGATTCTATGATCCACTGATTCTATTCTGCTTTGCAATTGTGTTTCTATGTTTCTTTTGTGGAAAATGTTTGATAATTATGCTGCAAAGCAAAACTGGTGCAAAACAGGAACCACTAAAATGCCCATGGAACAACTGGGGAAAGGGGAAAGAAACATTTGGTGCAAGCCAATTTTACAGGTGATTATCTGAAATGCTTTGTACTTTGTGGTAACGACATGAAACATATTTATCGACAAGATCCTTTTTTCATCATTGAAAGTGCTTTCACATCTTGGGCATGTTTGTTTAGCTACAGACTATTCTGCAGTTATCCTTAAAATGCATTTTGTGCCATCATCTCTTAAAATTTGACTTAATAAATTTTCAACAGTGGTAATTCCTGATTTAGAATGTACAGAAACCATTGTGAAATTGCAGTGCTGTCATTTTCTACATTTCACTGAAAAGATGTGTCAGTTCAGTGAGGAGACAAAGTAGTATCTAATAAATGTTTTTTCCAAGGTTTTGAAGGGAGTTAATAAAGTTAGTCAGGCAGCCTGATTAATAATGTAGAGTTCAAAAACCAGCAAACTGAGAGTAAAAAGAACTCTTCAACACTTCAAGTTAGACATTTGTGGAATGAGTTATTAGAAGGTCGAATGTGTTTCTGCAAAAAAGGGACTGAAAGGTGATGAGCTGGTAATCTGCCAAAAGCAGTTCTTAACTGTTGTTGTCTTAGTAATCGAATCCCCACAGTGCAGAAAGAGGCTATTTAGCCCACCAAGTCTACATCGATTCTCTGAAAGAACCTTCCCCTCCACCCTATCTACATAACCCTACACATCTACTGTGGCCAATGCACCTAATCCGCAAATCTTTGGACTGTGGGAAGAAACCAGAGCACCTGAAGGAAACACGCAGACGTAGGGAGAACATGCAAACTCCACACAGACAGTCACCCAAGGCTGGAATCGAATCCGGGTCCCTGGCACTATGAGGGAGCAATGCTAACCACTGTGTCACTGTGCTGCCCCAGAGTTTTACGTGGCTTAAGCTGGCATGTGCCCAACACAACAATGTGTGAAGTTGTGCAAGGAGTTGCTCGATAATTGGCCAGCCACCATGAAATCATGTTAGGGGGCCAATTGCAGCCGGAAATGCCTTCCACACCTGCTTCTGGGCCTGTCCAGTGCGTTTGCCCACTGGACGCAAAATTCAGGTCCAGATATACCCTGTTCTTTTGGAATGCTATCATCGAGAAAGGACGCAGTCTGAGCTTCCCTGGGTATTTTGATATAATTTGGTTGAAATTAACAATCCTGGCAAAAGAACACAGAATTTTAAATATATATTATGGTCAGTGTAACTCAAGTTTCTGTGGTCTTTTATGCTAATTCAAAAAGACTACATGCAGGATGACGTACTGAGGCCCTGATAAGGTGCTATATAAATGCACATTTGTTCTTCCTTGATTTTAATGTTCCATTTACGCAGAATAAACATTGTAAGGTGATGTTTGGGGGATTGTTAACACAACAAATATGTGGTGTCTCTAGGTTTGAAGTCCTTCTTGAATGTCAATTAGATGATAGTATGATATGGTTGTAACATTTCCCATTTTACGCTTTCAACTTAGAACCTGTGCTGCTTGAGTTACTAGGTTTCCTCAGTTACCCAGGTTGTCTGTTGGAGAAATTTCAGAATATTGTGAGTGTAAAATAAAAGTTTCAGTGCTTTGAATAGAAAATTGTTCATTTTCCACACTGACAAGCTTTTTAGATGGAGAGTAGCCACTTTGCAGCAGTTAGCACACGATGCTCATTTAAAGCTAAGTAATAGATTTTGAAACCAATGGAAGTCAATTGAAGAAAATGAAATGAAAATTGGCTGGGTCTGTGAAGGGCAGGCAGTCTGCTCTGCCAAGTTACTGCTTCTCCCTCCATCATTAAGTCAGAAGAGGAGATGTTCACTGATGATTGCATGTGTTTGGCTCCATTTACAATTGCTCAGTCCTCAGATAATGAATCAGTTCTTGCCCGCAAGAGCTGAACAACATTCAGGCTTGGGCTGATAAAAGTTCCCCAGCATTAACATCCTGGATGTCATTATCAAGTAAAAGGGTAACTGGGCTTGCCAGATAAATACTGTGGCTACAAGAGCAGGTCAGAGACCATGTACTCTGCAGCAAGTGGTTCACCTGTTTGTACCCAAAACCATTGCAGCATCTGCAAAGCACAAGCCAGGAGTGAGGTGCAGCCCTCTCCACTTGCATGGATGAGTGCAGCTCCAACAAAACTCAAGAAAGTCCACATATCCGGTGTAGTCCACTTGACTGGCAACCCATTTACTACTTCAAATATTCACTCTCTTTTGCCACGAGTGCACTGTGGCTGCACTTTGCTCCACATACAAGATACACTGTGGCAGCATGCCAAGTCTTCTCAACTGTGTCCCTTCCAAACCCATGAACTCTACCAGTGGGTGCCCCCACCTCCAGGACCTCTCACCTCACATCTTCCTGACTCAGATCTACACCAATTTTTCTTCATCCCTCCTTGCTGTTCAAAATTCAGAAAGCGCCTCCTTCACAGCATGTGAGTGCATTTCATCACATTGACTATTCACCTCCATCTTCTCAAGGGATTTAATAGGGATGGTTAATATAAACTGGCATTGTCAATGACATTCCACATCTCATGAAAGAATGAACAGATTTTATTTTAAAAAAGTACAATTTCACGTGATTGTTCTTCCTGCTTTTTTTTTGCTTGCTTCCTTTGCTCCCTCTCGACTTTTCTGTCCAGCACAAATTCCATTAGTTCCTTGGTCATGGACATGAATATGCTCCAGATGAAATGCAGAAAGTGATAGCATTGTGGTTATGTTACTTGACGAGGAATCCAGAGGCCTCCATTAATAGCTCAGAGAAGTGAGTTCAAATCCCAACACGGCAGCTGGTAAATTAAGATTCAGGTAATAAATAAATCTGGAATAAAAAGCTAGGCCCGGTAATGGTTACCTTGTAATAACTGGATTGTCGTAAAACCCCATCTGATTCACTAATGCCCCCTTGGGCAGAAAGTCTCCCATTGTTACCCAGTCTAGCACGTGAAACTCCTGACCCGCAGTTGCTGCAGTTGACTCACATGGTCTATCAAACCAAGACAAATAAAGAGGCAGTTGGGATGTGGCTGTGATACCCACATTTTGTGAATTAATTGAAAAGAAATCCAGATAAAGAGAAACTGCAGAATTAGCTGCACTGAGCTGACATGAAGGTGGATGTGCTATGAGTGTCCTAGCTAGTCTGGGGGATATGACAGGTTGCCCTCACATTCCTGTTGGAAATATGTATCATTTTGATTTGATTTATTATTGTCGCATGTATTAGTAAGAAGTATTGTTTCTTGCACAGTATACAGACAAAGCATACCATTCATAGAGAAAGAAAGGAGAGTGCAAAATATAGTATATGTTTGTGTGTGTATATATATATATATGTATATACACACACAAATATAGTATATATATAGTGTAGAATATAGTCATAGGCTGGAGAGAAAAATCAACTTAATATGAGGTAGTTCCACTCAAAAGTCTGATGGCAGTGGAGAAGAAGCTGTTCTTGAGCCGGTTGGTATGTGACTTTAAACTTCTGTATCTTTTTCCCGATGGAAGAAGGTGGGAGAGAGTATGTCCGGGGCGTGTGGGGTCTTTGATTAATGCCAGCTGCTTTTCCGAGGTAGCGGGAAGTGTAGTCAGAATCAGTAGGTGGGAGACTGGTTTGCGAGATGGACTGGGCTTCATTCACAACCCTTTGTAGTTTGGAAGTAGGGTGACGATGCCCACTATTGACCATTTTGCTGCTACTCTCTGACTAGTCTAATAAAGTGCGCTAGAGACTTGCCAGTTCCTGTGGACCTGAACTGCACCGCGGGTTTTAATTTTTTGAAGCAGAATAGATGAGTAAATTAATCCACACTAACAATTTTTCTGAGATGTTATAGTTAATTTTTTAACTTACATATTCAAAAATATTCTGATGTATTGTGAATTTTTACCAAACTCATCCTTTTATGATATATCCGTGGTTCTGGTTAAAAATATAAATGCTGGAAATATGTAAAACATAATTGGGCGGAATGTTCCAACTGTTCACGCTGACGGGATTCTCCAGCCCCGCTGCAGTGAACGGAGATTTGGCTGAGACCACCAAACTCTCCCTCCTTGCTTGCTGCAGCTGCGAAGTGTGAACACTCAAAATTCTGCCCTATATGTTCGATATACAGCAAGACAGTCAGCATCTGAAGGGAAAAGGTAATTTGTTTCTGATAAATAATTATAGTCTATCTTTGGACATTTCATGGCCTTAAAGATGCTATATAAGTGCATGTAGTTGTAGCTGTTCTGTGCTGAGTCAATAACTGTATTTTTCCAGTATTTTCCACTTTTAATTTTCCCCAGTTATCCTAATTATCTTTCTAATGCATTTTCACTATTTTGGTAGTTCACAGCTGCCAGAGTTGTTTGTGAGGTTGATGAGCGGGGTGGGGTGGAGTTCGTGGAAGGATTCTTATTTTTTCTCTCATACAGCATGCCCTGCCCTAACCATATAACTTAATTGATTTTTTTAAATAATTCTTTCATCATACTTTGCATATCGTTTAATATGTTCAAATCTGTGAAGATGAAATGTCATATCACATTCTGGTGTGCTTAATTTTTGAGAATGAAGAATAAGTTGAAATGTTGCTGCTATTGTCGTCTGTCTTTTTCTTTTTGTTCTTCATATTCTTGATTTGACATCCCAAATAAAAGCTTAAAGCTTATCCTTGAAGGAAAAGAGTAAATAAATCCCAAGTTCGGCTGTAGTTACTGGAGACAAAGTTAAGTGGTGGTCATGTTGCTGCTGATTTGCACAGTCGTTACTTTCACATCATATACCCTGGCCCTCCCTTTGGCAGGATCCTTTGGTCTCACTGAAGTGAATGGACCTGCCGCATTGTGGCCAGAAAATCCCAACTTTTGAACCTAGACTCGGGACTTCCCAAAGTTTTATCATTCCATTTTAAAGAATGCTCAATGAGCCTCATATTTTATGGTGTAATAAGTATGTATGCCTTTTCACATTAGCTTTAATACTCCAGAAATTCATCTCAGAATAGGACTTGAAAATCTAGAGTTTCTTCACGTGGTGTAATTACTTAAGCATTCCTTTATTTGTCACGACAAAACATTTGTTTTCTTTTAAGTAAAAAGGTGTGGCTAGGCTTACGAGATGGATGCTTGTACGCACAAACTAGATCATGAGACCCTGGAATTTTTCAGTAATAAAATTCAAAACAAATGGTTGAAATATCAAGGGACAAAGCTTTTTTTTAAAAAAAGACCATCACCTTGATGGGCAGCTAGAACAGCAGTAAAACTCCACCCCTGCAACGGGACTCCTGTTCCCCAAAGTGCAGAGATCCAGCTGCAAAACACTGACGGAATTTAGAGACTGACAACTTTATTGTGGCATTTTTGAATTGAGGACCATTTTCTGGAAGTATTTTTCATGAAAAGGAGAAAGACATATTTATTTCTGAAATTTAGTTTTGCGTAGTTTGTGTCTGGTTCTAGTTGTTTCCTGTTAACTCAGATGGTTGGGATTATATACAGTTTTCTGTTATGTCTGAGTGTGTTCAGCCTTAAAATATGAAATGAAGGCATCGAATTTCACTTTTTAACGGTATGTTGATTTGAATCTTAAGGTCGATGGGCTAATTTCTATCAAAACTGCACAGTAAAATCCACTTTAAACCCCATCCGGCTTTGGTAATATATTGCTGTGTGTGTGCATGTGCAGTTACGAGCCTGCCATAGCTCATTGTGTGAGAATGAGCTTCCAGCCATGCCAAAGGGTGTACTTAGAACTGTAGTGGATTCAGCTCCCTGGAAAGGTCGTCAAACATTTGAGATAAATGAGACATTTCTTCCTCTATACACTGCTACCATGTGGTGTCTATCTTTTGCTCCCCTCGCTCCCACCACCCCTCAAAAAAAAACATTGGGGGAAGGAGAATTAGGGAAGTGTTTAGTGAGATTTCTAACTTTTTTTTAAATAAACTTTTTTTTATACGGTTGTTATCTGATCAGCCGTGCTAACCATCACTATTCTGGGGATAATCTTTTAGGGATAATGTTTTTAGAAAAGCATTTAACAAGACAACAATACAGTATCAGTAGGACAACTGGCCAGTGAATCTGCCTGAAGCATCAGGGCTTTCGGCACATCACAGCACTCTATAAATAGGAATACTTCACCTGACTAGATGCCTAAATTATCAAGAACATTGAAAATATTAATTTCCCTCCTCGGATTTGTAAATGCTGAATTGCCACTACTAAATATTTTGGAAAATGTCATGTAATAGTGCACATTTAGTACTGAAAAGTGCAGCAGGCTATTCTTTTTCTACCAGTTTCTCAAGGTTTTACTAATTTTTCATCAATTTATCATCTTTTTTATCTTTTTTTGCTTTCACCATTTTTGCAATCAGATTAATATGCCACCGCATTATTGGGAAAACTGCCAATAGATTAATGTGGGAAGAGTGAAGCAAATAGATAGATTTTGAAAATATTATGGAAGTATTTACCAGATTATTTTTCAAAATATGAATCTTTTAATGGTTGTTAATTAATTCATTAATTCAATTTGGATAGAACAACGCGCAGCCTAAAAATACTCAAATCTCCCTTCCCAAATTCTAATGTGCCTTGAAACGTGTATCCCTCAAGTGATTTGAAAATTTCTATTTGAATATATGCACTTGTCAAAAATACACGTTGTGTGCAATAGTTTATATGATCTCCACAAGGAGTAAAATCCTCTTTGTATATAAAAAGCATATAGTTTATAAGGAGTTATTTCACCCCTGTCTTGTAGTTTTGGGCACAGCAAAAGAAGGAATGTTAATTGCCAATAATGCTATGCCATTTATGACCACATCTGAACCCCTTGATCAAGTTACACCCCAGTAACCTAAGTGTCGGGAAGATTTTGCAAGTTTGCAGTGATTTAAATACCTACTAACAGTTCAGGGATATTGAGGCAGCATTTGACATTTTAATTTTTCAGCCTGCTTGTGGAGATTGGAAAGAAGCATCCATTAAAAACTGCATTTCTCACCCAGAAGGGGGAAATCAGAAGAGGCAGTATCTAATTTCTCCTGAACTGTATTACCATGTAAATTAATACAAAAATTTCATGCTGGAAAAGCCTTTGTAATGCTGCCCACAATATCTCCGTCAACTCCCACAAAAAACTGCGGTGTTGCTTTATTCTATCCATGCACATAAAAATAAACTAACCATTGTTTTACTGCAAGAAAAAGTAACAATACCAGTAAGTCTTCCAATGAACATAAATGATGCAGTTGCTCAAGTTTGACATTGATACAGATTTTCAATATACGGCAGATGATTTAAAAGTACTATTTTATTTAAAATGATGCCGTATACTAGATTTAGGATTTGTTTATGCACGTATACTTTGTAATTAGGAATAATTTTGAAATATATATGTCTAATGTGTCAAATTTATTGCTTATGTGCAAATTTTGTCATGTGTCCATTTGCATGTATGTATGTGGTATATGTATATAGTGTACCTGGTGTATATAATTTGATGGTGCAAATCGGCTACTTGTCCTATAGCAATAGTTCTGCACTCTTACATTCATGTTGTGACAAATAAATGTCTTTCTGGGAGAGGGAATTATTTTGCTTCGTTAACAGAATGTTGGTGTGTTCCAGGTTGTTAATTGGCACAGCATCTCGTGGATTTTCAGCACAGTGGTCCACAGCAATTTTTTTTTCCCTATTATTCTGAGCTGCAATTTTCTTTAATGTTTAAATACGTATTCATGTCTTTTAATGCAACAAGTTATGCAGCATTGAAAAGTGTGCTGAAGGTATGAATAACTTATTTGAACATTTTAACTACCTTTATTTTGGAGGGGGAAGTGGATTACAGCTAAAGAATCACCATAAGGTCTGCATCGCATTTTTAATTTAGTAACTAACATATGAATACATTTGCATATTAATTAGTTGCAGATTAAATCATGCATGCATAAGAGCTTCCTTACTGCGTTCAATGTTTGTCAAAAGCCCCAAGTCTAAGCTGATGGTTGCTGTGTAAAAAAAAATACCCTGTGTTTTTTTTATTCATTTATATATAGATCTACTATCAGTCATGCAGACACCAAAATGTTTTTTTTAAATTGTGGTCAATCTTGCATAATGGCATCTGATACCTGTATGTCCCTTCTGAGCATATTTTCAGTGCATCAATTTCCTGTTCATAATCATGTTAAACACCCCCTTAATTGCATAGCATATCCCTGTTAACTCTTTGAACACTGACTGCTTTCCAAATGTTTTAAGATATTAAATACTTTTTTTGTGCTTTAATGTCGAAATTAACATTTTTCCTTCAGTCTTCTTTATTTAATAATTGATGTGCATTAAATTCAAGTAAGAGTTATTAGCCGTGGTGTAGACACAGGTTGCAGCCAGTATCTTCCTTTTGACTTGCCTTGATAAATCGAGAGCTTTAGCTTATTACACAGTATTCCCGAAATCTCCAAGCATTTCTCAAAACTGAGAAAAGAAACACAATTAATTACCCAGAGAAAAATTGATTATTGTCTGCCTGATAACGAACAAGCATAACTTTAGGAAGTGCAATCGAATAATCTAATCCAGGATCTCAGGTGATGCCATACCATCCAAGCTTCCAGCATTTCATAACCACCATGTAGGCCATGTTGAGATATTGCAGCCCTGAATCCACACCATTGGACACTGATCCCATTGGGGTCGGCTGAGAGAAAGGGGATAGGAGGTTAACTCCGCTTCTGGTTTAGTTCTGTGCCAACAGTAACTGAGGGTCCAGATGTCAAGTATCAATGCACAACATAACCTGGAACTGTGATGACCTTACATGGCAGGGTTGGAGGGGATTAGTTCTTGTGATGACATCACTGCAGGCATATTAGGAAATCGGTTATATTGAAATTGGCAAGAGAATCAAATATACAATACAATACAGTTCTTTGCAATCTCTTGCTCTGTGATCGACCTCCCTTAGTCCCTCTGTTATCCAGCAAATTGTTCTTCCTCTTGTCAATCATTATCAATTGAAACATCGCCAGTGTTTACAAGTTCTGATCCCCAACTTCTGTAAAGCTGACAAGGTGTTTGCATTTTGCTGTTCAAACTGGACAAATTGTTTCTGACATTTGGTTTGTCCTTAACGCTTGCAGTTTTCCTTTCTCCTTCGGTTGTATCTTTCTGAGTATTTTCTCTTTTTTAATATTTCTCGATCGCAGTGGGCAACATTGTCACTACAAGGGCAGGTTTATGAAGTAATTAGTCATCATTCTGATTGCATCTTTAACTGGTCAGAAGCTGACCCTCTCCACCAACTCAACAGTTGTGATTGAACAGCAGTTTTCATTGGGAGAGTGAATTTTTCATCAGCAAATTTAAGTAATTTCATGGGTCGGATTTGACAGCTTGCAGTCAGCAAATGTCAGCCAATTAGTTCAGATCAATCGCCAGCCAGGAGAGGAGAAAAAAAATGTTTGGATTGATGTCATCTATGCCCTCACCAAATAACCTTTCCATGAATAGATTTATTTTTTAAAAGTGAAAATGGAAAATCTTTTTAATAAAAGTAGAATGCTATGAATATATGCTTTAGCGACTGAAGAAACAGGTTAATATTTCAGTTCATGCCCTTCATCAGATCTGATAAAATCCTGCAGCTGAAAAATCAAGTTGTATTTTCTTTTCTCATTCAGTGACAAACTTGCTGTGTATTTGGAGTATTTTCTTCTTATAACCCACCTGTCTGGGGTACATTTTGTCAGGAGGTGGGATTTCCCAAAGTGTTTACTGAAATGGACACCAGTCCCCTCATCCCGCCACCAAATCCAGAAGCAAGCACTGCTATCAAGTTTACACCACTTAATGGGTGATTTGATTTGATTTGATTTATTACTGTCACGTGTATTCGTATTTGGTGAAAATTATTGTTTCTTGTGTGCTATACCAACAGAGCACACTGTTCATAGAAAAGGAAAGGAGGGAGTGCAGAATGTAGTGTTACAGGGTGTAGAGAAAGATAACTTAATACTAGGTAGGTCCACTCTTAACATCTGATGGCAGCAGGGAAGAAGCTGTTCTTGAGTCAGTTGGTACATGACCTCAGACTTTCGCATCTTTTTCCTGACTTAACAAGGTGGAAGAGAGAATGCCCGGGGTTCGTGGGGTCCTTAATTATGCTGGCTGCTGTGCCAAGGCAGCAGGGAGTTAGACACAGTCAATGGATGGGAGGCTGGTTTGCATGATGGATTGGGCTACATTCACAAGCTTTTGTAGTTTCTGGTGGTCTTGGGCAGAGCAGGAGCCATACCAAGCTGCGATCCAACCAGAAAGAATGCTTTCTATGGTGCATCTGTAAAAGTTGGTGAGAATCATAGC